>NC_090931.1:957229832-957556650 GCF_040938575.1 Ambystoma mexicanum
GAGTAGGAGTGGTTTGGCGGAGACCAGGGGAAGAAGGTATTCTTTGGTAAGGTTCTGAGAGCAACATGAGAGAGCGAGTGGTAGAGAGATGATGGCTTTGGGTGGTTGGGCAGCCGTTAGTATGAAGAAGGAAATGTGATGGTCAGTCCATGGCCAGGGGGTGATCGATGGAACGGAGGTGTTACACTTGAGGGCTGCAAGCCAGTCTAGGGTTCTGCCCAGTGCGTGGGTTGGGTGAGTGATACCCTGAGTGAGTTCAAGGGACTCTAAGTCTTGGAAAGGGAGAGAGCGTGGTTATCTGCATGTTTGTTGAGATGCAGATTGAGATCACCAACGAGGAGTAGTTTGGAGGATGGTTTCAAGTTTGTGCTGAGCATTTGTGAGAGGTCTTTTCAAATGTTGTTAGGGGGCCTGGTGGGTGGTATATGATATTGAGTCAGGTAGTGGTAGTTGGGGATAAGGAGAATTTGATATGTAGCAGATTGCATGTGGGAGAAGGGCTTGTGGGGCTAAGTCTAATGGTGAGAACTTCTCTCTGGATGAGGGCTACTCTGCCCCCTTTGTTAGTTGCGTAGTCACAGTGAAGGATAGTGTAGCCAGACAGTATAGTGATGGATAGAGCAGATCCCACAGCACAGTGGAGCCATGTTTCAGAAACGGCCAAGAGGTCAAGGTTATTGAGTATGATGAGATCTCTGATGTCAGCTGCATGGGTGACAAAGGATCTTGTGTTGATGAGTGTGCAGGAGAGGGGAGGGGTAGTTGTGGCATCAGGGCTGGCAAGTGAGTCTGTGCGAGTGGTGGGCATAGGCGTAGCATGTGATTTTGATTTTAATTATGTATTTTATTTATACCGCGCACAAGACTAAGCCCGAAGGCATGGGGCACCAACAAAGACAATACAACAAAGAACATAAATCAGAAAAGAATCATGAGAGATAAATCAGGCTAGATCAGTCCAGTGGTTTACTCAAATAAACAGGTTTTCAGTCTGTGTTTTAAAAAGATGATGACTAGTACAGGATCTGAGGTCCAAGGGAAGAGCATCCCAGATCCGTGAACCAGCATACAGGAAAAGATCTTTGCTCCAGGTAAGTAAGATGAGTTCTCAGGGTTTCAGAAAGGCAGGTATTGTAAGATCTAAAAACTCTGCGAGCCAATAGTTGCAAAATGTGATAAGCCAAAGCCTTGGGAGCCTTCCCAGAAATGTAGTTATACTTGATACACATAATGCGATAGGTGATTCGACTGCAAATATGGAGCCAGTGTAAGGCTCTCCTAGCAGCCGTAACGTGTTCTCTCTGTTGCAAGCCTGCAACAATACATATTGGGCCTCATTACGGCTTTGGCGGTAGCCATGCCGCTATTGGCGGCATGGCTGCCTCCAAAACCGGGTCTGGGTTCCCTGAATGGGAAATTACTGGGCCATTCCGAGTTTGGAGGGCCCAGTAATTCCTCCCTCAGGGAACCCGGGCCCGGACCTTTCCCATTCGAGCCCCCATAGGGCTCAATGGGAATGGGTGCAGGGAGCTAACAACGTGCCGATTACGACCGGCCCGTTGTTAGCTCCCTGGTCCCCTCGCGGTACACGGTAACGACGCCTGGTATTCCGCCAAGATTGTAATGAGGCCCATTGTGTTATTTTGAATCACCTGTAACTGGGTCAGGTCATGTTTGGAAATTCCAAGCAGAAGGCTGGAACAATAATCTAATTTGGCTCCTATAATAACCTGTGCAACTATGGCGCGATTAGCCGATTTAAAGAAAAGGTTGTAGCTGAGCCAGGAGTTTCAGATGGTAACAGGTACTAGACACAAGACCATTAACCTGGCTTTTTCCATGAAAAGTTATTGATCAAAAATCACCCCAAGTGTCTTGACCTTGTGCTGAGTGACAATATTGCAATCTGCAATTCTGAAAGAAAGATACTCTGAGTCCAGCTTCTTTAGCTGAGTAGCAGTATCTACCATCATAAATTCTGTCGTGGAACTGTTGAAGGCAAGCTTATGTGCTTGCATCCATGTTTGAAAGTGTTCCTAGGTGGAGCTCAAGGAGACAGAGTCCAGGACGTAATCCCCTGTTAGGGGAACAAGGCACTGCGTGTCATCTGCATAATTGGCATACACTACACCTAATTCATCTAATTGCTCGAATAAAGGGAGCATGAAGATATTAAAAAGAGTGGGTGACACACACAATCCATGTGGGACCCCTCAAGAAACCATGAACTCCTCAGCCCTGGCATCCTCAAAGAAATCCCTTGCCCTACGATCTGTCAGGAATGATTTTACCCATTTAATGGCTGGACCATAGAAATGCACTGAAACCCGTAATATCTCTCTGCCAAAACAGAATGATCCGCCAGTTCAAAAGCGACAGAGATCCAGGAGCATCCGCTCAGTGGTCTTGCCCTCTGCCATAGATTGCAATATATTGGTCTTGAGCTCGAGAAGAGTAGACTCTGTACTATGAGCTCTTCTAAACCCAGATTGTTTGGGTCCCAGGATGTCATGTTCAAAAAGGACTCCATCTGTAGATGTGCTACTTGATTTAAGATTTTTTAACAGATAAGGCACATTTGTAATAAGTCGATAATTTTCTGCCATGCCAGGGTCAAGTGTTTTTTTTGTATTATTAATGGTGAGATCCAAGCTTTTTTATGGAACTAGGGACAACATTTTCCCTGAAAGGCTGGTTAGCAAACTTAGTAATGAGGGGTACCAATTGAGAGGCACATGCTTTCACTGTAATAGCCGGGCAGACATCACTCTTGCAATTAGTGGAGTTCTGTTTGCTAAGGACATTGGCAAGAAGCCGCTCGGAGATAGACTGAAAAGCAAACTGAGGAAAAGTCCTGGGCATTTCATGCCCTACAGTGTCATTAGGGGCTGCAGTACTATCTCTGTTTTGGCAAAAATGTTTGCCTGTTTTTTAAATTTTTTTATTTGTCCAAGAAGGCCTCTTGAATATCATTACACCACTTAGTCTTTGACAACTTGACCGGGTAAGGGACATGGAGCCTCCAGTTCTTTAAGGATACTAAAAAGCTCCCTAGAACTGGAAGATGCAACACTCATTACAATTTCGTTGTGCTATGGAGATGGATGTTTTATAGGCCTTTGCCGCCTGAATATAGAGGAGTTTATCCTCGTTGAACTTATTTTTTTCCCACTGTTCGAGCGCAAGGCGCATATTTTTCTCGAGCGCGCAAATCTCTGCAGTGTACCATTTTTTTTTTCAGGTTGTCTCTTGAGTGTACGTGACTTGACTTGCGCCAAACTTTCAACAGCTATTTCTAATGTCTTTTGAAAGACTTTGGAAAGCTCTTCAGCCGCGTTCAGATTAATCAGGTTGTTAGTAATGGGTAAAATATGGGGTGCCATAGCTAAAGGAGTGAGTTTACGACTATTTCTCTAAGCAATCCGACAACTTTCCCTCTTGGTGTTCGTAGCTGGGAGAATAGACATGATCCAGTCCAAAAGATGATGAACTGACCACGGGCATTGGTTATTATGTACTTTTTCAATGATAACATTCTGTGACAAAACCCAATCCAAGGTCTTTCCTTTAACATGAGTAGTTGATGTAATATGCTGATCAAAGCCAAGATCAAGTAACATGGTTTTAGTCAACATGGCTGAAACGTCTGACTGATTGAAATATCCAAGGTTAAAGTCCCCTAGTATCAAAGTTCTGGTGTTGGACTTTAATGTGGGGGCTAAGAGGTCACTAATGTTCGTCACAAAGTCTGCTGAACTATGTGGACGTCTATAAATGACAAATAACATTAATTGTAGTATTTGGTTTTACTTGAAACTTGGCCCAGATCACTTGACAGTCTGGGATTTGCATATTCTCAATTTTACAGATGTTCAATGCTTGATTATAGAGTAAAGCTACCCCACCCGCCCTAGCATTCATACAGTCACTCCTTATGATATTATATCCATCGGGCACAGCAAGAGTGAAAGCAGGTCCTGCTGCGTCATGCAGCTGCGACTCAGTAATGGCACAGAGATAAATACGCTGATCAACAATATGATCTGCGACCTCTGTAGAGTGCTTAATCAAAGACCTCATGTTTAAAAGTATACATTTCATCTTCCTAGGACACCCAAAGACTGTACTTTTTTGGCATTCACTGTGTGACATGTCAGATGCACGGGGCATAGGCGGTAAAGTTATGTCCTTTTGACCTGGCCCTGGTGACTCATTGGCTCCAGGATCAGGGTCGAGGACCCTTATAGCATTGATGATGGCAGACCCCGGCTAGCTTGGGCTATAAGAGTGTTCCCCCTGCCCATATCTGATGGCGCAGTGGTGCAGAGGGAGGTGCGAGGATGAGAGTGCACAGACAAGGGAGAATAGGTATGCGTATGCCTGAGCGTAAGCGCAGAAATCTTGCAGATAGCAGGGGGGAAATGGTTAGGGGGGGTCAGTGATGAACGCGGACCTGAGTGTGATGCGTCTGGGGTGCCTGGTGGCAGCAAGGCAGGGGGTGCGGGAGGGGCATAGGATCGAGTTATAGTGGGTATAGGCTTGCTGGAGATATCTGCGGGCACTAAAGGAGGGAGAAAGGGGTTTGGGCGCACATAAGCAGGCCTGAGTTTAAGGAAGAACAAAGTGGAGGTGGCTAAATGAGGCATACAAGCCACGTACCTTAGTAGCCGTGGAGAAGTATGCCATTCCGTGCCCGGACATCCCCAGACAGGAATGGATCTTAACTGGGCGCCTTGCATGGGGACCCGCTGTGCCATACAGCGCATTTGCAGATCCTCAGTGTGCCCTGGAGCAGGCCAATCATGTGCAGCAGTGGCTGGGCAGCTGTGGGGCGCTGGAGCGCTGCTTTTTGATGCTGGCCATTCTTCTGGTGTGGCCAAGCACTCTGGATGCATGATGGCGGCAGTCATCTTCAAAAATAGAGCTTGCGCTCCTGAGCTTTGTATTAGGCTGTCAGCCTGCTGTCTCGTGTATGCGGGCAGGGTGGATGCTGCTGCTAGGTGTGCACAATGGAGAAGAAAGCAGTTTCAACCAGAGGATGCCTCGCGCCGACTGGACCAGGGTGCACGCCGCCCTCGGTGAGCACATACAGCGGGGCGCGCTGAAACATGGGGCACGTACTTGAGATCCCCTATCTCAGAATTGTCAAATACTTCCAGGCTGAAAGTTCAATTTGAGCCTAGAAACATCCAGGATGAAGGTCCTCGGAAAGAGACCTTACTGCCCTTCAACCCAGGATTTGTGACTCCAGTGCTGGAAGCCTGAGAGAAGCCTGCCTCTGTCTCAGCGGTTGACCGAAACACTGCCTAGACCCAGCCTTTCTTTCCACCCAAGCCTCCCCTTGTAGCTTTGCGGTTCAGGATGTGACTGCCAACCTGAAAACTACAACGTTTCCTTCTCTGCCACCAGACAGAGAAAGAAAGAGATTGGATGCACAAAGGAAGAAAGTGTTCACCTCCACATTCTTGTCCTTGGAGCGATAAAGGTCTCCTGTGCCTTAACCAAATTTTCTTTTGGCCTATGGTAGGCTGTGTCTGGGGTGGCCGAACACCTACCTAATGGAGAGGTTAGCGAAAGCTTTGAGGCCTTGGTTCAAGATGGCAGAGAGGCATCTCTCATCAGATTGGCAGTCAGGGCTGAACATGGCTGATTGTGTGGGAAGGGCGATAGCTACAGGCCCAGTGGTGAGGAGGAACTCCTGGATGAAGACCTCTGGGTTTTCACAGGACATGTGGATGAAGATCATAGATATGCCTTTTGATGGGCTTAATTTCTTTCGAGCTGGGTTCCAGTCCTCTAAGAACATTGCAACAGCCCTCGATTTCTGCTAGCAGGGGTAGAGGATTTCGGCCCTCCATCGCCTATGCCCACTGTGGAAGAGGTCAAGCGCCCTCAGGCAAACTGCAATCATGATTTTTCCCCCCAGAGGTAGGGACAGATGTGCTCCCAGGAATGGAATCTCTGCCTCAGCTGTGCCCTCTGCCACCCCTGTTTGAAAGCCCTGTGAGGGGCACTTCTTTTATCAGTCCCCATTGAGAGGGAGAATTTCTCGGTTCAGCACGGAATGGTGTCGCGCCACATCAGGTGCTTGGCCCTTGGAGGTCATTTACCAGAGATATTGTCTCCCTTTAACTCCACGCCCCCAGACCATCCTCCTCCAAGCCCTCTTTTGCCTCCAGACCCTCTCCTTTTGGGAAGGTTTATCAGATTCTGGTGAAGGGCGCGATTGAACCTGTACTGTGCTTGGAACCAGGCAGTGGCTGATAGTCAGTTTACGGCTAGACTCAGGAGGAAAGGCATTCATGTCTTTCCCTACCTGGACTACTGGCTCGTCCAAGCTCTCTCCCCAGACCAGGCATCGGCATACTTGTTCTGTACTTGCAGCTTGTTACACAGCTTGAGCTTCTCCCGGAACATCAAGCCATCTCACCTTGAGCCAAACCAGTATATCTGGATTATCGGTGCAGTCTTGGACACTTGCCTCGGCAGAGCTTTTTCGGTCGATGATCAAGTTACTAACATCTTCTGGATGGTGCAAGTCATCTAATCCCAGGAACACGTTCCTGCCACTGCCCTCCTACATTTGTTTGGTGTCAGCACCATTCTTGTGGTTTCAGAGGCTTGATTACCCATGAGGTTACTTCAATGGCTTCTCCATTGCCAATGATCTCAGTTTCAGGGGAACATGTCAGACCTTTTTTGCAGGCCTCAAGCAGACTTTCTCAAGACCTTGCATGATCGTTCCTGCAAGACAAACTGTTGAAGGGAGCATTTCTTCTGCAAACCTGGCCTCATCTAACAGTGGTCACTGATGTGTCCTTGAAAGATTGGGGTGCTAACCTGTCAGATCTGACGGTGAGCAGACTGTTGTCTCTGAGTCTTGGTAGCACATCAACTTGGTAGAATTGAGAGCAATCGGGCTGGCCCTGGTTGTTTTCTTTCCCTCTATCAAGGTCAAAAGTGTTCTATTCCTGGCAGATAACGCAATAGCCATACACTACCTCAACTAGCGAGGTGGTGTCCTTGCCTCTGTGCAGAGAAGCAATACGGTTGTGGCTCTGGAGAACAACATGTATCTCTCACAGTGGTTCATCTTGCCGGAACAGAGAAGGTCATAGAGGAGCCTTCAGCAGACAGGTTTCAGCCTCCCAATGGTGGGAGCTCTGCCAGGACATTCTGGAAGAGATATTCTCCTGCTAGCTGACTCCTCCAGTGGACCTCTTCACTTCCATGAACAGGAAGTGCAAGGTGTTCTGCTTGAGGGAATTTCCTCAGGAGGAAGCTCTAGGGGACGGACTTACGATAGACTCAGGTTCTCAGGAGACTGCTCTGGTCCACTTTAATTTTGATTGCTTTGTACTGGACTTGGAGAACCTGGTATTCAGGGTTGCTGGACATGTCAATCTGTCCTTCCTGGCAACCTCCGAAGAGAGTGGATCTGCTCTTCTAGTTGGAGAGGCGGGTCCTCCATCGGAAACTCAGCAGGCTGAACCATCATGCTTGGCTACTGAGAGGCTGATATACAAAGAGTGATACTTGTCAGAAGACATCCTGGACGTGCTTCACTCAACTCAAAGGCCTACTACCAAGTCTATTTATGTCTGCAGATGGCGCAAATTCTCAGCTTGCTGCCAGAAGAGGGACCTGGACCCTTTTACACTGTCCCACGTCCTCTGTTTTGGATTTTTTGCTTTCCTTGGTCCGGGCTGGCCTGCAGATCGGCATTCTAAATGGGGGGTACGTGGCCCGCTATCTCCTTTTTCAAGAGGAATCTGAGCAA
The DNA here is from genome assembly GCF_040938575.1 of Ambystoma mexicanum. Taxonomy (NCBI): domain Eukaryota; kingdom Metazoa; phylum Chordata; class Amphibia; order Caudata; family Ambystomatidae; genus Ambystoma; species Ambystoma mexicanum. Next base: position 957,237,613 of record NC_090931.1, read on the forward strand.
GGCTCTTCCTTCACAATTGTCACTGTTATGCAGGGTATAGTGTAATCCATTTCCACCACACCAGCTTGTGGGTCCGGCGTGGGAATTGAATTTAGTGTTGGCATTCCTTATGGATGCTCCATTTGAGCCCTTGCATTCATGTTCTGCTATGTTGCTCACCCTTAAGGTTTTTTTGAGGTATCTATCACTTCTGTGTGATGACCGAGTGAGCGCATGTCTTCTGTTAAACCTCCCTATTTGGTTTTCTGCAAAGAGAAGGTGACGTTGAGAGTGAGACATTCCTGCTTCAAGGAGGTGGTCTCGGACTTCCGTATCTCTCAAAAGGTCCATCTTAAAGTGCCTTGTCCTCTCCCTCATCCTACCCAGACAGAGGAGTAATTCTATCGGCTGGACCCCTGGCTTGTAGCTACTATGTCTCTTAGACGAGGGAAATCTGGAATTATGCTGTTGACCGTGCAGGCAGGGCTGTGATCAAACGGACCCTGTTGAGGTGCGTCATTCTCTACATCTCAGATTGCTATGATTTGGGAACGTCTCAGGGCTCATTCGACCATAGGTTTGTCTGCCACCTCTGCCCTACAGAGGAGGTCATTGTCTTGGACATTTTCCAACCGGCTACGTGGGCTTTCTTGCACGGTTTACCAAACATTACTGCTTGGATTCCCTTTCGGGGCAGGATGCACGCTTCAGCAGAGCGGTCCTCCAGTGTTTTCTGGTTTAGGTGGTGTCTTCTTGTTCTCCTTTCTCCAGATCCACGTACTGCTATGGGAGTCTGTCATAGATGAGGAATCCTTGGGAGGAAAGAATCCATTAGACGAGCTTACCTCTCTGTAATGGACTTTCTGATAGTTGTTCTTCCCGTGGATTCCTTATCACCCTCCTGATCTGCCCTGCATGGTGGATTGCTAGTACACCTTGCATTCTGTGGCCCCTCCCCCAGAGGGCGAGGGGGAAAAGGCAGAGAGGAGGTCATGGTGTACAGCACCTTGCTATATATGGGATAGTCCGAATTCGTCATGAACACTTCCCTGACAGGCCGCTTTCATCGAATGGTGGCCTGTTGGGGACTGCGTATACTGCGCACAGCAGAGACGGGAAGAGGCTGTGGTATGGAAGGTAAGGTGGGCGTTTGGAGAAGGGGTGGGGGTGTGTGTATGTGAGGTGGATGTGTCAGTGTGAATTTTAGGCATGGCTGGGGTGGGTGAGTTAAAGAGACATCGGGATCAGGGTGGCGGGATTGGAGTCGCTGGATACACGTTGGGGAAACTGGGTGGGGGGATTTGGGGGTGGTACGGGGGTTGTGGGGCAGTCCCCCCGCATTACAAAATATTAGGGAAGGGGGCCGAAATGGGGAAAAAACAAAACTCTGCAGCACAACCTTAGTTGTGAACTGCAAGCGTTTTGTTTTTGAGCAGTTATCTTGGGACGAAATTGGACGTGCGAAATTCAACCCAAACCGACATATACTGGCCGCAACATCATATCCGACACATAGTGGCATCGGGCAGAGCGATGAGAGCCATGCTTTGCCTCCTGGTGGCAGAAAGGTTTCTGAAGAACAGCTCTGTGCTGCAGATAGATTATCATAGGTTAGGAATCCATGGGAGGAACATCCATCAGACAAAACATTACCAAGACGTAAGCAATGTGTTCTCCTGTAGCAAACCCAGACAGACTTCCGAAAAAGAAAAGGCTAGCTCAACTTGTCACAGAGTTAATCCACTCAAGGCCCCACGGGGGCTTGCGAGTAGATCTCCCATATGGAAGAACGTTTTTCTCTGCCTTCATCAATGAACACACTCTACTAAAGAAGTGTGTTCTACATCATAAAAAATGCTGCACCCTGCATCTATCCAATATCTGCCTTCACGCAATCCAGAGCACAAGAATTTCTCGTGAACATGTAGAGACTTCTTCTAGTGGCAGTCAAACTTGTGTAGAGAACAACAATGCTGCATTCTCCCTTGATATTTTGTTGCAGAAAATAACAGCAGACCCATTTTATCCCATCTCATAGCTATACAATTTCAACAAATGTGTGGCCTTACAAAAGTCTTAATAAAATCGCTGTCAATATCCCAGATTGGTGCAGGAAGAAACCACTACAAGAACTGCTTGCTATTTTGGCCTGAATGCACGACCAGCTCAGCCAGCTTCTGGCCTGAGTGGCAGCTTTTCTTCAGAGCCAGCTGGTGGAGTTCTACTCTTATCTCACAACTGCCATTTGGTGCCTCCTCATGAGAGAAGAATCTCAAAATCCCTGTCTTTGATTTGAGCCCCCATGAAAACTAGGCTGATCAGCAAATGATTTCCTTTTATGGGGCAGAGTTCCCTATAGGGAGCAAGGCTAACTAAACTACTATTCAAGTAATGGCCTCTCCATGACGCTTCTCTTCTTATCTTTGGACACAAGGGTATGGAGGATCCAGTGGTTTCTGATACCTATTACCCCTGCACAATTGGTCTGCCACAAGGCTTCGAATGCTGTGTTTATCTAATCAATTTTCAATTATTGGGGTCATTATAATGATCCGGTGGGAAAGCTTGTTCTGATCCCTTTGTATCTCTTCATGGCACTACAATAGTAGGCATAGAGTTCCGGTTATCTTCTGGAATTCTACTTCATGTGTCCTTTCACGGAAACTTCAATCACTGTCAACTCTTCAGGGTTCGAGGGGATTGTGGGTGAGTGCATTGGGGACAGCTGTCTGCCAATGGTCTGTTGGTGCAGGAGGATGAAATTCACCACATTAATTTAATGGAAAATCATCTAAATTAATAAAATGATTTATTCAGAGGAAAGGGTAGTTGACTCTATACACACACACAATATGATCATCATATCCCCAGGCCCCTAAATACCTGGCTAACCGGTTCGTCCCCCACACATCCAGCCGCCCTCTTAGAGCAGCCCAAGCTAACTGTCTCATACTACCTAGATTCAAGCTTCAGAAAGCAGAGGGGGGCAGTTTCCCAGTCCTCGCCTCTAAGCTATGGAACTCGCTGTCCAACCCTCTCAGAACTGTACCCTCCTTCCATTCCTTCAAGCAAAAAGCCAGATGCTGGCTTACACCTCAGGATTCGTAAATCCTTCATCAGCCACTCCTCTCTGTTTGAACATGCTTTCCCATTCTACTGCCCTCTACCTGACCTCACCAGGCCAGCCTGCTCTCGGCTAAACACACTGTAATTACTTCTGTACTCATTACTCTAATGTAAATATTGTAATGTATATTGATCCATGGCTGCCTCTCTCCATGTTTTGTAACTTTGTATATTTTGTCTCTGTAACCGCGTATATTACTCCATGCTCACTGTACATGATGATTCTGTAACTTGCAAGTAAATGCGCCCAGATGCCTTTGGGCCAGGCGCGCTATATAAATAAACAAAATACAAATGCAAATCATGTATCGTGAAACCGTGTTCAGTGTCATTGGATGGCTTGTGATGCAGTTGTAAGCGATAGGAATGTTTCACAACATATCCATGTTTGACATTCAACTGGGTAGTGCCTTCAATGTTCTGCTAAACTATCTGATTCTCCTTTACCAACTCACTCGTGAATTGGAGTTCAACTAATCGGTGGCCTCCTGGATCTTCCAAGCATAGGATTGACCTGGAATAAGCTATTTGCCGCCATATGGAACGCCAAGTGCCAGAGCTCTGCATCCTTGATTAGTAGAAACATGGACTTCTTAATGTGTTTGCCTTTCTTCATCTTTGATTATTTCAGAATGCCATCCGACAATTTTGATATTGCCACAATGCTTTCAACTACTGGCATATTTTCTCCATTTGTGGTTCTCCGATTTTCTGCTTACAGGAGAGGACTTTAAACTATCTCTGTTACAGCAATAGTGTCTGCAATAAATGTTTCTTACATGTTCAGTTATGTACCTAGTAGTGAGCTGGGTTTGTCTACCTCAGCCGGCACATCCCATTTCATGACCTGCGCTTAACGTTTTAGATGAAATTTAGAATGTAAGTGCAAGCAAACTTACCCAGAAAGCTTACCATGACCACAGAGTGACCAGTTCAAGTTTTGGCAAATTGTTGAACCAGTTATCCAGATCAAGGTAAATCGTTAGTACAGTTGCACCTGTTTAGGTTAGCCATTAGGTTTAATAGGCCATCACCTTGTTGGAGTTTGAATATACGGGTTAGAATTCTCATGGCTTCCCATTTGGATCCATTGATTGTAATACCTTCAAATCACTTTATTTTCACGATTGCTTTTTATTTGGCAGTCGCATCTGTTGGAAGGGTCAGTGAAATTGAGTTTTTGCTTTGGACTGCCTTATACTAGTTTCCACTATAGCTAAATCAAATGCAGATTGCAATGTATCTAACTTGGTGTCTGTACAGTGCTTTTCCTTTTACCACATGTATCAGATGTGCCTTTCAATTTAAGTTTATAGTTAAATAACAGACAATCGGATGCATAAAGCAGTGCTTGAGCTTGACAATCCCCAACTAGTTTTTCATCCTCGTTCATTTTTGTTGTGATGCGCTAAACAAACCTCTGCCTGAACTCTTCAAAAGTTGCTTCATCGGGGCCAAAACAGCCTACACAGGACTGTTCTGCAAAATGCATGCACACCATAGCTGTCCATTAGTGCTGCTTATTGGTGTACCCTATTTTTTGGGGAAATGTCTAACATACAACTCATGAAAAATCATAATGAATCTTGCATCGTTTTACATTCCCAGGATCATCCTGATAAAAATGACATCCTACCTTTTCGAGAAAAGTTTTTTAAAATTGTTTAAAATAGAGCCGTTTAAGTATACATTAAGTGAATAAATAGGTAAAAAGATACTGAATTTATAATCCGTTTTATGGGGTTACACATGGAAAAAAACTAGATGCCAAGTGTTAGGTAAGATTTGCACAGAACTGGTAATTCTTCCTGACCTGGGTCAACCCCAGAACTTTTTGCTTTAGTAGTGGGATATTTTTCCATAATACCTCAGTGAGTGGGAACCATTTTCCACACTCACATAATCTTTAACTCTTTATATGGGTGTCATTTTTAAGACTCTCCATAGTATCTTTTTAAAGTTATCCTCTTTAACAATTTATTGGCAAGATGTGTCTGTTGTTGCTGGGTTGCCCTAGAGGCTCTCCTTTTAACTTTCTTGTGCTAACCTTGAGAGAACTACAGTTGCTAAGGGTAGAAAGGATCTTTGGATCCCTTTTACATTGTATTCTGTGAAACCAGCACACCCCACCTTATGTGGAGTGCTGGGGAGATGCAATGTATCCCCTTTCACCTTAAAACTGTAACATTTATGTTACAGTGACAAGCTTACCTTCAATGGCTGGTGGCAGTGATAACTAGTATTAATTTGGTGCACCTTTATCGCATGCTGTGTTCACAGCTGCAGTAAAGGGACCCAAGGGGGTCAATTTTTACCAAAATGGCCCGTCTTCTTTTTTCCCCATTTTAGTGTTTCTTGTTCCTTCCCCTGAAATCCAGGGTGGGAAATTCCTTTGTGTGATTTTTATCTTCGGCGGGAGCCCCCTGGACTCCCCGCCCAGGCTCCAGTCTCTGTGAGAGCAGGAAGTGAGGGAGGCGTCCAAAACTCACCAGCCCTTTGTCTTACACCTTGCTTGAATGGGGACAAATCCCAGTGGGGGGGCTGGCTGTCCTGATTGGATAACCAGATCGCCCGTTCTTGTAAAATGCGGGGAGCGAATGCAGAGGTTGTGCTGTAATTCCTGATAAATACTGCGAACCTGGAATCTGAAGATATGTCGACCACTGGAACTTGAACCAAAGAGGAAGATGAAGGAAAAACAGCTGAGACGATTTCCAGAGAGCCTGCTGTGTAACCGGAGACTGCTGTAGCCCTTCTTTCCAATCGACTTGGGAACTCTCCGAAAACAACGACCCAGAGTCTGGTGAGGCCCACTAGACTCAAAAAGACCTGCATTTTGAGCCATCCCTCGCGTTGCTGCGACCGTGCGTTGTTGCAATATCCCAATACCCTGGGACCTCAAGCTTTTGTGCGGTGCACAGTCTTCCGAATTCCGAATCTCGCTGAAACTCCGTGGGCATCCTGGTGGACCTCCAGAGACACGAATCGAGTTCGAAAAGTCCCCTCACCAGACCTTTAAAATGACGAGAATTCAACCACGATTTTATGTCTTCTTCTGTGCTCCTTGAAAAGGGGACAAATCCTCAGAACCGCATTCAGCTGCAAGGGAAACCTTGCCTAGAGCCTTCTTCATCGATCCCTGCTGCAAAGTCCCTTCTGAGGTCTTGTTTTCAGTCTCCACGACAAGGAATCCACTCACCAGGTATTTGGCTGCAGACCCTAAAGTTCTCCTGGTGCAAAATCTTCTTCAATGCTGAGGTACTGTGTTGGCTTGGGAATGTACTTACCTTAAGCCTGTTAGGATTTCTGTGTAGCTGTGGGTTGTTTCCTGTGATGGGGAGGCCTCTCATCCAGTGCACCCAGTCCCACTGCTAGAATCCTGCTAGGGTGTCTTCTCCGATGCCCCTGGGCCCTCTTCTAACCCTGGAAGTAAAGTACTCACCTGCTTGCCCAGTTTTCCTAAGGAGCTCTGACTTTTGCTACTAAAGAACCTATTCTGACACTGCCTGTTGGTCACTAGTTCTAGTGACCCCCTTTCCGCCACTGAGAACACTCATGCTCCAAGAATAAGGGAAAGACTTTCAAGGTATTGGGACTTCTGCCTAAAAAAGAAAATAAGTGTTTCAAAGTTACTTACTTGTAAAGAGTTGGTTGGTAACTGTAATTCTAAGAGTGAACAGTTACAAAAGTTCTTACTGATCTTGAATGTGTGATGCACTATTCTTAAAAGTATGGTTAACATCTTTTCTTCCTTAGCAACTGTTTTGCCCGTCCAATAGAAAGTAGATGTGAAGGTATCTTACTCTCCTGTGATTACACCAGATTAGTCCTTTGAACATAATTGTATGAGTGTCCCCCAACTGGGTCTTGCTTCCCCTGACTTGCTGCTAGCCTGTCCTTAATAAGTCTGTATACGGTTGTTGTCTACCTAGAATAACTTTGAGTCATTCAGTAAAGTGTGACATTGGGTTTTACTTTCCCCTTCATTGTGAGGTTAAACAAAGTATGTGGGTTTTACTTACCTTGTGTTATCTGCTTGACATCCAAAAATAAGTTACAAGAGTTACTGCTTACCTCAATCTGGGATTCTCTGATTTCAAAAGCACTTGTAATTGTATATTACATCCTTAGGTATTACTCACGGTTTATAGTCATAATGTCGAAAAAAAAAATGTCGACAGACAAAAATTTCGAAAAAAAAATGTCGAAAATAATAATGTCGACATCCTATACTTATAATGTAAAAAGTCATTTTTTCGAAAAAAAAATGTCGACATTTTTTTTTTGACATTATGACTATAAACCCTTAAAACTATCAACACCTCACCCAACACCCCCCTGCCACCCCCCCCACACCCCCCAACCACCCTTTCACCCCTCATACTCAACACATACCAATTATTTATTTATTTATTTATTCAATAAATAAATACCCTAAAAAATGATCATTTACTATGGGGGGGTCCCCCCCCAACCCCCCTTCACCCAACACCCCCCTGCCACCCCCCCCCACACCCCCCAACCACCCTTTCACCCCTCATACTGAACACATAATTATATATTTATTTATTTAGTCAATAATTAAATAAATAAAAATAGTATTTACTATGGGGGGGTCCCCCCCCCCAACCCCCCCCTCACCCAACACCCCCCTGCCACCCCCCCCAACCACCCCTCATACTCAACACATCATATATATATATTTATTTATTTATTCATACAATAAATTAAATTTCGAAAAAATATCGAAAAATGTCGACATTTTTGTTTGTCGACATTATTGTTTTTCGACATTAATTTGTCGACATTTTGACTGTCGACATTATTGATGTCGACATTATGACTGCACACCATTACTCACCTAGTATAACTGTGTGTTATGACAAAATATAGGTGTTTTTACTGCACCTAGAATAAGTGTTCCATTATTCACCAAAAGTATATTGTCCAGTTGACTGACTAAGTGATTTGTGCTAAGAATCATTATACAACTGGAAGGGTCTACTGCCCTTGCATTACTAAATGTAATTGTAAAAAGTAACCATTAGTTTCTACTCCCCAAGAATAGGCTTGACCTATACTGAATGTGTATGAAAAGGTTTTGACTCTCCTAGAACTACTGTTAGGTATTTCAAATAAGGTCTATACTTGGGTATGTGTACTTTCAAGTATAGTGTTGTGTTTTATATTGTGATTTCATATAATGTGTTAGCACTTACCTACCCCCTGGATTTATCTGGGCCTACCTGTATTTAAATACATCCTTTATTTTTACAATACAAAGTGTTTCAGTGTTACTTTGGATCATTTGTATTACAATTTCATGTGAACTGATTCTTTAGTCCTGTCTCCCTCCTAAAATAAGCCTGGCTGCTCTGTCTACGCTACCATATACTCAGGTGGTACAGCCTTATACTAAGAGTGGAGTCTTGTACTGCCTCAGTTGAATGGTTTTACTAAGCCCTTAGTTGGACTTCAGAAAAACGGTCCTAACACCAGGTCACCAACAGCAAGCAGAAGCATTTCAGCTCAAATTTCAGGATGTCGGTGCAAAGAATATATACCAGTATTTCCACTGGCAGCTTTGTCCAAGATGTCCAGTACTGCCAGACAGACACTGTCAGAAGACACTTGTAATGGCTTTGTCCAGTAATGCCAGTACTGTAACTGATGACTTTGCCCAATAATGCCAAGACCAGAGCTGCAAACCTGGCATTACCAGCAAATGCAAGACATTCTTGACTTTGCTCAGTGATGCCAATACCGTAACTTTAAAAACACACCTGTGATGGCATTACCCACCAGCCATTGCAAGCACTCATGCCTTGGCTTTGCTCAAGTATCTCAATACTATACGTGTAAGAACACACCCATGATGGCTTGGTCCAATAAGGATACAGTACCAGTCATTGTAACAACATGTTTGTCTTGGACAATAAGGGCAGTTCTGTAACTATAAAAACTCATTCGTGTGTTGGCTAATTTCAATCCTGAAATGTATCTTTATTTATGTATATCGTGTGCGTGTGGTCAAAAGTATCCCTACCACACCCCCCCCCCAAGAAGAATTATGTTTGTTTATTGAGTTTATATAGCGCTTTACACCAACGCGCTTTACAGAATAACAACAGTACATGAGAAGAAGCAAATTTACAAAATTGAAACAAATCAGTGGTACAGTATATGGAACAATTAACTCCGTAGGAGGCGGGGGAAGGAGGGGAGGGGAGTTCACTGGGGAGTATGACACCCGTAGGTGGTTACAGCTTCCTGTATGAGGTCAGGGAAATGATGAGGAAGATGGGGGAAGGTATGGGTAGAGGATGGGTAGAGGATAGGAGGGGAGAGTTAGGGAAGGAGTCAGGGGTATTGAAGAGGACGGGGGTACATTCAATGTTTGAGATGAGGACGTAGGGATGTAGGGGAGGGGGAGGGTGGGGATAGGGGAATGGGAGGGAAGGAGAGTCAGGGGGGGTGGTGGAGAAGGGCTTTCAGGGAGGAGCGGATAGAGAGGGGTAGGGAGTTCCAGTAGAGGGGGGCCAAGAGTTGGAAGGAGCGGAAACGTGAGGAGGCACAAGGGGCTGGGGGTACATTGAGAAGATGTTGGTCAGCTGAGCAGGGGGGAAGAGTAGAAGGAGAGGAGGGAGGAGAGATAAGGGGGGGCTAGGTCATGGAGAGATTTATAGACAAGGCAGAGGAATTGAAATTTCAGTTGAGAGAGGAATGGGAGCCATCCGAGTTGGGAGAGAGAGGTAGAGATAGAGTCACGAGGGCTGAGAAGACAAAGAGTGCAGATGGAGGAGTGGTAGATGGATTTTAGGGGAGTCAGGTGAGAAGTAGGGAGGCCAAAGAGAAGAGAGGAGCAGTAGAAAAGGCGGGAGAAAATAAGGGAGGAGATTAGGAGTTTAGGGGTGTGAAAGGTGAGGGAGGATAGGATCTTGCGGATGTTGAAGAGGTGATACCGGCAGGTACGAGAGGTGAGAGAGATGTGGGTGGAGAAGGAGAGAGAGAGAGGAGTCAATGTGGAGGCCAAGGTTGCGGGCATGGGTAGAGTGGGGAGATTGGAAGGGGCGGGGGGAGTGGATGAAAGGAGGAGGGGAGGGTGAGAGAGTGTTAGGAGGGAAGAAAAGCACTTCGGTCTTGTCAGAATTGAGGGAAAGAAAGTGGGATGACATCCATGTTTTCGATGGCCGTGAGCAGTGTTGTGGAGGTCAGAGGTCGGAGGTGAAGGTGGTGAATTGAATTGAAGCACAAACATCACCCTTGAGCGAAAACGTACAGCTCCAGGTCTCTCTTGTTTCACGAGGAAGACATGCAGCACATGATCCCGATGTGAACATCTGCTTATACCTGTCTGTCAACTTGCTGAAAGCAGCTATCCTCTCCCTGTCTGTCTTCTTCTTGCTGATCGATTTCATCCATCTGCTGTTATTTTTGGATACTGAGCTTTGAGCCTTATTACTCCATCTTTTCGGGTTGAGTATGTAGTCGGCTCATTACTCCATCTTCTCGGGTTGAGTATGTAGTCGGCTCATTACTCCATCTTCTCGGGTTGAGTATGTAGTCGTGGGTTAGGATTCTCCCTGGTTTGTGTTGACTTGTCACGGTAGGGTTGGTTTCACAGGCAGTGATGGGCCGCGGGTAGCAGTCCTCTCGTGATGGCCTCTCACTTTTATTAATCAACAGCGTCCACTCACACAGCACTCGGTCACACGCTTGCACCCTCTTTCAAATAAATGGGCACTTCTTCCACGCATGCATTCACACAAGCACATGCACGCAGACATGCGTAAACATGTTCGGTTTTTATTTTAAAGACTTACCTGAGCCACAGCCAAGATAGTGTTCTCCTGCCCAGCACGTATTCCCTGCAGGCGCCACCAGGTCCAAGCCGGGGGCTCAAGGGCTCCACTCCTCCCTGGCCCTGCTCATTCAGCACCTTCGATGACCTGTGTTTGCCTGCACCTGTGAAGGAGACTGGCGACCGTGATGACACCAGACGTTCCCCTTAATGCGGTCACAGAGGGGGGCACGAATGAAGGCCGGGGTATCTTATTCTCCATCCCTTCCGCGTGTACAGCGCTGGGCAGGCTATTAGGAACACCCCACGTCTTTGCATGGGCAAATCGTCTAAATCCCTTTTAGATTATTTGCCTTTGCATCATGGTGTCAGGGAATATGCAAATGTCTTTGTTCCTGAATGTGTTGTTTTGCGGTTCCACATATTAATGGGGTCGGCACCCTGGTGCCCCCTATAAGAACGCTGCCCCTTTTCACATCTGTTCCAGAGGCAAGTCCCCATTGCTGTGTTTCGTGGTAAAGCCGCGAGGCATGATCTGTGCACATTTTGCATGCATTACCACCGGAATCCCTCTAGAAGCTGTGGTACCACAGTTTCATTTATAACATGCACCGTGATCCTACACCTGCTGTCAGCTCCACCTGTTCAGAAAGGATGAATTGTGATACCTCGCGCCCCTCTGGGCGAGAGGAAGGGGTAAGACGACAGGATCGTGAAAAATGACTTGAGAGCTTCTCGCGATTCTAGGTGATGTGGCTGGCTGTAGAATGTGGCCTGTGAAGGCTTCTGGCAATATGGCAACATTCACGCTTTCTGTGTATGCCCCCTGCTTTGTACATCTCCTATCCCCTGCTTCGCTGTTAAGTAAAAAGAAGCACTGGCAAAGCCAACAGGTTGGGTTTTTGTGTGGGAAAGGCACTTGCCAGACACAGCCGTAGTGGTATTAACTGGCCATTCATGATAGCAGGTGCAAAGTGATGAGAATACCTGTGAATCTAATAGCAATGCCTGGCAAATGACAAATACTTCTAGACAAGCTGAGACTCTTGGCTTTGCCGATACTTGTTTTTAACAGGACTTCAGAGTGTTTGTAAATCGAGTGGCTGAAGACAAACCTGATAAGACATTTTTATTACACCTTTATCAGGTTTACAACTCCAATTAAGTCATGACCTTTCTGAAGACTGTTTTGAAAAAAAACAGTGGCAGACACTTCGAGTGCAAAGTTTGATGGTAAGGCTTGATTAAAGTGGGCTCAAAGAGTTCCTATGAGAAGTTTTGGGCGGGCAGGAACTGGGTTGGAATGGCCATTCGGATTAGCATGTCATGGGCAGTTAACGGGTGAGCAAATAACCAAACACCTACAAGCTGTGTGTCCCTCCTCATATGCCATTTCTCCCCCATCTTTAATGCAATCGTTTAGGCTTACAGGGGTCGCAAGCAACACCTAATAGCCCATACTAAAAATGGGAATGTCAACAACAGCTTTTTTTACTGGGGCAATTCTTCAGCTGGCAAAATGGGCAAATACTGTTTCGAGTACTACGTTCTTGCTCTATAATATTCACAGAGCCAACCAAACCATCATCAACAATATTTTATTTTCTCCCATAGTCCCATACAGTAGCATTGCCTAAAAACTAGTGGCACAGCGGTGGCTCCACTGGATGCTGTGCAAAGGCAATTAAGGGCAATGGTGCACTATACAAACATTAAAAAATTAAAAAATGAAACTCACAGCATTAAGTTCATGAATTGATGCCATTCCTGCCAGCCTGCAGCCGGATACCCAGGCAGTTAGGAAACGTCTATATTATGTGTGTTGCTTCATAGTTTAATTTACTTGTGTTTTCTTGTCAAATTGTGTTTCAGACGCAGCAGTGAAAATATCTAACACCCTTCTGTTTTTGTTTGATTTTTCTGTAAACTAGCAACAAGATCGGGAACCAGTTTTCTCGGAAGAACTCGGTCTGGCAATTGAGAAACTGAAGGATGGCTTCACATTGCAGGGTCTATGGGAAGTCCTAAATTAAATGTCCTTCTGATGTCTGGAGACCTACCTTCCAAAGGGATTTTGTATTTGCATTCGTTTTCTTCTGAGACCCAACTAGCAATGAAAGAAAACACATTGATTCAAAGGACACATCAACGGGCTTGAAAACGAACGGACTCATAGTTTCTGCTCGTTTTTAAGAATGACTGTTTTGAACGTTTCATGCAGCTATCATTGCAGGAGAAAGTTAGAAAGCGGTGATTTATGATGTGTGCTGCAACTCATTGCAATCCTTCCAGGCTCTTTATTGTCAAATCAGGTTAGTGTCGGAGAACACCGCTGCAACCGCTGTGTTGATTTAGTATCACTCTTTATGTGACTATCAGTCCGTTATCATCTTTGAACAACATTGGATATTGATATGAAACCAATCGTAATGCTTCGAAAATACAGATGTTCAAGATTATTCACCAACAATTGATGGGTTTGTTATCAATTTCAACCCAAACATGATTTAACTCTGGCTATGGAGAGCTTCAGCACTCTCTCCCAGAGCTATCCTTGATGCAGAAACAGTGTATGTGGTGAAAGCACTGTATGTAGAGAGTATGGCATTTTGTAGAAGCTAGCACAAACGTGTACGTTCGGGAGTTGTCCAGTGTTGCTGTAGTAACCCTTTTCCATGCTGCTTGATGCGTTGATGTTTTTTTCCACATTTGTTATGCATTATAATTTGGTTAAAAAACATAAAAACGAGGCCCGATTGCATAACAATCAGCTGCTCTGTGATGCACAAAGGGTCTTTAATTTGGCCGTTGCATCTTCACTAATGTAGCATTTTCATGGGCGCCATTTTGGATTTGTAGGACATGTTTGACAATGTTCTTGTTACTTGTGTGTCATGTCAGTTCTGTGATAAATGGTCCATCCTTTTGTGTGACATCTTTTAGTAGCGAACAAAGCACTGTTATGCTCTGTTTGAATTTTATCTTTGAACTGTAACATGTAATGTAATGATACTTTATAGTGTATTTTATATATATATATACATATATATATATATACATATATATATATATAGTGAATATATTCAAGGAGAGCGTTTTTGGTTACAGATTAATGCTTTTGCAAGATACTGTCATTAGTGGTCCCTCTCCTATGGCTTTTCAGGGCAGGAAGACCGGCAATAAAACTGGTTGAGACAGATTCGATCTCTACGTGTTTACTTTCATACATACAAGAGAAACACAATCACCAAAGCAAAAGACACAAAATATTTCTTTCAACGTAGACAGCACTCCAGTTGTAGAATAACAGTGTATGAATGCGGCTTTACAGGACGCCAACCACTTCTCTACATGCAAAAATGGTTCAACAATAAGAGATTACTTTTGGTGTTGTGGTTATGAAACTGTATGGCACATGGGTGGCATGGAACATGGCACTGGATACATTACACTACAATGTCATTTAATTGTAAATCATAAAACCTCTCCAAAATATAAACAAGCAGTTATATTAATTGTTGATTAAATACAAGAAAGGTACTCGGATTTGTATGACAAAAGCACCATGTCATATGCATTTAAATCATAGCATGAGAGGTATTACAATGTGATGACCTGTAGAAAGTGGGGTATTCTTAACTGTGAAAAGGAACACCATAGGAACTTGGACAAACTGCATATTCAGAGCTCTAGATATACGGAAAGGAAAGGGAAGCAATCATCACATGTAGATGGAGTGAGTCATTGCAATGAAGCCTTGTAATCTTGAGCAAACACCATAGACACTTAACTCTTGCGTTCCATGAGGAAGAAAGTTAATAATCTACTACTGGTAAATGTAGGGGAGATTCGTGTTGCAGTGTGTGTTTGTGATTTTTGGCAGAGTTTTCTGACAAAGTCCTCTGCCTAGTTCTGAGGATTACTCATGGGGCGTGTGCCTCCGCAAACCAGTACATGATGGGCCCAGGGCAGTATGAGGAGGCCTCCCTCTTCACCCTCCCATGGTCCTCGCCACATGCTAAGGGCCAGTCGCTAAGCCCAAGAAACTCCACAGGCTCCCCTAGCTGCAAACAACTTTAGCAAACCCATCAGGTGTGCTGCCCATGCAGGGGACATCAACACATGATCTAGTCTGCTTAAAACTTCAAAGGAAGTGATTAGAAAGGCACTTGTGATCCACTTTTTGCTGACTCTGCAAGGTTCGCTGACCTGTCCATAGGGTCTGTGGACATGCTTGTGAATTCAGTGACCGCCCCAAACAAGCAAACACATCATGGATAGATCCAGAGAATAGCAGGCTTGAAGGACTACCTCTCCATGAACATGATCTCAAAGACTCCTCTTGTGGCCTCAGCACAGTCAAGACTTTGCACTAGACAGTCTAGAGGTTCGGGTCCACAAAAATCCTGCATCTACTCAGTCACCAGAGAAGAGCATGGGAATCATCAACGGTACAACAAAATGAGTGTTTCCCAGAAAGGTGGAGGGGACCAGAATCCCAGAAGGAAGGGGGTGGACATTGTGGAACTACCCACGGTTAATGCGAACCCAACTGTAGAGAACCACTCTAGCACTTGAGTCCTACTGTAACTGTACTGTAACCATACCCAAAATAAAAAGGTGACCTAGACTCTGAGGTCTTGCCATCTTCCTTAATCACAGGTGTCCTACCTGGCAGAATAGTGTGAGCTCTAAGGAACGGAAAGAAGATCAATTGGCACTGGTAGCTGGAATGATTTGTTAAATGCAGCTGTGTGATCATGATTGTGCAGTATAATGTAAGATCTGGTCTTCCATGGGGAGTCAAGAAAAGGAATTCATGTATGGAGGTGTAGGTTTGTGATTTTTGGCAAATAGTGTATTCTACCTGCTTGCAATCGGCATGGCAGTCACTCTTTGGGGTGGATGGATTAATTACAATGCAATTTTGCAATCTAAAGCTTTTGTGTTGTCACTAAGGTGAGCAATGGAAGCAATCAGCACTGGAAAGTCAGTGCAATATTGCAGAGCCACCTTGTGTTTCTGGGCAGTATATTCTGAGCCCTTGTGCTCCAGTATGATGCATGAGACACAACACTATGCACAATTATATTTTTCTTGGATAGATTTCTTCTTCTACCTCACACACCATTTCAGATAGCCCAGCCAGCACATAGGTCACAGCTTCTCGTTCCAGCCCGTGTACCCTAAGAGAGTTATTGCCTGGGGGACATGCCCAAGGTTCAGGGGATTGCACGATGGGTGGAGACAGGTTGGTTGCTCTAACTGAAACCTGCCGCCTTATCCATACCTGCATCCTTCATTCTTAATTGTGAATTGCCAACAGCAGGTTTATAGATTGTTAATATCGGCTGTCAGCAGTAAATTCTGGGCTTGGGGGCACATGTCAATAGCATTGATCTGGGAAACGGTATACATTTATCTCATAAAATGTACTTTTTTAATAGAAATATAATACAAATGTTAAAGACAGAAACACAAAGTCAATAATGTACCTCAAAATGCTCCTTTTTCTACTTTGAAAAAGGGTTCCAGGGCAAAAAATACACTGGACCGCCCTTTGGAATGTCTGACCCAGCATGGAACGCTTATTAGGTACATTTGGTCCTCCTGAAAACCAACCGCTAAAGGAGTGCGGGCCAGGTGTGCATCACTTCAGTTGAAGCAACGTCTGGTATTTGTATCTGCGAGGTGCAGTGAACACATTCTAAAGTAGAACAAGCGTGTGTGTGGCACTATTTCTGAAAAATCTTAAAATTATGATGGTGGCCATGTTTATTCTCACAACACTCTTCAGACACACAACCCTTCATAATCCACGCTTTGTCAAAATATGATCCGATTTACAGCAGTAAAGCAACAGTGTCTATGATGTATTCAAGAATTCAAGCTTTTACCTGAGCAAACATGGAATGGAAAAGGCAGGTTTTATCAGGTGAAGAGTGTGCAGATGGGCCTCTAATCACCTTAACCTAGAGCAGGCCCACCACTTAAGAAGCAAGTGCACGTTTGTAGGTAAAGAAAGTTTATTGTACAATTGGCCTTGAGGGGCTAGATGATTCTATAGAGTCAAACTAACCAGAGTCTCCCTCAACCATACAAGTTGACATATTATATACATTTTAGCAACAGTTAAAACGCTCCCATATATTTTATTACAAACCTCCCACCACACATGATTGGGCAAAATCTATACAAAAAAATCCAATCTTTCTCCAATTCCCCCGTTTTCATTGGTCACATTTAACTTAACTACCATCTTCAGCTCATGTGTACAACACACCAGCTTTTAGTCCCTGCTAGCCCTAGCTAGCCTGAGACCTCCTAACGCCAGACGTAATTGCACATGGTTTGCAAGAGTACTTCAAACAATATGGGAGGGGAAGAATAAACAGGTTCCCTTTCAACTGGAGATGCCCATCTCGACTTGCTGGTGTCTCCGGAACACTCTAATCTAAACGACTACCAACTCAACACGCATCGCCCCTGGTCCCATCCTGAGAAAACAATAAAAATTCATGAAGTATCGGTCAACTCTGGCATCAGACGTCTCTTCCCACAGGTCTATTGCTGGTCAAAATCAAATGGCTGGATTCCCCTGAACAATAAATAACAAGCTCCCATGAACAATTGGAAGAAGCCTGGTGGCCGGTTCCCCCAGTAGAGCTCCCTCACAGGCCCCCGGTAAAAAAGAACATAACCCAGAAACCCTTCTCGGCAACAATCGCGACCGTCAGTAGCTGGAAGACAGCAGCCCGAAAGTGGGGCTGCGGGGGCCACTTGGGGCCTTCCCCCCCTATTTGGAATAATCCTGACTTCTCACATGGGATTACCCCGCATGGCTTAACATCATGGAAGGAGGGCGGGCTGGGAAAGCTGTCGGACTTCTTTGAGGACAGGGCCCCCATCTTATTTGAGAGGTGCAAAGAAAAATTCGGAGTCGGGAGACTGAGAGATTCCATTATGCCCAACTCCGCCACTGGGCCTCCCATAGAACAGTTGGGGTGAAGGGGACAAGGGAATTCACGGCACTCGAGACCTCCTTGACATCAACCGCCCCGAGAGGCAAAATCTCAATACTCTACCGCCTGTTGGACAGAGCGGACCCATCAAAAAAGGAAAAGTACATGTTAGAATGAGAGAGAGACCTAGGTCGGGAAATAGAGCTTGGGGATTGGGGAAAGATTTGGACTAGGCTGCATAAAAGCACACAGTGTATCTCGAATAGGGAAGGAGTATATAAATTCTGCTGTAGATATTACATCACCCCAGTGCAATTAAATAGAGCCAATCCTGACATTCCCCCAAACTGTTGGCAGGGGTGCTCATCTCAGAGTTCCCTGTTCCACCTGATGTGGTCCTGCCCGCGGCTGAGACCTATTGGAGGGAGGTTATAGAGCACATAAAAGCTATTACTGGATTGACATTACCGTTGGATCCCGGAGTTGTGCTCCTGGGAGAAACTAGGGGTGGGGAATTCCCCATGCTGGGTCAGAGATTGCAGCTATGCACTCATCTCCTATTAGCTGAAAAGGTGGCAATGGCAAGGCTCTGGAAAAACGCGGAAGGCCCCTCTATACCGTTATGGTGGTCAAAGTGTTGGAAATTGTGGTGGCTGAAAAGGTTATGGCCATCCGGGCAGGAAATCCGAACTATTTTCTGAACACATGGGCGCCATTCATGGACTACGCTGAACAATTCCCATGCCTTACCAGAAGACGTCCCCTAACGCGCTAGCTCCAAGGCTGAACTCTCAACTAGCGTAAGAATGGGGATCAATGATCGCAATTTGTTGATGTGAAGTATGATGCTATTGTCAATGTGTTTTTTCTCCGTTTGTGAATACTCCAATAAAATGTTTGTTTAAAAAACAAAAAGATTGCATCTTCTCTCTGTGATACTGGCAAGCCATAAAACCCCCAAGCCTGCTTGTGTGTGACTATCTGATTACTGTTGCGGCTGCCCTTCTGCAGTCCTTGAATCCTTGCCAAGCAAGCAATTTCAGACACTCAGAATTCACCTTGCAAACCCTGACTGCAGAGTTTAACCAATTTATAACAAGAGCACACTGCATATAGATTTGTTAATTCCCCATGTATTTAAGTGCATGCATGTTTACAACTACTGTCTTCTTTACAGTGGTTTCTTCATGACAAATCTCCTTTCTCGCATGCCCATTGTGAAGCTCCTAGTTGCCCAGCTTCTAGAGGCTTCATGGCACACCATACCCAGATTGTATTTATATTTCCTTGGAGAGTTTGACATTTATCTTGCTGCGCATGTACACATCTCAAATGTATCAACTTAAACACAAAGCAACACTTAATGTAACACATATCCCATTCTCATTAACTACTCTAGATGCATATAAAATTGCAACATCGTGCCAACTTTGCAGCATCCCCAGTGACTAATATGGCATGGAACGTGAACCCCTCTGTCTCATTGTAACCTTTCCTGACCACCCCAACATTCCCCCTTTAATTAATACTTTAACTAATAATCCAAGTTCTTGTACCTTAAAGCCATTTTCTCAGGGAAAAACCCTCCAATCACCTCTCACATTGGTCCCAATATGGGCATACTCCTCTGCTGAACAAACCCAATTCGCACCCCTAACCATTTCCGCAATCTACCCGCTGCTCTACAATCATCCCCATTTGGTGGAGGACACAAGACTGCTTCAGTCTGAATACCCAATGTGATATGAAATGGTAGTGATTCTAGACTTGGACAGTGTCAGTCATCATGGCAGCTGCTTTCGGTACCTGGGCAGAAGAGCATCGTTAGAGCATTTGGGAAGGACGAAAAAGAATAAGGAAAAAAACAAAAATGGGCATGAACATTTTGATGGCTAGGCTCATCCAAGATGCCACAGAAGAAAAAAAGAGAGTCCAACCAAGGGTAATTTGTGATTCCTCCCTCGTTCTCCATGACCACCCTAAGCTTGTGCAAATCGGAAATAGTCTGAATCAGAGTCACATTCTCCGAATCATTAGGAGGCACAAACGTGCAGCAAGTGCTCCCTATCTTCTGACAGACCATTCCCTCTGTAACTGTTAGGTGGAGGATATGCCTATTTTGCAAGGCTATGAACCTCAGGGCTTGCAGTTCTTCTTTGATGGCACTGAAAGCTGATTCAGAGAAATTCACAAACAGGAGTACATACCGGGCCACCTAGAGCCACTTTGCGTTTGCTGCAGCTTGGATGCCAGGTGCCAGGAGGGAAGGAAAGAAAGTTTCCATATGTCTAAACAAATATGCTGTTCTGGAAAGTCCATTAAAGCTTTTGAAGATGACGCCCAATGATAGTTTGACCACCTGGTCCGTCGCAATAGTCCCTCCTTTCCATGATCAGACAGAGTCATTGGGGTGTCCATGTGCGATGATACAGGGGACGCAAAGGACAAAAGGGGCACAGATGTGACTTTGAGCATCGGGCGGGCGAAGATTAAATGTTCCTCATGAATAACAAGGACAGGCACATGTAACGTGGTGAAACTGCACACTGATCCAGGCTGGAGGTAAATATCTGTAGGCGTACTGACCACATGTCCGAAAAATGTCGAAGCACAACTGTACCTCCAGCCAGATCAATGATGCGAAGCGTGTGGCTGCAGTTCCCATTTGTGCCAACAGGCACTGTGTCATCGCCCTTAAAACACAATATAAAATGGCAGTCTATATAGTAACAGGTTTTTCTGGCTCCTGGAGCCTGTCAGATACTTTAAATATTTCTGCCACACATTTCCACATTGTTGGTTTACATGTGTCAACCCTTCTTCTGAGAATACCCTCATCCCTCCAGCTCTGCAACTCTTCAATCCTTGCTCCCATTGGTTATTGATAATGGGTCCTTTTAAACTCAACTGGACTCTTTGCGTACAACAGGTAAAATAGATGCTGTGACTGATTGCCCTTGAAACTGTCCTCAGACCCTGCACAAAGCTAGGGGCATTAAACACTGTGCCACTACTAGCTCTATTTCATCTGGGATAAACACCTGAAGCATAGGAGGGTGAGACAGCAGATGTAGCAAATTCCTACAGATCGCTCTCTCCCAACTCTCTTCATATGGCTATTAACTGCTGCAAAACCATGCTATCTACTATTGGGTCTAAATTTACATTATATCTCTCATTGATAACTAGATCGGCCTATAGGACACAGTTTTAGATCATTTACAATCTCCAGGTAATTATTAATAGTCTAGTATTAATTCTAGACTATAGACTTCACATGTTTCAGTCCTCCAGATGGTGGTAGGACTTTCTTCAGGAGTAATCATTAGTGGTTTTTAGAGTAAATGCATTGCTGTTATAAAAATCTTCTTTTAGTGAAGCTTCACTCAGTATTAAGAAGGGTAACTGTTGACAAAAAACCAGAGGAAAAAGAATCAGCACTTGTGCTTGTATTCTTTAAACACAATAAATGTGTGTGGCCAAATTTCAGCGTTAAACCAAATTTACTTGAATTCCCAAGTGTAGTAGAGCCCTCTAAGGAAAGAGAAAAGCCCACGATTTTTGGACAGTTTTCTGGTAAGAAGAAGGTTTCTTCTATGGGTTCCTATGAAAAGATTCATAAAATTAGAAGGATCAGTGGAAAAGGCCAGGTTATCCATAACCGAGCAAAACTATCGCTGCGAGTATTTAAAAGAGACCACGTCGGAACCACAGGTAAGCGGGAGCCTTTTCTAAACACCGTATAGATGCTTATAAAAGCTAACGACTACCGCCATCACAAAGTCTTAAACAAGCCTCTATATGAATGCCCTTCTTAATACTGAGTGAAGCTTCACTAAAAGAAGATTTTTATAACGGCAATGCATTTACTATTTAACTCTAATAATTCTATTCTTAGAGTGTTATGATGAATGTAATGAATATGTACTTTTTTCTCTATTTTGAGACATTTTATGCTGAAATTATTAAAATAAATATATTTTTGTGAAATATGCATGTAGTTCGCCTTAATAGGGTATAACTGTTGACCAAAACCGTTCTCCTACCTTTCTCTATAGTAACTATTTGTCTTTCCCAAAACCAAGGTAGGTATCCACTCCTCATAAGGAATGGATTTTGGGATCTCCCCCGTTAGTCTTATATTTCATTAGCTCTGCCCTTTTC
Source organism: Ambystoma mexicanum (assembly GCF_040938575.1). Taxonomy (NCBI): domain Eukaryota; kingdom Metazoa; phylum Chordata; class Amphibia; order Caudata; family Ambystomatidae; genus Ambystoma; species Ambystoma mexicanum. The sequence continues at coordinate 957,259,645 of NC_090931.1, forward strand.
CACTGGAATTAACTGCAGATCGTTGGGGCCTACTTAACTTTGAGCCTGCTCCTGTGCTGGTGGAGGGGTGCTGGCATCACGTGTTACATTGCTGATATGGACGCAGCTCTTACTGCCCTCCACCTTCACAGCAGTTGGAGTTGTAGCTAAAATCACGCAGTGTGGTTTATAGAAACACTGCTCTTTCCAGCATGGCACAAAGGAATGGATAAAGATCAAGTCCCTGGGGAGCAATGGTTGCTTATGCAGATCATCAGATTCTGTGCTGCTTCCTCCTGCAAGCTGTTGGTGAGAAGACACAACCTGTGAAGATGTAATACTGACACATTTGGTTAAGGCAATAAGGTTCTCCCGAAACTCCTCACCCAGGACCTCTGCTGACCTATGAACATCTGATGCTGTATGTGCAGGTGAGAACGGTGTGTGTAACCTACACCCCATCACAATCTTGTGAGGGCTCAGGTGCAGATCTTTCCCTAGCTGATTCCTTAAATAAAACAAAACCACTGTCAAACAATAAAACCAATGTTCACATAAAGCACTACACATTTGGGACAACTGGAACTTAAGAACACCATTTAACCGATCTATAAATCCGTTGGCCTGTGGGTAGTATACTGAACACAGCCGGTGCTTGATCCCTAAGAGCAAAGTGATTTCTGAGAACAAGGCATAGAAAAATGTGTGCCATTGTCAGACTTTAGGACCGCACAAATTGCCCACCGTGGAAATACCAACCTCACCAAAAATGTTCTGCAGATTTAGCATCTGGGTGTTTGCAGAGACCAACCTCAGGCCACTGGGAAAATGGGCAAACTATGACTATAATGTAACAGTAATAATTACGCTTCATAATAATATCGACAAAATCAATATGGATTTCCCGAAATGTTTTCCATTTTCTGGGGATCTGAGAATGGCAAATATGTGGCTTCTTTTGCGGCCCTGTCTGCAACATCATTTCCAAGTGCCATTGCGTTAGTATGATTAGTATGCGCAGTGCACTTAATGATCCCTACCTGTTAGACTCACCTGGTCTGTGCGGAGGCATTGGGGCACGGGTGCAGCCCTCCCTGAACTTGACTCACCCCCTCTTCAGGCCTCTCCCTCGGTAGAAAAGCTATGAGCGATGATACGTGGTGATACTGCTCCTGCGTGGAGATAGGAGTGTGCCAGTGTGCCAATCTGTGATTGTTGTACCTCTCAAACCCTTCTCCCCAAAGTATGGTTTCTGTGAGCATACGCCGGCCCATAACGCTCCCTTGTGAATTAGAGAAGGTAAGCCTCTGTCCTGCTACTTCTGGCAGGGGCACGTTGAATTGGATCTAGTTCCTTCACTGGTATTGGTAAGTGTCTCTTGAGCTCTTGTGATTCTGTTTAATGTCTTTATATGTTGCTCCTTATGCCCGCAATAGAGTCCGGCTGTATGGAAGATTGATGCTACCGCAACATTCGACAGCAGGTAAGTGATGGTTTAAGGAAAAGTCTGAAGTATGGCGAAGCGTGACCTTAAACTGACTGTTTTTTCGATGTCTAACCTTGTCTTCTGTTTTTCCTTGCAGGCACTGCTGTCGACGATGGAGCATGTCGTGCTGCGGTGCCAAGATGAAGATTTCGGCATTCCGGAAAGTGTAAAGATGAATGCTTGGTTTGCCGAAGAGATGTACAGGTAAGAACAGCTTCCCCCAGTTGGTAAGTATGCTGGCAGGAAGCAGGATGTCCAGGAAGCAGGTTCTTCAAAGGTAAGCAGGTCTGACCTCAGGCGACGGTGAGTGTTACACTGCTGGTAAGTGCAGAATAACGCAAAGCGTCTGTCTTGAGGATCAGGGCAGCTTATATAGCTGTGAATCCATTAGAAACCACACCCAAGAATACACTCGGGGCTCCTGAATGGATGGAATGTTCAAGGTTAATGCATCTGAAGTGCTGTGTCCATAATAAAAGCTTTTTGGTGTTAAATGGATGTTCTTGTTTACTTTTGTTCATGAGACTGGCGCCAAGGCGCCAGGACAGTGTCCACCCAGGTCTCCTGTGCATGCGACCCCTGCATGCCTGTGCCCCTGACTTCATGACAGCACTCCCCCTCAAGGCCCCTCTCAAGGGTAGTTCTCCTCCTGGTCCTGATTTGGTGGGATTATTGCAATGGAACTGTCTGATTAAACGCGGAGTATGGACATGTTCACTGGGTTCCCATGTTCGGTCTTGAGGTACGTAACCTTTCCAGTCAATTAGGTAATACAATTTTGATCGACCCACCTTGGAGTCCAGAATGGATTTAACTTCATATTCTGGTTCTCCATCTATTACTTCGGGCTCTGGCGGAGAACTAAGCCGTGTATTGGATTTCATTGGTTTGAGGAGAGAGACCTGAAATACGAGGTGAATTTTCATGTGAGATGGTAACTCCAATTTCATGGCGACAGGATTGATTATGGATTTTATAGTATAGGGGCACAGGTATCTTGGGCAGAAAGCTCTTGGCCCCTTCACGGGAATATATTTGGATGCTAACCACACCGTTTCTCCAATCTGGTAGGTAGGAGCTTCCTTCCGATGACGATCAGCAAAAAGTTTTTGTCTTTCCTTAGCCTTGGTCAGATGCTCTGTCGCCTCCTTAAGAACCCGAGTGATGGTTTTATGCAAGTTTTTTATGGCTGGCATTTCCAGGGCATCGGGTGGATCAAATACTGATGTCCTCGGATGTCTTCCATGCACAATTTAGAATGGTGTTTGTCCTGTGCTTATGTGAACTGAGTTGTTGTATGCATACTCAGCTATCCAGAGAATATTTTTCTAAGAATCCTCGGACTGTTGCAACATACACCTGAGATATTGCTCTAAAGTTTGGTTGGTTTGTTCAGTTTGCCCATCAGTTTGAGGGTGATGGCTTGTGAACAACCGGAGGTAGTTTTTGGCAATCGTACAACACGTTCTCCAAAAGGCAGAAACAAATTGAGTTCCGCGATCAGATAATAATATTGATGGAAATCCATGCAATCGAAACAATTTGCTCTAGGAACACAGAAGCGAGAGTTGACGCAGTTGGGAGTCCCTTCAGAGGGATGAAATGGGCCATTTCGGATGAATAAATCCATGGCGACTAATATGGTGTTGTATCCATTGCAGGGTGGAAGATCTGTGATGAAGCCAATCGATAAGGTATGCCATGGTGCTGGTGGTACTGTTCGGGGATGTAGTAAGCCAGAGGGTTTCTGTTTCTGAGACTTGTGTTGTGCACAGACTCCGCAGGTTTCAATAAATTGGGCGATGTCTTTTTGCCAGGTTGGCCACCAGTAGTTTTGTTTTGCCTTAGCCTGAGTTTTGGCTATTCCTGGGTGTCCTTCCACTAACGAATCGTGGTAACTTGTGATGATTTGCTTTTGCAGTTCTTGGTCTTGGACATATAATCGTCCTTGGAAATACGGTAGATTGTCTTCGATGGTATACGGGTCACCTTTTAACAGCCATTCCTGTTGTGTTGATTGATCCATCAGGGATTGAAAACTGGTTCTTTGGTCATCCACACACGTTGTGGCAACTATTCTGGTTTGAATCCTTTCCTCAGGAATTATGGCCACGGAGTCAGATGCTGTAAAAGTCTCTTTTTCTTCACTCATGCGTGATAGTGTCTGCCTTCCCATTGCGTACTCCAGATTTATAAGTGATAATGAAATGGTATTCCGCAAAAAAGAGGACCCAACGAAGTTTATGCGAGGATTGTGCTTTGGTGTTTTGCAAGTATTGCAAGTTACGGTGGTCCCTGATGACAGTGACTGTATGTCTTGCCCCAAGAAGGTAATGTCTCCAGGCCTTGAATGCTGCTTTAATCGCCAGTAATTCCTTATCAGTGATTGCATAGTTCAACTCGGGGGCTAAACATGTGCGGGACCAGAATGCAACAGGGTCTAATTGTCCTGTTTCAGGGTCTGGTTTTGACAATATTGCTCCCATGGCTATTTTTGAAGCATCTGTCTCAACTATGTAAGGTAGGTCTGGTCGTGGGTGTCGAAGGACTGGTGCTGTAGTGAATGCTAGTTTCAACTTCTGGAAGGCCTCTTCAGCTTCTGTCGACCAATGGAACTTTAAATTTTTCTTTAACAAGGAGGTAATTGGATGTACAATTTGTGAAAACCCAGGTATAAACCGACGGTAAAAGTTGGCGAATCCGAGTACGCTTTGAACTCCTTTAGTGGAAGTTGGTGAGGGCCATTGGAGGATTGCATCCACCTTTCGTGTGTCCATATGTACGCCTTGTGGTGTGAGCATGAAACCGAGGAACTCGACCTCGGTTACATGGAAAAACAATTTTTCCAACTTGGCATACAATTGGTGTTCTTGAAGCTTCTCTAAGACTGCCCGGACATGTCCTACATATTCTTCCATGGAATTTGAGTGGATAAGAATGTTGTAAATGTAAACAAGAGCGCAAACGTCCAATAGTTCACGGAGTACATCATTCATAAAGAATTTGGAATGCTGCAGCGGCATTATATAGCCTGAAGGGCATGACCTGGTATTCAAAAGGCCGTACTTCATGTGGAAGGCCGTTTTCCACTCGTCTCCTTCTTTTACTCTTACAAGATGGTACGGTCCTCTTAAATCCAGTTTTGTGTAGATTTGAGCATGTTTCACTTGATCCAGGAGCTCTAGTATAAGTGGTAAGGGATATCAATTTTTTTTTACTGTGATCTGATTGATGGCTCTATAGTCGATGCAAATTCTTAAGTCCCTCTCCTTTTTAGGCACGAAGAATAAGGGCAAGGAGGCAGGTGACTTGGATGGGCGAATGAAACCGTTCGCCAGGTACTGATCCAGATAAGTTCTAAGATGCTGGTTTTCCTCTTCTGTTAGAGCATACATTTGGATGCAAGGGATCTGGGCTCCGGGTATAAGATCTATTTGACAATCATAGGATCTGTGCGGGGGCAGAACGTTGGCTTGCTCTTTTTTGAAGACATCCTGGTAATCTTGGTATTCAAGCAGTAAGGAGCTGATGAGGCCCAACACGATTCCTTTCTTCGGTTTCACATTGGTGTCATCTTTTTTTGTAACATGTGTCTGCACAATCATGAGGAAATGTCAGAACTCGTTTCCGCCAGTAGATCCTAGGATTGTGGGACTACAGCCAGGGCATTCCGAATATCATCTGCAACTAAGGAGCACCGATGAGATCAATGTCCTCTTGATGCCTGTCCTGACACAGAACCTTGACTTTCTCTGTGTATTGTGTCACCGGGCCGGATGATAGCTGAGAACCATCCACAGCAGTGACATTTTCTGATTTCTGCTTCTGTCGGAGAGCCAAATCTTGCTCAATGTAGTTACGCACAGCTCCACAATCAATATTTGCCTCCAAATCATATATTTTTGATGGTTGCTTGTGATTCACCAAAAGCATTGGAAGGACTAGATGTGAGGTCTGCAAAGATTCCTTTTTCATGCTCGACAAGCGGACCCCTACACTTGCTGGGCATTGGTGTTTCCTGAGTTCTGTTCTTCTTCATCATCAGTTTTGTCTGTTGCCCCAACCGTTTTCTTGGGTGGTTTTACCAGGCAGTCACGGAGGAAGTGACCTGCTTGTCCACAATATAAGCAATGCTGTTGTTGGCTTCTTTTTTCCCTTTCTGCTTTGGTAAGGGGACTTCGTAATCCACCAATTTGCATTGGCTCAGACTGTTCATGTGGTTTAGTCCTTTTCTCATGAGGTCGTACATAAACTGACCGTCCCTCTGATCTAGCTCGATCCATTTTCCGATTCTGTAACCTATGATCGAGTTGCACCGTCAGGTCTATGTAGTCCGCACACCTCTCAGGGGGATTCACCACTTGCGCCAGTACATCCTTAAGTTCTCCACGTAACCCTTGGTAAAAGAGTGTAGTCCTCTTCTCCTCTGGCCAGTTGGTCTGGGTTACGAGGTGATTGAAGGTTGCGATATAGCTTAATAGATCTTGACTCCCTTGTCTGAGTGACCACAACTCGTTATCCAGAGCTTGTCCTTGAGTATAACGGGCAAACAATTTCTCCATCTCATGAAGGAAATTCACAAAGTTCCGGAGTAAAGGGTCATCTTGGTTTACCAAAGGTATAGACCAGTCTGCCACACTACCTCCTAAATACGAGAGTACAAATGCCACTTTGGCTTGGTCATTAGGAAAGGCTCCTGGTCTGCACAAGAAATGAAGGTGACATTGGTTCATAAATATGTGAAGACAAAAAAAGGGCTGGGCTTAAGGTAACAGCTGGTCTGTTGGGCGACTCCTTCGACCTTCAATTAAATGCAAAAAGATCCAAAATGTGAACACGGATCTATAACTCCTCTATTGCTGATATTCAATGGTCTGTCGCAAATCACTGGACCGACGGTAAGCCACAAAGAAACCCGTCAAAAATAGTAAAGAAAGTATGCAAAAGCATAAAAGAAGATCCAGGACATTGCGCCTTATTTCAGGTGATTGTAGATGTATTTTAATATTTTTTCTCAGAAAAGTTGTCCTTATAGTATTACACGTGTTTCGGCCTCTGCCGGCCTTTTTCAAACTAGGGCTAATATGTTGAACTGATAGAAAGCATATACACAACAATGTATTACATCATACATATTCAAAGTGGAAGTAAATCAAGAAACATTGAATGCATTGCAAGAAATAACCCATAATACGAAATTATCAGTGAAATTGAATAGATAAAAAATCAAAATATTCAATAATGAGTTTAAAAAAGAATACACAAAGAAAGGTGGAAAAGTGGGGAGGGGGGACATACAAACAAAGCGGGAGACAAAAGACAAATGTTATATTAGTCACGGTTATTACCTATTTGCTGTGTGTAGTAAAAGAACCACGGCTACTTCAGGCCACAATTTACCCACACTGGGGCTCACTGACTTCTTATTCGCAAGGAGTGGAGTAATCGAAAGCAACTGTTTCTTCAGTCTGACCTGGTATTTTCCATCCACAAGGCCCACAACGGCTGCTCCCGATTGCCTCTCACCGGTGTTCCGATTGATTGCCAAGGACCGTCAACAAAAAGTACCTCACTTACCTCCAAAGCATCCTCCTTAAAACTCATACTCTCCTGCTCTTCTCCCTCATATGTTGCACAATTGTGGACAATATCATTAGGTTTCACTGACTCAGCTACAAATGTTGCACGATTGGCTTGGTGACACTGTATGGGGTATATGGATGCATTTGATAGAATAACCTCATACCCCAAATCTCTTTGGGTCATCAAAGTAGACTTGTATTTTTCCAAGATCGCAAAGACTGCATGCTCCACGTACAATGTCACGGGCAACCCATAGTAATGGTTGAAGACTTTTGAATTGCAAAAGCCGCTGCCTCTAAAGCTTGCTCACAAGGGAACTGTCCCTGTATCACTTGGTCTAAGAGTCCACTATAGTGTGTTAAAGGGTTATGACCGAGCAATGTTTTCTGGGCCAGGACCGCTGTCATCACCTGCTCGTTTGACTGAGAAAACAGATTAAATGGTTTCTTCTAATTCGGGGTTGCCAAGACTGGAGCATTGCTGATCGCAGCCTTGAGTTCCTGAAAGCAAGTCAACATTTCTTCAGACCATTCAATTGGACCTTTCGCCTTTTGCACTTCCTTAAGTCCCTGCTGTAAGAGCCACACGTAACTAGAGTAGTCCAAGATTCAAGATCTACAATAGTTGCAGTGTCCCAAAAACTGCTGCATTTGTCTCACTGTGACCGGTTAAGGTGTATTTTGAACAGTGGTGGCTCTCTCTGGCATTATCTTCCTTCCTGCGGTTGATATCACTTGCCCCAAATATACTACCTCTGTCTGGCAGTACTGCAATTTTTCTTAGTCCACTGTGTACCCCTTTGCCACAAGCAGGGTGAGGAGTATTATTGAATTGCCTCGACACTGCTCTTCTGAAGTGCTACAGACTAGCAAATCGTACACTTACTGGATTACTGTACTGGACACATGCACATTCCCCAAATCCATGTGAACCACCCTGTTGAAAACACTAGAAGATTCACAATACCCCAGGGGCAACCTCGTGTACTCGAATCTCTGACCATGATATGTAAATGCTGTGAGGTATTTAGAATCGGAGAGTAAGGGGACCGAGAAAAATGCATTTTTCAAATCAATCATTGTGAAGTGGGTCAACCAAGTAGGGATATTACAGAGAATGATGGCATGATTCGGTACCAGCAGGAATTCTGCCTCAACAATATTATTGGGGAGAGGTGCAAATCCTGGACCATCCCCCAATTGGACCACTTTGCTTTCTTCATAGGGTAGATGGCCGAGTTACATGGCAACATAAAAAGGTTGTATTATGCCTTGCTTCAACAATGCCATAATGGTCTCATGAATCTCTTTGTCTACCTCTCTAGACATGGGGTACTGCTTAACCTGTGGTAATATCGCACCAGGATGACATTTTATCCGCACTGCTCCAACACTCTTTAACAGCCCCACATAATGAGGATTGCTGGTCCATAAATAGTCCAGCACTTTTTCCAAATCCTCCTTCCAATGTGGCGATGTATTTCTAACAATAAGCATGGTCTGTGGTACTTCACTTTGCTCTATTGCTATTTGGCAAGGCACTCCAATCTCAAAAACCATATCTCCTGCATCTTTTAACAATTGCTCATCGGACACGTCTCTTAGTGATAAAGTTGGATTGATGCACAAAACTGTGTGCCACTCTCTGCCTTCCTCATTGGTGCCTGAGAGAACCAACCTTTCTTGCTTGATCACTACTGCTTCTAGGAGAATCATAACAATGGTGCCTGGTGTTACTTCCTGTGGCACAGCAGGCCGAAACAAAAACTCAATCAGTACCTGTGAGATATTTGACCATCCTCGTGGAGAGAGTGAGCTCGCCTGGGCTGTTTTGATTTGTTTAACATTGAAAATGAATGATAGATCATCATTCCTCTGACAACCTCCGAGAAATGTGCGAGGCCATTCTGCGCACATTTCATCTGCTTCCCGCACAAAAAACGCAGTCACGTGTACTCCGGGAAGACACAGCTTCCAGGCAAAGTCTTCCCCTGTCATATTTAGCCGGAATGCAACAGTCCCAGGTTCATCAAAACATCCCAAAAAGGGGGAAATGCACACCTTCCTCCAGCCATGGGCAGCCTATTTATCAAAGGCTCCATGGATCTGCATTCCTTTTTGTTTAGTCCGGCTGGTGGCAGTGCATACTAACAAGATAATTGGGGAAAGTCTGAGAGGCTTGGTTGGAGGAGACATCAGGAAGGAGGGACTAACAACCCTTTGGTATGCAATGTGTCAACTTGAAGCTAATTCCCACCTCTCTGTATGAAAGGCAGTGAATGGCCTATCTGGGTACAGCAGTTACCGCAGGTGTCCCTGCAGAGCAGACCCCTTTCAGAGGGGAGAGGTATGTGATTTGGGGGAGACAAGAAGTCTGCTCTTGCCACATACTTCAAGGGAAACCTGCGCTTCAATCAAGAGTCACAGAGGGCTCAGTTAACCAGAGAGACACTTTGATCTACAACAGACAAGAAGATGGGTGGGACTTATGAAGGGTTTATGATGTCAACCCTTGTCTGTCCTATTGCAGAACACTCTGGTCCTGACCTCATGCATAAGAGAAGATTGGTGGTGTGGACCCTGGATTGGTTCATTAAGGTAGGCTTAGCCTGCACCAATCACTGGGGCCCATTTGGCTTTAAAAGAGGGCTGAACCCCTCACTTAGCAGATCTGATGACTTCGAAAGGAGTGGAGGAGGACTAATTTGGACCCGGCTGTTGGTACAGTCTACCTTACATCTTCCGCCAGTGACGGAAGGCCAGGAGTTCTGAGAGGGAAGCAAGATCCCTCTTCTTAAGATCTCCCAGCGAACAGAGGGAGATACCGGACTCAGAGGACCCGTCCAGCAGCTCCAGAACCGGTATCGAGCCAGCACACAGCGTGCCCTGCTAGGTTCTGTCAGCAAGCTTCCCAGGTGGGAAGTGCTGGAGAGTCTCTGGACAAAGGACAAGGCTGGTGCCTGCAATCACTCTCCTGAGCTTTGGGTCCGTCCGCCTTGAAAGGACACCAGCCCTGCGTAAAAGCTACGAGGAGTGCCATACAAGCATCATCCAGCATCCATCTTTTAAGGACATTTTTGAGACAGTAGAGTCCTCGAACCGCATCTGGCTGCACCGCTGACTGTTGTCAGGCTGCAGTCACCAGAGCCGTCCAAGCCGCCTCGACCAGCTTTCCAGATCCGCCAACCAGCACAGAGAATGATTCTTGGCCCTGAGCCGCCGCACCAGACAGCCTGCAGACATCCGTCCGGCCTCACTTGCTGAACTTAATGCCGCCTGGTAACCACAGCTGTCTCCCGCTGTCAAGCACCAAGAACTTCTTCAGCACCATGTACATTGTGTTTCTGCCCCCCTGGTCCTTCTCTGAAGGCCCCTAGAGACAGTTACGACCGCTTGCCCCTTTGGTGCTGGAACCGAATACCCATGAACTGTAAGACTGATTACTTTACCAACTACCCTCCTGTCAGTATCCAGAGTGCATCCCTTTCCTTCATGAAACTGTCTGTCCTCTGTGTTCCTTTACAGGGTGGGTTGTATTTTGCAGTGTGCTAGAACGGTCTGTTCTAGTAATAATAAAGTAGATATTTGTATGCAACCTTGACTGGACAGTCCCTTTTATCATTGGGTAATAATTGTATTTTCGCTGTGTTGCAACTAGCCAACGATCCACAACCTTGCAGAGATAAGCCTGCTGTCCGTCCACGTTACCAAAATTGGACAAGGTCATCTTTTAATTCACTTGTATTCCAATCTGTTCGTACCCCTTCTGGTGTACTAGAGGTGTGGGGTTGATTGATGGTTTAGAAACCGATATTCATCCCTGTGCGACTGGTGCCCAGAAGTTGATTCGTCACATTGGTGGCAAGTGGTTGGATCAGTTGGAGCCTTGCACACAGCTTAGTCACCCAACAATAAAAGTACTGCTGCAGTCAACATTAGTCCCTGCTAGGTATAATAATAGTCATGGAGCTTTTTTTTTTCTTGGGGGAAGTATCGGCAACCTGTAGTTTTACCTCATCTCATGGTCGAAACACTGCCTCTTGATATAGATCACCGAGCTGTATGACACCCGCCTCCCTCCAGTGCGTAGAGTGCAGTGTCTGCTGTAGGGGTCAGGTAAGGGGTGTCCCAGATCGGCATGTAGGGGCTATACAGCACTGTGCCTCGAGGATGTCATGTCAACTTCGCCCACGCTTGCTGCGTTGCTAGCCTCGGGTTCAAGTGGTCACCATTCCCCCATGCCCCAGCCGCTATCCCATGTAGCAATGTGGCCCTAGGTTTTCCTTGCGTTTCTAATTCAGTGAACGAGGTTCGTAGGGCCGCCGCAACCCAGTGCATAGCATAATGGGCTTGTGCTGCCAGGTAGTTTACCTCGAAATCAGGTGCTGACAGCCCCACCTTTCATATGTCTGAGTGATACGACGCCAGCTGGCCCGCACGCTACCTCTCCACACAAAGGCAGAGCAGGCAGCAGAGAGAGAGTTTCTTGAAGAAGGATCTGCCCGGCCACAGCGGTATTGTACTGTAGAGGTAGAATACTTTGGGTAGAATTATTATTTTGACCAAGGCTACCCTGCCCATGAGTGAGCTAGAGAGCTGGCTCCACTGATCAAGTTTAGTACATAGGGCTGTGGCCAGTGCTTCGTAACTGAGGGCACACACTAAGCCAGAAGTCTGCGCCATCTCCACACTAGGTATTTAATCTGCTTGGGCGCCCAACGCAGACCGCACAGATCACTCTGAGGAGTCATGCCATCCATTAGTGGGAACATTTCAGACGTGGATCACATTCAGCTGCAAGCCAGAGTACCTACCGTATTCCTGGGCCACCTCAAGATATTTCTCGGGGTTTCTAACGAAGAACAGAATGTTGCCAGCATATAGTGATCAATTCTACTCGCCCAGCCATGGATGTGCCCACTATAGTGTGTCTCATCCTCATGAAGTTGGCTAGAGGTTCAGTTATAAGAGCGAAAAGTAACGGAGATAGCGGGCAACCCTGCCTGGTTCCTCCCTCCAGCTTCAACACCGCTGATAGCATGCCATTTACCAGTAGCCTAGCATGTGGTTGTGTATATAGGAGTCGTACCCATTTGATAAATTTAAGGCCAAAGCCGTAGTTATGGAGCACCCTAAACAAGAACGGCCAACACACTGTGTCGAAGGCCTTCCTCATATCCAGAGATATGGCGACCCATTTATAATCCGCTGGGATCCCGGCTAGCACATTGTAAAGCCAGCGTATATTGGACGTGGTTGATCTGCCCAGTACAAAACCTGCTTGATCCTCATGGGCCATATACAGCATCACCGGGTTAAGTCGCGACGCCAGGACTCTGGCGAAAATGTATGCGTCGGTATTGATGAGTGACAACGGGTGAAAAGATCTGCAGTCCTCAGGGGGTTTTTCTGGCCTTAAAAGCAGGGTTATGACAGCTTCATTCATGGATTTGGGGAGAATGCCGGTGTGTTCGGCTTCGGTCCAGCCTGCCAAGAGGCGGGGGGCCAGTGTTTCCGCTAACTCTTTATAGAATTCTGCTCCGAATCCATCTGAACCCGGTGCCTTCCCCCCAGGGAGGTCCTTTATTATGGCCTTGATTTTGTCTATCGTTATAGAAGCTTCTAAGAGCATTGCGAGTTTCCTCCGACAGTAATGTCGTCGGTGTCGCAGCCAGGTAGTTGTCCTTCTCATTTTCTGTAGCTTTGGGGTGAATATAGGCTTCTGTAAAAATCAAAGAATACCCTGCTGACCTTGTCAGTGCGAGTTACCACCTCACCATCTTGCCTGGCGATGCATGGGATGGTTTCACTGCCCTTTTCAGTGTGTACCAGACGTGCCATAAGTCTGCCCGGCCTATCCTGTTCACTTTATCTGCGCACTGCCATGGGCTTGTCAAAGTAACAAAGCTCTCTGTATGCTTCCCGGAAGCAGTGCAGCTGCATTTTGATCTCTGAGGTGACCTGGGACGTTGAATCAGTGAGGTATTCTTCCTGTAATCGGGCTATGATCTCTTCGCTTCTCTTAAGTTCCTGCCTGATGTCCCAGAGCACCCCGAATTCTGTGGACATTGCTCTCCCCCTCATGTAGTCTTTAAACGCTTGCCATAAGGTGCTTTGATGGGCGACTGAGCCTTCGTTGTTATCATAATAGTCTGAGATATGCTATATTCAGTTTAAACACCGGGTCTGGGAGCGAGGTGGGTTTGAAGCGCCATTGTGCCCTTTGAGGCTCGCCTTCTGGTATGTCTATTGTGAGTGACACAAGAGAATGGTCTGACAGTGTCCTAGGGAGTATCGTGCACTGTGGAATAAAACATATAGGACCTCTGTCCGATACAGAGACCGCCAGGCATCCCTCAGTGACAAGTCAGCAATGTGTATGTGAAGCGCCCTTGCCGCATTAGACAAGGGTGTGGGGGTTAGTGAGGTGCGGGCCAGGTCGGTATCGAGGATAGTATTGAAGTCGCCCCCACAGAGTATTTGCTCCATGGGGTATGCTGCGCGCTTCTGAAATATCAGGTCATAAAACTGGGGGTCATCTATATTGGGGCCATAAATATTTAGTAGTAACACTTCTGCTGTGCCCACCCTACCATGTACCAGCACATATTTACCAAGGTCGTCAGACTCGGATGTGTAATGCGTGTAGGGGAGGGTCTTGTGTATGAGGATCATAACGCCCCTGGCCTTGGTGGAATAGGAGGTGTAATAGCGATGCTCTCCCCAGCCAGGGGAGAACTTACATGCTTGATACTCTTGGAGATGTGTCTCCTGTAGGTATAGGATCTGTGCCCCCTGCCGATTTGCATATGCTGCCACCTTATGTGCTTTCACTGGGTGACCTAGGCCTCGGACATTCCAGCTCATTAGTGTAATTCCATTGCTCTTGGCGTTTGCCATTACCCTTCATGTGTCGATACGTGTGCATTGTCAGTGTGTGTCCGTTTGTACTGTGATCACCCGTTACATTTCGTCTGTGCAATTTTTTTAACATTTTCACCCCAACTCTGAACCCTTCCCCCTCACCCACCCTCATAGTACCCCAAACTTCGACTATGCATCTCTCACACACCACAAACCCCCCCCCTCACCCAATTCGAACAAAACTAAACTATGTACTCGCATAGGCGTCTTCTGTCACTTAGACGACCAGGAGTAACGGCTACTGGTATCTCATAAATGTCTCACCGGTTTTCCAACTCAACCCTCTTGACTTACATTTCTAGCATGCATTATGTATACCCTCTGATACTGTGGATTACAGTCCACATATTAAATTACTATAATCACCAATCATATCACAGTGTTTTCAGTAACCTCTATGTGCCTGTAGGTCTATTTGCAGGGTGCTGGTATACCTCTGAAAGCATAAATACAGCATCTGCTGGGGTGAACCAATGCAGAAGTGGAAATCATCTGGTCTGAAACAAACGAGCGGCGTCCCAGATGAAGTATATCACATCACATAATTCCGCTTCCACGGCAGGCTGTGTTCCAGGCAAGGGGATATTAGTTTCCATAAAGGATGCAGCTTCTTCAGGGAACGTGAAGAAATAGTTCTTATTCTTGAACTGGAATCGCAATCGGGATATAACATAGCATACAGGAACTGGTGTTCCCATAACATTTTCTTCACACCTATAAATGTCTGTCTTTCTTGCTGGACCATCAGGGTGTAGTATGGGAATATTCTTATCACATCCGAACCTAGGCAGATTTCCTTCATGTGCCTGGCAGCTCTGAGTACCAGGTCCCTGTCCCTGTAGTTCATCAAGCGAACGATGATAGGCCTAGGATAGGCGCTTGGATTAGGCTTCGCTGCGAGAGATCTGTGTGCTCGCTCGACTGCAAATATCAGAGACCACCCAGGGTCACCCAGTGTGGTCTTTAGGTAATCCTCCACTGCTTGTTCCATGGGTCCTTTCAGGGCATCCTCGGGTATCCCCACTATGCGTATATTGTTCCTCCTTGACCTCGCTTCTAGGTCCTCACACTTCATCTTAACAGTTCCCAGGTCTTTCGCCATGGTAGTAACAGTGGTCTGCAGGTTTTCCCACTGTGTCTCCCACCGTACCTATCCGTGTCTCAGCCTAGGTTCACTGGTGGAGGGAGGATATATCCGTGTGTGCTGTCAGGTGAATTTGAGATCCCAGTATACTCTTACGTTCCTTGTGTAGGCAGTGTGGTGTTTATCCAGGGCCTGAGGGCGGTAGACCCCCTATGATGGGCCCCGCAGCCTGCCCCGGGCAGCAGTGTCCGAGGCTTCAATCTAGTGGTTTATGCATACGTTGTAGCCCATACAGTTTGGGTATCTGCCAGCCCCTTGGACTATATCTGTTTTGCAGCCTATTCCACAAATGTAACTAATAATGTCTCACCTTCAGTTCCGCCCATCACTCTCACCCAGCAATCACGCTTTTTTGGACCCTCCCAAGGGTTCCTTTCATAGCGCAATTTTATGTTTGTGCCTCACCTGAGGCTGTACTTCAGTCACAGCGTTACAGTTTGCCGAACAGCATTTGGGCATGTGCTAGACCATATGGGGGGACCCCGCTTGGCAGCTGCGCCTATTTTGTGGTATCTCATTGGGGCGCTACTACTCGTTTGCAGAATGTCCAGGCCTGACCCCACAGAAGCCACGAGAAGCTCCAAGTTGAGGCGGGAGTACCACAATGTCTAGCCGCCCCCACCTCAGTTCCCCCTGTGTCAGCCTTCATGTCATGGTGCCTCCGTCCTCCCTCCAGTGCGGGGAGGCATATCTACACACTGCTTGCAGCGAGGTGGGGTATGCAAATGTTCCACTCAATCCTGCTGCGCAGCTTAGTAAGGAAGTGCAGTGTTCGCCGGGGCGGCAGAGATGAAGTCGTGGGCACAAAGGCCAACCACAGTCAGCAGCGCCACTAGACCGTGGGTCCAACCAGGCAGCGGATGCGTTCGCACAATTCAGTGTGAGAATGACCCCCTCTGGACGAGTGGTTGGTATCCTCTCTACAGCCTGCCCGACTGCAGTGTTAAATCTTGTCCCCTCCATTAGCTGTGCTGGGCACGCGCTCGTGGTAGATATGCCAATCTGCTCAGTCCCTGCAGTCCCCTGCTTGGTGTGATTGCGTGGCTGTGATGCGCAAGGGGAATTTACAATTAGCGTAGTTTCCTTAGTGCAGCAGTGGTTGAGCATGCATCAGTACATGGGGGGGGGGGGGTATGGCCACATATGTTGACTCTGCCTGAAGCATCATGTTCTGCTGGGTCACTATTGTTCTTATGCAATGCGTCCAGATTGGACCTCAGGGAACGCGGGTTACCCTCCCGAAGGGCGGACAGACACCACAGCATCCTGTTGTTCCCCCCAACTTCCACGCAGGGCTGTGTTCTGTGCTGTGATGGCACTCCCCCCCCCCCCCCTCCTAGAGAAGGGGATTGGTGTTCAGACCCCGGTGGGGGGCAGCCCTCTTACCTCCAGTGTGGCCCGCACTTGGCCCTTCAGCAGGCCGGGTAGTCACTCAGTTGGAGGGGGGGCTAGAGTCTCAGTAGCGGGTGATAAATGGATGCGTGCTGGCAAGGGGATGAGCGCTCCGTGCCTCGGCTCCGCCTCTGTGTCTGGTACTTGGACCTCTGGGGGCAGTATGCCGCATCAGAGGTTCCTTCCCTCTTGTTGTCTTCTGCCAGGGGGGAATTTTGTGGTCACAAATGCTGCTTCCAGGTGTCATGCAGCACCACATTGGTGGGCCTCACGGCCCCTTTGTTGAGCTTCTGCGCACCACCAGCAGCGGTCTGGTCTTGCGCTGTATGCAGCTCGTGGGGCCGGGAACTCCTGGTGGGTGTCGCTGCTCGGCAAACCTGGAGGGACCGATCTCGCCTCTCCTGCTCTGCAAGGGTCCGGTCCTCTTCTCGACCGGCACTAGGAGCATTCAGCAGGTGCCTCACGAGGACTGGTTCTGAGACCCACCGGCAGTGCGGGATAGACAGTATGGCACCCTCCATCGTATTCGGTAGTGAAGCGCTGTTTCTTTCTTCCTCTGTGCTCGAGGTCCGCCCACTTCCAAGAGTTTATGGCCCGACAGGATGCATACTTCAGCGTTGTGTTACTCCAGCATTGTATAGAGAATTCTTCCGATATTTGAACATCACATGGAGAGTAGTTTCATGTTGCACTCCCCACAGTCTGATAGGGAACTGGGATAAATACAAGACGTTTTCAAGCCAGAATCAGTTGGTCGCCCATGGAGCTCACGCAGGGATCTGCATGCAGCTCGGCGCTCAACAGGGCCCCCTTAGTCATGGAGCTTGATATGGAGACTATAAAAGGCATGATCAAGGAGGTCCTGCGCGTCTTATGTCAAGAGAGGGACTTACCCACAGCACTCAGGTTAATAAACCTGAGTTGCTGACCAGCCTCCAAGCTTGGGTAGAAGCGAGGGAGGTTGGGGAGAAGACACCAGGGTATGGGCTATGCCCTGTGTATCCGAATGGACAAGACCTTGCAGAGGGGGAAAATGACGAGGACGACCGCATGAGGAGTGTTTCTCACCAATCATCCCACCGGGGGGGACAAGTGTGGTTTCTGAACATTCAAGAGTGTCAGTGAGGACAGAGGCTAGTGCGGCACCCTACAGGTCCCACGCCTCATCACAATCTCTGAGTGGCCCAGTACTTGTTTCGGCTGTTAATGAGGTACCGGCTAGAACGCTCCTGCTCAAGGATAGAAGACTAGTGCTAAAGGAACAAACAGCGGGACAAGGTCACCATGGAGCGGGACAGGGCTGCCATAGAGCTGCGCAACTGGCGCTTGAAAAGAAGGCGGCCAACAGATCCACCTATAGCGAAAGCAGCAGTAGTGACTCAAACCAGAGTGCCCGGAATAAGACTCGACGGTACATCCCCAAAGACTTAGTACAGGCGTATGAAGTGGGGAAGGATATTTTTGACTGGTTTGAAGTGCTCAAGCTGCCATTCCAGCTGCAAGGGGGTGGATGAGGTACTGTGGGTTGCAGCCCTGACGAGTCGCATACCGACACCAGGGGCTGATGCAATTCTTCAGTTAACTCCTGAGGAAAGGCACGTTATGAGAGCATGAAGGCAGCCCTACTCTGGAAGTTCTGTAAAACCCCAGAACAGTATCTCAAGAGCTTCAGAGAGCTTGGAAAGAAAAGTGGGCTGACATTTGAAGCATTTACACACTTGTCGTTGAAATATCTGAGCGGGGGAGTGACTGGTAACAAAGTTGACACATTTAAAGGGATGTACAATTTGATTGCATGTGAGCATGTGTTGAAAGATTGTGAGGTTGACCTACACCAGCATCGAATGGACAAGACCATCAGACCCCAGGGAGCTTGCAAAGGCTGCCGACAGGTTTGCGAGTACCCAAGCCCAGAAAAAGGCTTAGGCGAGCACACCCAAACCGGAAGAGAAATCGGCGGACAAAAAAGTAAACAAGCATGGGAAGGACAAAGGTCCAACCCAATCCTCTTCAAAGTCACATCCCCAAAAGAACAAAGGGGAACCCCAAAACTCTAGTTCAGCCATGCACACTGAAAAGAAGAGCACAGACACCCCTAACACTGGGACACCTGCATTCTCACCACCCAACGGTTGTTTCGTGAGTAAGTAGCTGGGCAATAGGAAAGGCGATCCTGCTTGCAAGGGCTTACCCAAGCAAGCCATAGTGAATGTTGGACTCGTGGACAAGGCTATCATTAGTGTGGGCCTCTCAGAGGAGGATTTCCCACTAGGCCAGGGAGTGGCTGAATGTGGATTGGTTACACTGAGTGGGAACGGTATCGGATCTGCAGAAGAGAACCCAGTTCCCAATAATACTCAACTTTATCTAGAGCACGTGTACATCAATAGACCCAAAACTCCTTCGGTCTGAGACACCACGGCTAGCGTCAACACTGTCACCTGGCAGTGGGTACAACCAGGCCGATATATTACTGGGCCTCATTTGTGCATACCTGGATTTGATGGTAAGAGTAGGCGATAGTAGAGTTCAGATGGCAAGGTGAAACGACCCAGTGCCCTGTAGCAGTGAAATACTCCATCCCTATCTGATGTCTGTTGGGTAATGATCTTCCCGATCCCGAAATAGTCACAGCGGCTACACGATCGAGGGCCAAAGAGATCGCCAGATTGAATGCTCTGTGAGCCTTAGGACCTGGAGTGCTTCCAGAGGGCATGTTGGAAGTGACCGTAGCCCCTAGTCCAGTTTCACAGAGTACTGAGTCATCTACTCCCGCAGATGAGGGGCTAGTAGCCACAGAGGACCCTACTTTGGTAGCAGGGGACCCTGGGACTTCAGAGTTGCCTGGCACAGTGCAGGAGCCTGAGGTGGAGGACCAGGTGGGTGCAGTTCTGAAGGGTCTGCCCAAGCATGATGAGTTTGCAGACAGACTTCTACCCAGCCCAGAAAGAGTGTCTACAGAAGAAGGCAGAGGAAAAGGCTAAGGGCAAGGCCCCTGGACTGTTCAAAGTGTACTGCGAGGATGGACTCCTGTACAGTGAGCCAGAGGTTTTGAGGGCGAGGACACCAGAAGGTTTGTGGTTCCCTATGCCACAGAAAGTTCCTTTTGGATTTGGCTCACCAAATTCCTTTAGTGGGTTACTTGGGAGTGACAAAGACATCAGACCGGTTGTCTGCACACTTTAGCTTGCTGCAGTTTGGCGTAAAAGTTAAGGAATTTGTCCGGTCCTGCCTGACTTGTCAAGCTTCTAGCTAGTCAGGTGGTGCCTAAAATGCCCCTTAATTCCACTACCCGTGGTTGTGTGGCCTTTTGAGAGAATAGGCATGGATATTGTGGGTCCTTTGGATCCTCAAACCAGCACAGGGAACATATATATCTTGGTGGTGGTGGACCATGCCACAAGATACCCTGAGGATGTCCCTCTGAAGAGCATCAAAACCCCTGCAGTTGCAAAGGCTCTGATTGGGATATTCTCAGATGTTGGATTCCCGAAGAAAGTCATTTCTGACAGGGGATCAAACTTCATATCTGCGTATATGATGGCTATGTGGGAAGAGTGTGGAGTCACCTACCGGTTCTCTACATCCTTCCATCCACAAACTAATGGGCTTGTTGAGCGTTTCAACAAGACCCTGAAAGGCATGATAGGTGGCTTGGAAGAGCACCGGAGGAGAAAATGGGACATTCTCCTGCCATGCCTTCGGTTCGCCTACAGGGAGATGCCACAGAACGGAGTAGGGTTTAGCCCCTTTGGGTTTCTGTTTGGTCACCCTCTACGAGGTCCCCTTAGTCTAGTGAAGGAGGGACTGGAAGGAAAACCCTCATCTCCATCAGGAGATGTGGTGGACCATGTACTCGGCCTTTGGTCTAGAATGGCAAAGTACATGGAACAGTCAACAAAGAATCTAAAGGCCAGTCAGGAGCTGATGAAGCACTGGCATGACCTGGAGGCCACAGTGACAACCTATTCTCCAGGCCGGTGGTTGTGGATTATGGAGCCTGTCAAACCCAGTGCCCTTCAGGACAAGTGAACTGGGCCTTCTGTGTGCTGGAAAAGGTCAGTGAATTGAATTATCTCATTGACATGAAAGGACCTAAACAGATGTGCAGGGTTTTTTCATGTCAACCGGCTAAAACCCCATTATAGCTGGGATGACTTGGTCATGGCGTTAGTGACTGACGGAGAGACTGAGGAGAAGACCGATCCCCTCCCAGGCCTCCTGCACATTGAAGCCACCAATGGGTCAGTTGAAGGTGTCAACCTTGTAACAGACCTGTCAGAACAGCAACTGACAAAACTGTCACTGGTTAATGGGACAATTTGCCAGTCTGTTTTCTCTGACTCCTGGTCACACAGATTGGTGCACCCGTGATGTGGACACTGGAGATAGTAAGCCGGTGAAGAGTAGGATTCACCGGATGTCCGATAAGGTCAAGGACACTATCACAAAGGACGTTTCCAAGATGTTTTCCCTAGGAGTGATAGAGCCATGCCATAGCCCTTCGGCTAGCCCAGTGGTACTGGTCCCTAAAAAGACCAGTAGTTGGAAAACTGAAGTTCGCTTTTGTGTGGACTACAGGGGGCTTAATTCTGTCATGAAGACAAATGCTCACCCCATTCCTCAGGCAAATGAGCTCATTGACAAGGTTGGCGCTGCCAAGTACATGAGTACTTTTGACCTAACAGCGAGTATTGGCAGGTCGGCTTGACAGATCGAGCGAGAGAGAGGTTGGTATGCTGAATCCCGGAAGGACATTATCAGTTCACTGTGATGCCCTTTGGATTGAAGAATGCCACTAACACTTTTCAGAGAATGGTTAACCAGGTTTTGTCTGGATTGGAAAACGTCAGCGTCGCCTATTTAGACGGCATTGCTGTGTTCAGCCACACCTGGGAGGATCATGTATCCCACCGGAAACACGTGCTTCAGGCGCTGCAGAATGCAGGCCTGACTATCAAGGCCACGAAGTGCCAGATAGTGCATGGTCTGTGACTTACCTAGGCCACCTGGTCGGTGGAGGTAAGAAACAACCTCTCGAAGCCAAGGTACAGGCTGTGAAGGATTGGGACATCCCCACCACACAGACGCAGATGAGAGCCTTTCTAGGTCTCACCAGAAACTACTGGTTGTTCATCAGAGTGTATGGGACCATTGCCATGTCCCTGAAAGATGTAACATCCAAAAGGATGCCAAAGAAGGTTAAATTGGACCCCCACCTGTCAAACCTCCTTTCCGGATATAAAGGATGGATTGAGCAGGACCCCAGTTCTAAAAAAGTGCCATACTATGGTCAGGAATTCATTATCCAGACAGACGCTTGTGATGTTGGAATTGGAGCAGTATTAGCGCAGCTGAACTCTGAATGGGTAGAGCAACCTGTCGCCTGCATTAGCAGACGGTTGACAAAAAGGGGAAGGAACTGGGCTGTTGTAGAAAAAGAGGCATATGCGTTTGTGTGGGCCGTAAAGAAGCTGAAACACTACACTGTTGGGTATCACTTTACGATCAAGATGGACAACAGGCCTCTGCAATGGTTTACCTCCCGAAGTTCAATCTGAAAACGGCAGGAGGAGCAAGCATCCCTGTGTTAGCAGCTAAATGCTGGAATGCACTTCCCATGGTAATTAGAGCCGACACTTTGTTCTGGTCCTTCAGAGCTAAAGTGAAGGAGCTGCTCACTATTCAACAATAGACTGCTACCTGATCTTAGCTCTTTCTTACATTCGGCTAAACCATTGCTTCTCAGTAACTGTAAAAGACCACCTTGTAACCCAGTATCTTATAGAACTGTCCTACCTCGCTGTTATCATATACTACTATGTAACCTGGTCCCTCATGTTATTTATTGTACTCCACTGTATGTATCATATGACATATGTATCATAATTGACTGCCTCTTCACATGTGCAACTATCTGTAACCCATGTTGTTCTCAAGGATAATGCACCCAGTTACCCCAGGGTTTGGTTGTGCTATACAAATAAACAAACTAAACTAAACTAATGGCCATGCAAGGGGAGAACCCTAAGCTTTTGCGTTGTGCCATATCCCTATAGGGATTAGATATACACATCCAGCACAAGCCAGGCTCCCAGCATGGAAATGCAGATGGCCTCAGCTGGTACATTCGACTTGATGACAGACCAGACCCTCAGTGGAGTGGTGGTTCACATGTTGAGGCTGGTAGGCATGTGAGGAATTCGACCATCTGCACATGGAGAGTGCGCTCGCCTGGGCTTTTTTGATTTTTTAATAATGAAAATGAATGATTGGAGATCAGCCTCCGAGAAATGTGTGAGGCCATTCCGCGCACATTTCATCTGCTTCACGCACAAAACGCATAGTCACGTGTACTGCGGGAAGACACAACCTACAGGTGCTGTATTCCCCTGCCATATTCAGCTGGCATGTGACAGCGCTGGGTACATCAAAGCATCTCAAGAAGGGGGAAAGGCACCCCTTCCTCCAGCCATGGGCAGCCTATTTAAATATCAAAGGCTCCATGGATCTGCATTCCTTTTTGTTTAATCTGACTGGTGTCAGTGCATACTAATGAGATAATTGAGGAAAGCCTGAGAGGCTTGGTTGCCAGAAGAGACAACAGGAACGCGGGGCTAACAACCCTTTGGTATGCAATGTGTCAACTTGAAGCTAGTGTCCACCTCTCTGTATGAAAGGCAGTGAATGGCCTGTCTGGGTCCAGCAGTTACCACAGGTGTCCCTGCAGAGCAGACCCCTTTCAGAGGGGAGAAATATGTGATTTGGGGGAGACGAGAAGTCTGCTCTCGCCAAATACTTCAAGGAAAACCTGCGCTTTAATCGAGAGTCACTGAGGGCTCAGTTAACCAGAGAGACACTTTGATCTACAACAGACAGGAAAATGGATGGGACTTAGGTATATGTTGTCACCCCTTGTCTTTCCTGTTGTAGAGCACTCTGGTCCAGACCTCATGCATAACAGAAGATTGCTGGTGGGGGCCCAGGATTGGTTCATTAAGGTAGGCTTCGCCTGCACCAATCATTGGGGCCCATTTGGCTGTACATGAAGGCTGAATCCCTCACTTAGCAGATCATCCGATGACTTTGAAAGGAGTAAGAAGGAGGTTTCATTTGGACCTGGGCTGAAGGTACAGTCTACCTTACATCTTCCGCAAGTGAAGGAAGGCCAGGAGTTCCAAAAGAGAAGCAAGATCCCTCCCCTAAACATCTCTCAGGGAACAGGGGGAGATACCAGACTCAGATGACCCGTCCAGCAGCTCCAGAACCGGTATCCAGCCAGCACACAGTGTGCCATGCTAGGTTCTGTCAGCAAATTTCCCAGGTGGGAAATGCCAGAGAGTCTCTGGACAAAGGACAAGGCCGTTGCCTGCAATCACTCTCCTGAGCATTGGGTTATCTGCCTTAAAAGTACTTCAGCCATGTGAAGAAGCTAGGAGGAGTGCCATACAAGCATCATGCAGCGTCCATCTTTTAAGGACATTTTGAAGATAGTTGAGTCCTCGAACCGTTTCCCACTGCATTGCTGACTGTTGTCACGCTGCAGTCACCAGAGCCATCTGAGCCGCCTCGGCCAGCATTTCAGATCCGCCAACCAGCACAGAGACCATGATTCTTGGCCCCGAGCCGCCGCGCCAGACAGCCTGCAGACATCCGTCCGGCCTCGCTTGCCAAACCACCTGCCGCCTGGTACCCACAGATATCTCTCGCCACTAACTCTGTCTCAAGGGCTGCAAAGTGCCCTGGAACCGACTCGACGTTGTCGAGCACCAACAACCTCTTCAGCACCTGGTACATTGTGGTTCTGCCCTCGTGATCCTTCTCTGAAGGCCCTAGAGACAGTTATGACCCTTTGCCCCCTTGGTGCTGGAACCCGAATAACCTTGAACTGTAAGACTGATTACTTTACCAACTACCCTCCTGTCAGTATCCAGAGTGCATCCCTTTCCTTCGTGAAACTGTCTGTCTTCTGTGTTCCTTTGCAGGGTGGGTTGTATTTTGCAGTGTGCTAGAACTGTCTGTTGTAGTAATAATAAAGTAGATATTTGTATACAACCTTGACTGGAAAGTCGCTTTTATCATTGGGTAATAATTGTATTTTCACTGTGTTGCACTAACCAATGATCCACGACCTTGCGGAGATAAGCCTGCTGTTCCGTCCACGTTACCAAAATTGGACAAGGAGGTCTTATAATTCACTTGTATTTCAATCTGTTCGGATCCCTTCTGGTGTATTAGAGGTGTGGGTTTGATTGATGGTTTAGAAACCGATATTCATCCCTGGACCACTGGTGCCCCAGAAGTTGATTTGTCACAGTACCCGCTGTGTCTGATCTGATTCTTGGGACCCAACTCAACAAAACCATTACCCCCATAAAGAAACAAAATCGAATGTACAGGTACCCCCCTTATCATGCTGTCACCGCAGTATGCATTAAAACATGCTGCTTTTCTTACTGTATACAAACCTGGAGTCGAGCATACTATACCGTCCTTAACATGTGGAGTCGACTGAGATTTCTTCTTTTTTTCCCACTTGAATTTTATTGAACATTTTCCAAAGAACATGTACATCAATAGTTCACGAATTACATCAACTTAGTTCACCGTCCCACCCTCCACCACCCCCCGCTAACATACAACCGAGCCTGTACGGGCAATGGAGATTACATTACACATCAGTCAGGGACCAAACAGAATGCATGAGCTGACAAGGTGGACTCATCCAACAGAAGGGAAAGAAAAAGAGAAGAGAAAAAAGAGGTGCCAGTTGTTTGAAGGAATACACATAAAGTAAGCCAACATCCATCAAGAGGTCTCAGAGTCTCATAGCAACACAGTCTTTGTGTAACAAAACCGCTGTCCAATCGAGCAAAAATGTACTCATGGTATCGTGGGTCAATGCCGTTAACTTCTCATAGGTGAAAATCGTCCAAAGTTTAGTGAGCCAGACTGACTTAGAGGGCACCAAGTTCTTTTTCCATTTCTAAGCAAGGGCAAGTCTCCCTGCTCGCAACATGGCTTGGACCACTTTGGGCAGGGCAGACGAGTCCGCCTCAGGGGCAGGGATACCAAAGAGAAGCTCACGGGGGTGCAAAGGGAGGGAGATGCCCACAATCTCCTTGATCCAGCTCAGGAGCTCTGACCAATATATCTGTACAGCAGGCCAGTCCCACCACAGGTGGAACCAGGTTCCGCATTGGCCACATTCCCTAGAGCAGAAAGGGGAAACATCAGGATACATTTTAGAGAGTCTCTCTGGCGTGAGGTGCCAAGTGTGTAGTATCTTAAAGTTGTGCTCCATGGCTGCGGTATACAAGGAACCAGAGAAAAGGGTCCCAAAGATCTCACTCCAAGTAGATTCTTCCACTACATTTCCCACCCTCTCCTCCCACTGTTTCTTAAAACCTTGTCTGCCCTCTAAATCTGCTGTATTCAGGATCTTATCAAATCTGTACAGGGAGCCTCTCCTCGATGGGGATTTCACAATGATTTCTTCGAGTGGCTTAAGGGGACGGGCGAGGGCTTCCACCCACTGGGCATTGGTCAGGATCCCCTTGACTCAGAGATATTCAAATATCGTCATTGGGCTGTTTCACATGGCCTCCGCCAGGTTGTCGTAGTCGACGAAGGCTCCCTGTTGGAAGAGCTGAGTAGCACGTTCCAGGCCTGAGTCTGACCACCTTTGCGTGCCTCGCAGACCTCTTTTGCCCAGATCAAGGGGGGGGCCAGGAGGAGAGAGTGGAGTTCACCTTATTTTGCTTCCATAGCGACCACAAGACAGCTAAAGTAGGATGATTCCTAATATTACTGGGAAGGTCCTTGTTGGGAGCCCAAAGAAGGTCCCTCACTTTTCTGGGGTGAGCATGGAGGTCTTCGATATAGGTCCAATAGGTTTGCATGTCATCTCTCGAGTGCTCCAACATTACCCTCAGTTGAGCTGCCTTGTGGCAGAGACGGAAGTCCGGTAGACTGAACCCCTGATAGGATCTCGGGAGCGTCAAGTGGCGTGCTTAATCCTTGGTTTCCTACAGTTCCAGATGAAACAGTGAACCATAGAATGAAGGGACCCAAAATATGAGTCTGGAATAGAGAACGGGAGGGTGATAAAGAGATAGAGAAGCTGGGATAGAACATTAATCTTAATAGATACCATGCGCCCGAACCAAGAGAGAGTCAAGGGAGACCATTGTTGGAGATCAAATTTTATTTTCGCAAGGATGGGGGGGTAGTTCAATTTAAAATGGAGGCTCAAATCCCTTGGAAGGAGGACCCCCAAGTAAGGCGTCGCTTTGCATTCAATTCTAATGCCCCCTAAAGTTTCCTTTCCCTCAATGACCCTGTCGGCCCTACCCATTGGCATTAAGCAGGATTTTGTTGGGTTAATTTTCAGACCAGAAAAAGCGCCAAAGGAGTGGATCGGGTCAAAGGAGGTTCGTAAGAGAGCTCTGCGCCAAAGGAGTGGATCGGGTCAAAGGAGGTTCGGAAGAGAGCTCTGCAGATTGGTTATGTAGGCGTGGATGTCCTCTGCGAAGAGTGAAAGTTTAAAGTCGAGATCCCCACATCGGACCCCTGCAATCCCTTGATGTTGTCTTATGGCTATAGCCAAGGGCTCCATTGCAAGAGCATAGAGAAGAAGTGAGATCGGACAGCTCTGCCGGATCCCTCTGGTGAGGGAGAACGGAGCGGAGACCGTCTCATTAACCGCCACTCTAGAAGTTGAGCCATTGTATAGAGCAGCAATCCACCTGCAGAACCTATCCCCCAGACCCATCTTCTGCAAGACCTTCCCATGTATGGCCATTCAACACCTTCAAAGGCCTTTTCTGAATCCAATGAAAGGAGGTAGGCCTCCTCGTTGTCGACTGCTACGTCGTGCATCAGATCTAATGATTTTCTAATGTTGTCGGCTCCATGCCTACCCGGTATGAAACCAACCTAGTCGCCATGCACTAGCAAAGGGTGTTCCTGTGCCAGTCTGTTGGCGAGTAGCTTGGCTAGGACCTTCACATCTGTGTTAAGCAGGGAGATAGGGCGCTACGACTGGCAATTGGTTGGATCTTTCCCTCCCTTCGGGATGACCACTATACGGGCTGATAACATGGCTTGAGGAAGGGAACCTGAGTCGAGAACTCCGTTGAACAATTTCAACAGAAATGGGGCCAGGTTGGAGCAGAAGGACTTGTAAAAGAGGACCGTGAACCCATCATCTCCTGGAGTGGTACCCGCTTTCATAGAACTGATTGTATCGACCACTTCTTGGGGTGCAATAGGTCTCTCCAGGGGGTCCGACTTCTCAGGGGAAAGACGGGGGATTGGTACATAGTCAAGGAAACTATCTATGTAAGCTCTGTCCCCACCATATTTTGTCTTATAAAGGTGTTCATAATACATGCGAATTGCTCCGCTATCCCAACATCATCCTGACATTTAGACCCACCTGGTAGTACCAATGAGTCCACTCTTTTACTATTTCTAAGCTCCTGCAGTCTCCAGGCTAGGATCTTGTCAGCCTTCTCCCCCTTCTCCATATACCTTTGTTTAAGAAAGGCTAGTTTCCTCTTGGTTTGCTCGACTAGGAGAGCGCCCAGTTTTGCTTTTAGCTGCTCGAGTTCTGCCCACTTGCCCGAGAACATCTGGGAACGTAGCTAACCTCCCCGGCTGGATGGCCTTTATTTGATCTCTCAGGAGCATCTCCTCTCTGCACCTCTCCCGCTTCCTCGCCAATCCAATTCCAATAAGGACACTCCTGATCGTGGCTTTAAAAGCCACCCAGACTCCCGCCACCCCCACCTGCCCATTATCGTTGATAGCGAAATACTCTTTTATGGTAGCCAAGAGAGACTGGGATAGTTCCTTGTCCATCAACAGAAGTTCGTTGCATGTCTATCTCGTGTTCACAGGGGCTTTCAAGGGAATCCCTATTTGAACCATAACTAAGTCGTAGTCCGACCAAGGAGTCAGTTCCACACTGACTGCGGATATTCTACCATAAAGCAGGCTGTCAACCAGAATATAATCAATTCTGGAGAACGACGAATGGGAACTAGAGTAAAATGTAAATAAGGGGTCTCGGCCATCACGCGCCAGATGGGAGTCCCTAAGCCCCAGTTTGTCGTTGGATTTCTGAAAAGAGGCGGCCATCATCTCTTGTGCTTGTGTATCCATGTAGGGACGGTCAGATTTCCTGTCACGGTCTGGATCTAGGACCATATTGAAGTCCCCACCCACCAGGAGAGCTCCCTCTGTGAAGGCCATGATTTTGGACTTCACCTCCAACCAATAGGAGCCTCATTGGGGGTGTAGATTGAGACTAGGGTCACCTTGGAGCCCCTAATTTCCCCTTTGACCATTACATAACGGCCTTCTGGGTCCCTAAATTGGGCCTTTAGGGCAAAATGTGCTTTTGGAGAGACCACTATCGCCACCCCTCTTAGCTTGGCATGATGCGTGAAAGACACCCTGTATGGTTTTAGCTCTGAGGACCGGTTCCTCACCCCTGGCCCAATGGGTTTCTTGGAGAAACAGAAAGTGCAACTTCAATTTGTTAAATTCCTTCACCACTAGGGACCTCTTATGCGGGGAGTTGAGTCCCCATGCATTCAAAGAACCCAACGTCAGCGAGTGGTGCGTGGTAAGGGTGCTCTCCCCCGCAGTAGGAGGCCGCTCCCTAGGGGGGACACACCACAAGGTCTCCTTAGCTGAGGACCTCCTGTATCCCCAGCTGAACAGTTCGCTCCTCTCGTCAGTGTCGGGCCTCAGGGAAAAGAAGCCTGGGGCGGGACACCACGGCCCCTCGCTCTCAGTTCGAAGGCTCTGATCTCTGCTTTGAAAGCACCCCGGAGGACCTGGTTTACTCCCCTCTGGATCTTAGTCGGTTCAGGGTGCTCCTAAGGGGGGCAGGAACTCACTCCTGGGTGTTCTTGGGGGGGCTCAGACCCTTAAATTGGCCCTCGTGGAGGAGACTGGCTGAGAGACGTCAGTACATATCAGCGCCCCCTGGTGGCTCCTCGACTGGGGATATTTCTAACCAAGAAATTTGCTGGGGTATCTTTGTAATACAACAAAGGAGCAGATACGTTTTGTGTACCTACCTTAATATGTAGATCTTTACTGTACGGAACAGATAGGATAGCCCCAGAGAATCCCTGTGTGTCCCTCATTTTGCCTGACAAGAGGAACCCAACCTTCCTTGATGCAAGATTGTGTAGCCCCTGTATCGACCATGAATGGAAACATTGTCACCTACCTGCACATCCATCCAGGGTTCCTCTTCTGGATCAGTGTTAATGGACAGGACTGGGCACAGATATCCCTGTGGGCTGTCCTAATCTTGGTACATATTAGCACCGGGAAGCGAGAAAGGATTCCCTAAAAAATCACTTGCTTCAGTGTGATGAGTGACCGTTCCTTGGGGTAAAGGATTTTTCTCCCATGTCTGTACCGGTGCCTGTGCTGGCATGGTCGGTTGAATCACATAGGTCTGTGCAGCCCCAGTAACTGGGTTCTGTTCAATCCTTGCCTGCTGTCATTGTACAGAGCCTGGGACACATGGCATGATCAGGGATTGCATTTGATGAGCTCCTACGTTAAAATACTGTGGCCTGGTTAGGCAATCTCATGCCATGTGTCCTACCCTTCCACATGACTAACACTGAACCCCATACAACCCAGCATAGTTATTTCCCATTGGCCCATTAAACCGGGGCCCCATTCCTCGGAACCTGCCAAATGACCCATTTCCTCGTGAAAATCCTCCCCTACCCCTCGGAAACCCTCTGATTTGCCTTGGACCGGGAGCATACCCGTCCATCCAAACTTGTGTCATACCGGATTCACTATGTCCCTGTTGTCCCAATTGTCTCTTCTGTCCTTCCATGCAGCTGGTAATCACTGCTCTTTCCAAACAGATCTTCACTAGCTTCTTCTGAACAAACTTGGCCTCTGCCTTTTGGGCCTGTTCTGTACTCTCCTTTTCCTTCGCTTGCCTCCTTTTACAAAAATTAACAATGTGTACCTGAATTTCCTGTCAACTCTTGGCCTCCATCCCCACGACTTTATCTAGATTGTGCTGGACTTCCTTAACAAGGCCCTTCTTTAGCATGTGGTACAAAATCACCACATTCTTATCCCATGCTTCTCCTGTCTCTGCCCTCCACATTTCCTGAATTAACTGGATGTCTATGGCAGGATCATCATCTTACTTCATGGTTTTGGCCAGAAGAGAAGGCATTTCAGGTGCATCAGGATACATAAGCCACAGGTCCCCCCATACCTGCACTCCGTAATTATTAAATTATGCTCCATCGTGAGTATTTGTATCCAACTAAACCCCCAGATACCTCGCTCACCTCCAAAGCTCATCTGACCCCTTAGAGATGTGAATAACTTTTCATATCCCCTATGGCCAACATGACACTAGCAGTGTGTTTCCCTAATGCATAAATCCACTTCCCCTGCAGTGAGCGAAGGGAGTGTCTTCATCAAATTATTCGGATCCATGTGTGACCCCCGGACATAATATGCTTTTCCCTGACCCTTGTGGAGCATCGTAAATTGAGTTAGACCCACTTTTACTGGGGCTTCTCCCATCTCTCTCCTACTACTTGCCATGCGAGTACCACAGCGTGTCCTAAGGCCCCATGGTGTACTCTGTCAGTGCTACTGGAGCGGGAAGTGGGGCTGCTCAACCCTGCTCTCCCCTGCTCAACATCCAACTCAATCACCTTCATCTCCTACTGCTGTTATCACCTCCTCTGATACTTCTATAGGCAGAGACGCATATTCAGCACTACCGTAGGGTGCCAGTTCCCATTCTACCTGTTGGAATCTGGTACACATAGCAATACTTCTGTCCTCCGGGTCCACATTGAGCTCTTTGATAACTGATTTATCCAACCTAACAAGAACTTGTCCATACCTTCACCTTCCTTCCTCTACGTCCTTTGCCTGTCTATTCACTTCTTCCCGCTCTTCACTTCTCTGCTGTCATAACAGTACTACCTCTTGTTCCGCTAGCCTCCGCACTTCTTCCAGTTTTTTCTGCTCTTGTGTCTCTACTGTTCCTCCACCCTTAATATCTCTATTGACCTAGCAGTCAGGGGAGTTATTCCTTTTCCACTCTTTGTTCTCAACCTTTCTACAGCCCTAACCATTGAAGGAGTTATTCTTCCACTTTCCTCAATATCAAATTTTCTAGGAATCGTAGCTGATGGAGGCTTTACCTGTGTCCGTCTCACAACCACTGGAGTGGGAACTGGAGAAGATGGAGGTTTGAACTCAGGGCCTGTATACCCTTCTGTGGGCGATAAAGGATAGCACCCATATGGGGGTGGTACAGAAGGAATTCCTGCACCCTTCTTTTTCAGACCTTCCTCTGAGACTTTAACATTATGGGCCTTCCCGCCTTTCACATACATCCTCCATAGCTCTAAGATGTTTAATCACTTCTCTAACTTCAAACACTTGTTCCTTACAACTAAAAAAGTATGCAGGTTTTCCAATATCCCCTTATCATAAATCCCTCAGTAGGCAATAATTGAGCATTTTGCCCTTAGTTTCCCACAGCCATTCCTGGTGGTACTTTAAAATGTTCACCATATAGCCCGGAAGTACCTGGCAGAAATTATTCAGTGGAGTCACCATACTCCACCCCAATTTAACCAAAAGAATTTCACAAAAAATAACACTGAAGCCGGCACAAATGTCCACCCAATTAACCCCATTTTTTCCCCTTCCCGGTTTCTTAGTCTTCCCCCACAAACACTGACTTTGCTTGATTTCATCGCAATCACCTAACTTAGCTATTTACTTTAATTATACTTCTCAGTCTTACGCAAAAGACAGCGGGGGTCATTCTGAGGTTGGAGCTAAGGGAAAAACGATGCCGGTAAAGGATTACCAGCATCGCTTACCACTCCAGGCTATTCCGACCTGCCAACCCCCTATTAGAGGCACCGTAAATAACGGTGCCTCTAATAGCGGCATGGGCACGGGCACGCGGCCCATCATACCGGCAATAGCGGCACCCGCTAAAGGGAGTAAATCACAAGTCAGGCGGACAAGCAAATACCGCCATCATGAAGGCGCTAATAGGCGATACCGGCATGCCGGTAATACCGGCATCGCAAACCAACCACAAAATGCCATGTGCAGTGTTCCCAAATGCCACAGGTGCACACAATCAGCACAGGTGGAGGCAATGGAGTCTGGCCCAGTACAAAAGGAGCACACCCACACATCACACCCCCTCCCACACCAAGATGATTCCAATAGTAGTAGCAATACTGGAGCTGGAGGACATGCTTGCATTGCCACACCACCAACAACAACAACAGCCGGCACCACAGAGGAGACGCAGAAGGAGAAGGAGGGTGAGACAGGCCCAGCATGCCCCACCAGTGCAGCCAGCGTTACCACGCAGGCAGTCCCCAATCCCTCACATCAGAGCCAGTCCTTTCAACCTAACCCCTCAGCAGATCCACACCCTGTACCGTCTGGACCGGGACACCATCACCACCATCGTGGACATGATACACAATGACATTGTCAGCCTCATCGAAATACGTACCGCCATCCCCCCCTCCACTGAAGGTAGTGTCTGTGCTCCACTTCCTTGCCACAGGCACCTACGAGCACACACTGGGGCACATGCATGGCATATCACAACCCTTATTTTCTCGCATTCTGAACGAAGTGCTGGATGCCCTCCTCAAGCGCACAAGGGACAACTTATCCCTACCACGGACTCCCCAGGAGATTTCTGACACAAAAGTTGGCTTCCATGCACTGGCAGGCATGCCAAATTGTGTAGGTGCCCTCGACTGCACCCAAGTGGAGTTGTTGGTCCTGCATGTCATGGAGGTGGTGTACCTCAAGCAATACCACTCCATCAATGTGCAGATGGTATGCGACGCCAGCAAGATCATCACACATTGTTGTGCCCGATATACTGGATCAACTCATGACTCTATGGTCCTGCAGAACTCCACGCTACCACACTTCTTGGAACGACATGCTGGACGAAGTGCCTGGCTGCTTGGTAAGTTGCATGACTGGCACATGGCATTGAAATGGGGGGAGAGATGCACACACCACCATGTTGTCAATGTTGATGTGACTGCACGATGTGCACATCACTGAACAATGTGCCTCAAAGCATCACAAATGGTACATGACACCCAAATCCCATACGAATGAAGTAAGGTCGACACCTATCACTACATGACTAACAGTAAATCACCCCACATCCCAAAACATGTGCACCACTCATCGGCAGACCTCGCACTCCGTAACGCCATGCAGCAAGATGCAGTGCATATGCACTATGTTGCTGTCTCCAGCAAATCACCACACAGGACAAGCATCCCTCGGAGTGCATTGAACTGAACCAACAAGGGAATCAACTGTCTGTCCAGGGCCGCCACACACATAGGAATGCTGCATGTCATCATGTGAAAAATCAGCGCTGATTGCCTAATATTGCTCATACTACTGCCAACGCTCCCTGTAAGTAAATCTCACAGAACACAACACATCATAAATTTAACACGAACACAGCTGTATGCATACACGATACATGTGCAACAAGATGTCAGTGCACACCATGTATCATCTTGAAGATGCAACCCACACCATTAGTCCATGGCACAGGCCACGTTGAGGGCCTGAAAATGGCTTGCATACATCCAGGGACATGTGCATGTGACCAATGATAATCTGCAGGCATGTGTGACTAGTACAGCTGTCCATCATGATTCGACTGACATGTACTTTTTGTTGCCTCCCATGCAGTGGCTATCCCTTGAAGCCGTGACTCCTCACCCCTGTCCGAAACCCACAGAACAGACATGAGGAGGACTACAATCGTTCCCACACCCTTACCCGTGTGGTAATTGAACAGACCTTTGGCCTGTTGAAGGCACGATTTCGCTGCCTTAGCCGGTCGGGTGGGGCACTCCTCTCCAGGCATGAGAAGGTGGCCAAGATCATCATGGCATGTGTCATGCTGCACAATATATCTATCTGCTGGAATGTACCCCTGACATTGAACTGCTACCACCTGGTGATGATGGAGGGGATGAAGATGATGTGGCTGGACATCATCGCGGTGCCGATGCACAGGAGGGACGTGCTGTGCACCAGTCAGTGATTGCACAATATTTGTGACACACATGGCTGCAGAGGGTGACATGATAGTTGGACAGAGGGCACTGGGTGTGGGGGTACATGTAAACTATCCACTGTATGTGAATAAATGACACATGCGCAATGATCAATGTCCACTCAAGTATTTCTTTTAGCACAACGGGTGTATTGCTTCGGCTGATTCCTCTGGCTGGCCAATGGGTGTTTGCGCTTCTGCCTCTACGGCCCTTGGCGGCACCGGTGCACTGGCAACCTGCGGTGTCTTCACTGGTGGTGCACGGCGGCCCTTGGGTTGGCCACTCAAGGTGGACCTCCGGTTGGCCTCTTCCCGGGACCTCTTCCGGGGTGTGGTTTACGTGGGGGTTGGTTCCTGGGCATCGCTGTCATGGTCAGAGCCTGTCGGGGTCGAAGAGAGGGACGGCATGAGTGATGTTTTGATAGGCATCATACATACATTTGTATAATTGATCATCCACACAATCCAGGGTAATAGGCATTTGAGTTTGGATGATCATGCTGTTTGATACATGGGTGGGTTATGCAGGCGTACTTCGGGGTCACTCATGTTGGCCAAGACCTATGCTATGTGACATGCATATTTGTTGGGGCCTGCATTCTGTGTGACTTATGGCTTTTATATTTTGTGTGGTATGTGTCAGGTACGGCATTGCCTTGATGCAGACATCTGCATGTGTCTGTGATGCGTCCGGCTACTTTGCTGGGAGTGTGTGTGTGTGTTGGGCCATGGCTTGCCTCTTTGGACGGACATATTGGTTGACTTTCATCAGACTCTGCATTACAGTGTTTTCTTAGGACACTCACCTCCGCCGACACCTTCGATTCCCCTCCATGCCAATCATGCTGGCGCAGATGTCCTCCCATGGGGTCAGCTTGATGGGGGTGCAGCCACCTCCGCCTGTTGCCATTGCCTGGCTTCTGTTGATGGAGAGCA
Organism: Ambystoma mexicanum; assembly: GCF_040938575.1. Lineage (NCBI taxonomy): Eukaryota > Metazoa > Chordata > Amphibia > Caudata > Ambystomatidae > Ambystoma > Ambystoma mexicanum. The sequence goes on from NC_090931.1 coordinate 957,295,251, forward strand.
TGTTCCTTACTCTGAGCCGCAAGTCGTCCCAGCGCTTCCGGCAGTCTTTAATGGTGCGTGGGGTGTTTCCGACTGCACTCACGTTCTGCGCCACAAGTGCCCAGATCTCTTTTTTCTTTATGATGGCCTCCCTCTTCATGCTGTTGGCAAAAACAATCTCAGCATATTCCTGCAGTGTCCCGGCTAGCATCTCCAACTCGTCCTCGTTGAAGCGCTCTGTGCGCAGACGGGCAGCTCCCTTCTTGAGGGCCTTGGGCATTGTGGTGTGTTGGATGAAGGTTTACAAACAAACAGCAGAGTCCCACAGGTCCTGTGTGCTGAGGGTAGCAATGGATTGTGTTTTTAAAGATGACTGCTGTGCTCCTTCCCGTTCCTGTGTGATGACGCTACTTCCGGTTCTGCTTATTTACGGTGACCGTTATTAGCGGTCACCGCTAATGCCGCATTGGTTCATGCCGGTAGTGCTATCTGCACTATGCATGATGCCGCTAAGGTAATTTTTCGTGTCTTTAACGGCATGGCGGTAATGCCCTTAAAACACACGCCAGCCAATATCTCTGAGATATTTCCTTCACTCGAGCATTGAAGGAGCGCAGTGTTTTTCACTACAATACCGCTGTTCTCTTCATCACTAGTACCATATTTTCTACTACAACACCATCTTTTCTTGACTGCAGGATGATTCCCTTCACTACTAGGACTAACCAAGAAAAGTAAGGCGAGGGCTCCATCCACAGAGTCAATACAAAATGAAGGGTACCATGGGTTTACTCAGGAAGGTATCTACAGGTGGACTTACCATAAAATGCAACCTCACCCCTAAATTAGGGCTCCAACCAACAAGACAAACAAACTGAAGGTAATCAGCACAAACCTCACAATGGACGTGCTGGTGGGGATACCACCTGACACCTCTAGAATAACAAACTAGGTAAAAATATAGGATTTACAGCATAAAACAGTTCACTCGCTCCTTCAAAGCATTCACCCTTCCAATCCCTGTAGCTTCGGCTAACTCCACACATGCACTCTGATTCTACCCTTACCTAGGTGAGGAAGGATAGCTCAGGGGCAACGTATTTGTCTTGGAAGCAAGACAACGCAGCACAACACAGGTTTGAATCCCAATCCAGCGCTTAGAAACTACTTGTGGGTATTAAGCGCGTTATAAAAGAACAATTATAATTTATAATTACTAAATCCCTTACATTAAAAAACATTCTTTTTCCCTGATTTCTTCCTTGCTTTACCTGGCAAAAGTGCACTCAAGTGAACCAGAAGCAGTCCAAAGCGGTGTTCCTTCAATTTGCCCTGCACAGCTGGATCATGGTACCACACCCCTGGGGTTCAGACAGGGCTCTTAACCAAGATGGTGCCTGTGGACCACTCCTTTTGTTGTGCATGAAAGACTGGTCCCTGCAGTGAAGCACTGCGGCTAAAGTTGTGTGAACAGGAGACCCCCAACGTCTTGGAAGGCTTGGGGCCCACCCACCGACGCCAAATGTGCAGATGGGCCTCTAATCACCTTAACCCAGAGCAGGCCCACCATATAAGAAGCGAGTGCACGTTTGTACATAAAGGAAGTTTATTGTTCAATCATCCGGAAGGGGCTAGATAATCCTATAGAGTAAAACTATCCTGAGTCTCCCTGAACCACACAAGTTGACACATCATATACATATCTGCAACAGTTAAAATGCTCCCATATATTTTATTACAAACCACCCCCACACATGATTGGTCAAAACCTATACAAAAGAAATCCAGTCTTTCTCCAATTCCCCCGTTCTCATTGGTCACAATAATCTCAACTACTACCTTCAGCTCAAGTGTACAGCACACCCCTTTTTGGATTGGTCTTTGGTAGGTCATGACATCATCACAGAGTTACACATTCACATACAAACATAATTCTTTACAAGTCTCAGCTGGCCTGAGACCTCCTAACCCCAGACGTAATTGTACATGGTTTGCAAGAGTACTTGAAACAATATGGGAGGGGAATAATACACAGGTCCCCTTTGAACTGGTGATAACTATCTCACCCACCCTGACTAGCCAGCGTACCGAAACACTCTAATCTAAATGACTAACAATTCAGCATGCATGACCTCTGGTCACATCCTGAGAAAACAATCAAAACTCATGAAGTATTGTTCAACTCTGGACTCAGGAGTTCCTTCACCCAAGGTTTATTTCTGGTCAAAAGCAAACGCCCGGATTCCTGTGAACAATAAATAACAAGCTTGTGTGCACTTTAAAGATTGCATTTTCTCGTTGCGATGCTGCCAAGCTATTAAAACCGTGGGCTGGCCTGTGTGTGACTCTGATTGATTACTGTTGCAGCTGCGCTTCCTCGGTCCTTCAGTCCTTGCATGACCAGTTTTTTCGGTCACTCAGAATTCACCTCGCAAATCCTGACTGCAGAGTTTAAACAATTTCTGAAAAGAGCACAAGGCATATAGATTTGTAAATACTGCATGTATGTACATCAGTGCATGCATGTTTAAAACTACTGTATCCTCTTTAGAGTGGTTTCTTCATGACAAATCTCCTTTCTCGCATCTGTATTGTGAAGCTCCTCGTTGTCCAGCTTCTAGGCGCTTCATGGCACATAATACCCAGATTGTATTTATATTTCATTGGTGATTTTGACATTTATCTTGCTGCATGCATGCAAATCCCAAATGCATCAACTTAAATACAAAGTAACACTTAAGTAACACATATCCCATTCTCATGAACTACTCTAGATACATATAAAATTGCAACAGTGCGCCAACTCCGCTGCTTCCACAGTCAGAAATCAGGGCTTTCAAGGGAATCCCTATTTGAACCATAACTAAGTCGTAGTCCGACCACGGAGTCAGTTCCACACTGACTGCGGATATTCTACCATAAAGCAGGCTGTCAACCAGAATATAATCAATTCTGGAGAACAACGAATGGGAACTAGAGTAAAATGTAAATAAGGGGTCTCGGCCATCACGCGCCAGATGGGAGTCCCTAAGCCCCAGTTTGTCATTGGATTTCTGAAAAGAGGCGGCCATCATCTCTTGTGCTTGTGTATCCGTGTAGGGACGGTCAGATTTCCTGTCACGGTCTGGATCTAGGACCATATTGAAGTCCCCACCCACCAGGAGAGCTCCCTCTGTGAAGGCCATGATTTTGGACTTCACCTCCAACCAATAGGAGCCTCATTGGGGGTGTAGATTGAGACTAGGGTCACCTTGGAGCCCCTAATTTCCCCTTTGACCATTACATAACGGCCTTCTGGGTCCCTAAATTGGGCCTTTAGGGCAAAATGTGCTTTTGGAGAGGCCACTATCGCCACCCCTCTTAGCTTGGCATGATGCGTGAAAGACACCCTGTATGGTTTTAGCTCTGAGGACTGGTTCCTCACCCCTGGCCCAATGGGTTTCTTGGAGAAACAGAAAGTGCAACTTCAATTTGTTAAATTCCTTCACCACTAGGGACCTCTTATGCGGGGAGTTGAGTCCCCGTGCATTCAAAGAACCCAACGTCAGCGAGTGGATTAATTCAGCCATCAGGGGGAAGCTGTCTAATCATTGATCCACTAGGGGCGCAAGTTTCACCAAAGCCCCCTCCCTGACTGGCTACTTTCAGGTCCACCTCTAAACATGTAAGCCCCAGCAGATTGGTGTCTCCAAACAGTTGATTCAAGCAGTTGTACACCCTATTGAATTGCAAGAACCCCTCCACATGCCCCCCGCCCCCTTCCCGAGCGCCTGGGCTGCCTGCGACATAGGAGATGCAGTCCGACCAGGCCACCAACGTCCGCCTCCACTAGGGCGGTTAACCACAATAAACAACAAACATCAATGATCTGAGCCCCCCCCAAAACTTAAAACAAGACAAGACGCTTCCACCTTCCTTACCTGTAACGCTCACCTGATTCCCGTAGAGGCGCCGGTCTTGACTGGGCGTATACCGTATCTTCAAAGGTGATGTGCAACACACGACTGGCTCTTTGGGCTGGACCTCTGTGCACTGTATGTCTGACTTGAAGGGTAAGATGTCTGCAGATAGAAAATATGGGATTAAGGAACTGGGTTATTGAATGTCTCTCTCTTCTTCCCTTTCTCTTCTCCTGTAGAACCCCAAAGGTTAACGCTCTCACCTTAGGTAAGTGAACGCCGTGCTCTCCATCTGCCTCGGGGCAGGGTGCTGTAACCAGTTTCTTCACTGGATAAGGGGAGCAGGCCTCTTGACTTCAGAGGACTGCTGTCCGTCGTTTACTGCACAAACGGTAAGTTTCGAGTAACTCTAATGTCTTTAAAGTCTTTAGTAATGATGTTTCTTGGTTTGCAGGGTTCCGGCGATGGCGGATGACGGGCTGAAGTGAGTTGAAGATGGAGCCCGTGTGATGAATAGAAGCGCCTGGAAGCACGTAAGTAAGCGCTAGTTGCCTGCTTCACGATGCGCTCTAACTGTCTTTTTATTTTGCAGGTACAAGTTCGGAGCGGCTGCAGGGTGCCGGAATACCCACTGGGTTAGATGTGGAAAGGAGTAATGGCACGTGAGTATTAAAGTTCCCCAATGTCTTTAAACGCACCTTGTTTTGTCTTTCAGATGCGGGATGCAGCGCCGAAGGCCTCCGGAGCGTGCGAAGAGTTGGTAAGCTTTTGTCTTTCAGATGCCGGAATGCAGTGTGAAGACCTCCGGAGCGCACGAAGAGTAGGTAAGCCTTTGTCTTTCAGATGCCGGAATGCACCGCGAGGCGTTGGTGACAGCCGATGGACCAGGTAAGTGAAGAGCTGTCACTGAAGACCATAATGCTAACCTGTTCTTTCTTGTCTTTATAGGTGTTGCTGAAGACTGGATTCAGGATGGTAAGCCTTTTTCCTTAGGCCCAGGATCAGATGCAGAAGACACGATGAGCGTTCTGCTGCAGAGGATGCAGAATAACGCAAAGCAAGATTCATCCATCGGGTGTGGTTTAAATAGCCTCCTGTAGTGCTTAGGTGTCTCCTTCCACAGCCACGCCTAGGTAAGAAAAGAGTTCCTGCTTTCCAGAAGAGTTCCAGTGTTCTGAATCTAGGGAGTGGCTCCTGCCCCACCCAACAGGAAAAGTAGTTCCAAACAGAAGAGGATCAGAGGCTCAACTGGCAGGCAAGTAAGCAGCATGGTCTGCTGCAGGTAAGTCCACCCAAGCATTATGAGCCCGGCGCTTCCAGCGCTGGGACTGGGCATATTTATGAGCCTGGTGCCACTGGCGCCAGAACTGGGTCCAAAAGGTCCCAATTGGGACTGGTTGGCACTCGGAACCTGGGTTATGGATCTGCTTCCAAGGGAGTTGGGAAAACCCTGACCTTTTGGAAGCAGAGATCATGACAGTACCCCCCCTCAAGGCCCCTCCCAAACCGGGCTCCTCCGGGGGTTTTGGCTTGTCAGGAAATGTTCGGTGAAATCTTTTGATTAGGCGAGGAGCGTGGACATATTCAGCAGGTTCCCAGGATCTCTCTTGGGGGCCGTAGCCTTTCCAGTCAATTAGGTAAAATAGTTTAGATTTGGAGATCTTGGAGTCCAGAATGCTTTTGACTTCAAACTCGAGTTCTCCATCAACTAGGATAGGTTTTGGAGATTTAGTTAGTCGGGTTTGAGGTTGCACGGGTTTTAATAGAGAGACGTGGAAGACCGGATGTATCTTCATGTGCGGGGGCAAGTCCAACTTGACCGCTACTGGGTTTACTATGGTAGTGATGGAATAGGGACCAAGGTATCTTGGGTTGAATGTGCGTGGCCCTTTTAGAGGTAGATATTTGGTGGATAACCAGACTTGATCCCCTACTTGATATTGAGGGGCTTCCTTCCGATGTTGATCTGCTCCTTTCTTGTATTGTTCTTTAGCCCTTTGAAGGTGAGAAACAGCTTCCTTAAAGGCTTGGGTGATTGTAGAATGCAGGTAGTCTACTGCTGGTGTTTCAAGATCTTGGAGGGGATCCAACTCCGAGGTTCGAGGGTGACTGCCGTACAAAAGAAAAAACGGGGTTTTCCCAGTTCCCGAATGGACAGAGTTATTGTAGGCATATTCGGCTATCCAAAGGATGTCTTTCCAAGTTTTTTCAGTTTGTTGCAGCATGCAGCGTAAATACTGTTCCAGAGTTTGATTGGTCCTCTCGGTTTGTCCGTCGGTCTGAGGGTGGTGACTGGTCGATAGTCTCACATCAATTTGAGCCGACCGACAGCAACTTCGCCAAAAATGAGAAATAAATTGACTACCTCGATCCGAAATTAGAACCGAAGGAAAACCGTGCAGTCGGACGATGTTTTCGAGAAATTCTCGGGCCAGAGTTGCTTCTGTTGGCAAGCCTTTGAGCGGAATGAAATGCGCCATCTTGGAGAATAAGTCCACGATTACTAGAATCGTATTGTATCCGGAGCATGGAGGTAGATCGGTGATGAAGTCCATAGAAAGCGTATGCCAAGGGCGAGGTGGGATGTCAATAGGGCGTAAGAGGCCTGCTGGTCTTTCCTTTTGACTCTTGTTTTGGGCGCATACTCCACAGGACATTATAAAGTCTCTGATATCTTTTTTCCAAGACGGCCACCAGAAGTAGTGCTTGATCTTTTCTGAGGTCTTGGCCATACCGGGATGTCCTTCCATTAAAGAATCGTGATAACAAGCGATTACTTTTTTCTGTAAATCTGTGCTGGGTAGGTATAATCGTTCTTGGAAATACAATAAGTTGTCCTTTACTGCAAAGTCCTTTCCCTGCAGATGCCAATTCTGAATGTCTGCTGGAGTTACAAGTTGCCTGGCTTTATCCTTAACTTCCTCTATGGATTCTGTGGCGATTACACCCAGAATTCTTTGTTCGGGAATGATTGGTACAGGTTTAGGGTTGATCAAGTGTTCTTCCACTCCCATCTGAGAAAGGGCATCAGCTTTACCGTTCTTTGTACCAGGTCAATAGGTAATTATGAAGTCAAACTCGGCAAAGAATAATGCCCAACGGAGTTGTCTAGAGGATTGGGCTTTTGCGGTTTTCAAATATTGCACGTTTCGGTGATCCGTAATCACAGTAACGGTGTGTCGGGCCCCCAGCAGATAATGCCACCAAGCCTTAAAGGCAGACTTGATAGCCAGAAGTTCCTTGTCAGTAATCGTGTAATTGATTTCAGGAGGCGAGAATTTGCGGGACCAAAATGCCACGGGATGCAACTGATTAGTTACCGGGTCCTTTTGTGATAGAACTGCCCCCATGGCAAGGCTTGAAGCATCAGTTTCCACGATGTAGGGGAGTTCGGGGCGAGGGTGTTTTAAGATTGGTGCAGAGATAAATTTAGTCTTCAAATCCTGGAAAGCTTGTTCCGCCTCGGTAGACCATTCAAAACGTTTGTTTTTCTTTAACAAGGCAGTGATGGGCTTGACTATTCGAGAGAATTCGGGGATAAACCTGCGGTAAAAGTTAGCGAAGCCTAACATGCTTTGCACACCTTTTACGGAGGATGGTGATGGCCATTTGAGAACTGCATCGACCTTTTTTGAATCCATACGCACTCCGCCAGGTGATAATATGAATCCCAAGAATTCAACTTCAGTCACGTTGAAAACACATTTTTCCAACTTAGCGAAAAGTTTGTGTTGACGCAATCTTTCGAGGACCATTTTCACGTGTTTCCGATGTTCAGATTCCGATGAAGAATAAACGAGGATGTCGTCAATGTAAACAACAACACACACATCTATGAGCTCTCTGAGGACATCGTTCATAAAATATTGAAAGGCGGCCGGGGCATTGCAAAGTCCGAAGGGCATGACCTGATATTCAAATAGTCCATACTTGGTGCGGAAGGCCGTCTTCCATTCATCGCCCTCTTTTACTCGTACCAAGTGGTAAGCTCCTCTAAGATCCAGCTTTGTATATATGCATGCTTTTCTGACTTGGTCCAGGAGTTCAGGGATCAAAGGTAACGGATATCTATTCTTAATGGTGATCTGGTTCAGGGAGCGATAATCTATACAAGTTCTAAGGTCTCCTTCCTTTTTTGGAACGAAGAACAAAGCTGAAGAAGCAGGGGACTTGGAAGGACGAATAAACCCATTTGCCAGGTATTGATCCAGGTATTGTCGAAGGTGAAGGTTCTCAGGCTCGGTGAGGGCATAAATTCTACTACAAGGAGGAGTAGATCCAGGTATCAGGTCTATCTGGCAGTCATAAGACCTATGAGGAGGTAGAGAGTTAGCCTGATCCTTCCGGAAAACATCTTGGTATTCTAGGTATTCGGGAGGTAACTGGGGAGTCTCTGAAGAAATTGCTGCCAGTGCAACACCAGGTGGAGGGTGACAAGTAGAGACACATTCTGGAAACTGGACCGTTCTTGCTCGCCAATCGATCAGAGGATTGTGTTTCTCTAACCAAGGTATTCCTAGAATAATCTGAAACGGAGGGGCCTTGATCACATCGAACACGATCTTCTCATGGTGTCCATCTTGACTTACTAGCGTCACCTCTTGAGTGGTATGCGTTACTGGCCCGGAGGCTATCTCCGTACCATCCACCGTAGTAATGACGTCCTTTACAGCCTTGGGACAAAGAGTTAGATTCATCCTCAAAACCATCTCATGATCCACATAATTGCCGATGGCACCGCTGTCGACGTAAGCTTCAATTGCATGTAATCGATCCGGATTATCAGGGCTAATGAGGACCATAGGTATCACGAAATGCGAGGTCACAGAACTGGTTTTCACGCTCGGCAAGAGGACCTCTATTCTTGTTGGGCGAGGTCGTTTACCGGCTCAGAGTTTGTAACTTTGGTAACTGCAGCTCCTACTGCCTTCTTGGCAGGTTTCACCGGACAGTCTCGAAGAAAGTGCCCTGAGTTTCCGCAATAGAGGCATAATTGCAACTGTTTTCTCCTTTCCCGCTCCTTTTGTGTTAGAGGACCTTTCAGACCCCCTATTTGCATGGGTTCCCCGGAGTCTACTCCTTTGGAAGGAGTTGGCGGTTTGGAAAATACTCGAGCATCAAACTTGGAACGATCGGCCTTCCTGTTCTGCAGTCTGTGATCTATTTGAACGACTAAGTCTATATAGTCCGAACAATCTTGTGGGGGATTCACTACTTGGGCTAACACATCTTTGAGCTCTCCACGTAGACCTCTATAAAACAGCGTTATCCTTTTGTCCTCAGGCCATTGAGTTTCCACTATCAGTCTGTTGAAAGACGCAATATAAGCCAAAAGGTCTTGATTACCTTGTCGCAACGAAAGAAGCTCATTGTCCAAGGCCTGCCCCTGTGGATGTCTTGCAAACAGTTTTTCCATACTGAGCTGAAAAGCTTGAAAATCATGGAGGACCGGATCATCTTGATTTACTAGAGGGATCGACCAGTCTGCCGCATTGCCACTAAGGTACGAAAGCACGAAAGCTACTTTAGCTTGATCAGTTGGGAAGGCTGCTGGCCGGCATAAGAAATGCAACCGGCACTGATTGATAAATACTGCAAACCTCTTTGGGTCACCAGAAAATCATTCGGGCGGAGCCAGAGGTACATTCCCAGGTAGGTTGATCTGCACTGGATTCATAGAGGATGTAGAAGGAAGATTTCCCCCAGATGCGGGTAACGGGGTCTGTCCGGCTTGTGACTGTAGCAATTGTCTAGCGAGATCATCTGTTCGCTCCTTGGAAATAATCAGTTCCCTTCTTAGAGCGTTCGTTTCCTGACGGGCTGCATGCACTTCTGCCCTTAGTTCCCCAAGTAACTGGGCTAGCTGGTCGGTATCCGAGGTTTCCATAGCGCCTGGAAGGGAGTTTTGTGGTAGGCTTTGCGTTCTGTAACGCTCACCTGATTCCCGTAGAGGCGCCGGTCTTGACTGGGCGTATACCGTATCTTCAAAGGTGATGTGCAGCACACGGCTGGCTCTTTGGGCTGGACCTCTGTGCACTGTATGTCTGACTTGAAGGGTAAGATGTCTGCAGATAGAAAATATGGGATTAAGGAACTGGGTTATTGAATGTCTCTCTCTTCTTCCCTTTCTCTTCTCCTGTAGAACCCCAAAGGTTAACGCTCTCACCTTAGGTAAGTGAACGCCGTGCTCTCCATCTGCCTCGGGGCAGGGTGCTGTAACCAGTTTCTTCACTGGATAAGGGGAGCAGGCCTCTTGACTTCAGAGGACTGCTGTCCGTCGTTTACTGCACGAACGGTAAGTTTCGAGTAACTCTAATGTCTTTAAAGTCTTTAGTAATGATGTTTCTTGTTTTGCAGGGTTCTGGCGATGGCGGATGACGGGCTGAAGTGAGTTGAAGATGGAGCCCGTGTGATGAATAGAAGCGCCTGGAAGCACGTAAGTAAGCGCTAGTTGCCTGCTTCACGATGCGCTCTAACTGTCTTTTTATTTTGCAGGTACAAGTTCGGAGCGGCTGCAGGGTGCCGGAATACCCACTGGGTTAGATGTGGAAAGGAGTAATGGCACGTGAGTATTAAAGTTCCCCAATGTCTTTAAACGCACCTTGTTTTGTCTTTCAGATGCGGGATGCAGCGCCGAAGGCCTCCGGAGCGTGCGAAGAGTTGGTAAGCTTTTGTCTTTCAGATGCCGGAATGCAGTGTGAAGACCTCCGGAGCGCACGAAGAGTAGGTAAGCCTTTGTCTTTCAGATGCCGGAATGCACCGCGAGGCGTTGGTGACAGCCGATGGACCAGGTAAGTGAAGAGCTGTCACTGAAGACCGTAATGCTAACCTGTTCTTTCTTGTCTTTATAGGTGTTGCTGAAGACTGGATTCAGGATAGTAAGCCTTTTTCCTTAGGCCCAGGATCAGATGCAGAAGACACGATGAGCGTTCTGCTGCAGAGGATGCAGAATAACGCAAAGCAAGATTCATCCATCGGGTGTGGTTTAAATAGCCTCCTGTAGTGCTTAGGTGTCTCCTTCCACAGCCACGCCTAGGTAAGAAAAGAGTTCCTGCTTTCCAGAAGAGTTCCAGTGTTCTGAATCTAGGGAGTGGCTCCTGCCCCACCCAACAGGAAAAGTAGTTCCAAACAGAAGAGGATCAGAGGCTCAACTGGCAGGCAAGTAAGCAGCATGGTCTGCTGCAGGTAAGTCCACCCAAGCATTATGAGCCCGGCGCTTCCAGCGCTGGGACTGGGCATATTTATGAGCCTGGTGCCACTGGCACCAGGACTGGGTCCAAAAGGTCCCAATTGGGACTGGTTGGCACTCAGAACCTGGGTTATGGATCTGCTTCCAAGGGAGTTGGGAAAACCCTGACCTTTTGGAAGCAGAGATCATACCCCCCTAACCTTCCCCGATTGGCAACTGTATGAATAAACAACACAACAATGAAGAATATCCTTGGAAGGTGGTCCGGGGTTCCTCTTGGGCATCCCAAGGACATAGAGTTGGTTCGGATTCCACCTCTACTCTCTATCGAGTAATGAAAGTTCGGAACCAGTTTAAGTAATAGATTGCTTGGGGGAGGGCGATGCTACTCATCTGTATTTCCTGTGGCCATGGACACGTCGTCTTCCGGCAATTCCGTTGGTATTTCAGGGCCTCACCAATTTGGTTCCTTCTCTCTCTTTGCCCTCCCCTGAGGTCCACCCCCTCTGCTTAGCTGTTCACATGGGGTCACAGGCGCTGCATCAGGGCTCAGTGGCTCCGGGGATGATCTATGGCAGTGGCCTTCTGCTTCGACGGGAGATTGTTACGCGAGTCCCGGAGGCAGCGCTGCAAGCAGGTTGGTGCGTGGTAAGGGTGCTCTCCCCCGCAGTAGGAGGCCGCTCCCTAGGGGGGGACACACCACAAGGTCTCCTTAGCTGAGGACCTCCTGTATCCCAAGCTGAACAGTTTGCTCCTCTCGTCAGTGTCGGGCCTCAGGGAAAAGAAGCCTGGGGCGGGACACCACGGCCCCTCGCTCTCAGTTCGAAGGCTCTGATCTCTGCTTGGAAAGCACCCCGGAGGACCTGGTTTACTCCCCTCTGGATCTTAGTCGGTTCAGGGTGCTCCTAAGGGGGGCAGGAACTCACTCCTGGGGATTCTTGGGGGGGCTCAGACCCTTAAATTGGCCCTCGTGGAGGAGACTGGCTGAGAGACGTCAGTACATATCAGCGCCCCCTGGTGGCTCCTCGACTGGGGATATTTCTAACCAAGAAATTTGCTGGGGTATCTTTGTAATACAACAAAGGAGCAGATACGTTTTGTGTACCTACCTTAATATGTAGATCTTTACTGTACGGAACAGATAGGATAGCCCCAGAGAATCCCTGTGTGTCCCTCATTTTGCCTGATAAGAGGAACTCAACCTTCCTTGATGCAAGATTGTGTAGCCCCTGTATCGACCATGAATGAAAACATTGTCACCTACCTGCACATCCATCCAGGGTTCCTCTTCTGGATCAGTGTTAATGGACAGGACTGGGCACAGATATCCCTGTGGGCTGTCCTAATCTTGGTACATATTAGCACCGGGAAGCGAGAAAGGATTCCCTCAAAAATCACTTGCTTCAGTGTGATGAGTGACCGTTCCTTGGGGTAAAGGATTTTTCTCCCATGTCTGTACCGGTGCCTGTGCTGGCATGGTCGGTTGAATCACATAGGTCTGTGCAGCCCTAGTCACTGGGTTCTGTTCAATCCTTGCCTGCTGTCATTGTACAGAGCCTGGGACACATGGCATGAACAGGGATTGCATTTGATGAGCTCCTACGTTAAAATACTGTGGCCTGGTTAGGCAATCTCATGCCATGTGTCCTACCCTTCCACATGACTAACACTGAACCCCATACAACCCAGCATAGTTATTTCCCATTGGCCCATTTAACCAGGGCCCCATTCCTCGGAACCTGCCAAATGACCCATTTCCTCGTGAAAATCCTCCCCTACCCCTCGGAAACCCTCTGATTTGCCTTGGACCGGGAGCATACCCGTCCATCCAAACTTGTCATACCGGATTCACTATGTCCCTGTTGTCCCAATTGTCTCTTCTGTCCTTCCATGCAGCTGGTAATCACTGCTCTTTCCAAACAGATCTTCACTAGCTTCTTCTGAACAAACTTGGTCTCTGCCTTTTGGGCCTGTTCTGTACTCTCCTTTTCCTTCGCTTGCCTCCTTTTACAAAAATTAACAATGTGTACCTGAATTTCCTGTCAACTCTTGGTCTCCATCCCTACGACTTTATCTAGATTGTGCTGGACTTCCTTAACAAGGCCCTTCTTTAGCATGTGGTACAAAATCACCACATTCTTATCCCATGCTTCTCCTGTCTCTGCCCTCCACATTTCCTGAATTAACTGGATGTCTATGGCAGGATCATCATCTTACTTCATGGTTTTGACCAGAAGAGAAGGCATTTCAGGTGCATCAGGATACATAAGCCACAGGTCCCCCCATACCTGCACTCCGTAATTATTAAATTATGCTCCATCGTGAGTATTTGTATCCAACTAAACCCCCAGATACCTCGCTCACCTCCAAAGCTCATCTGACCCCTTAGAGATGTGAATAACTTTTCATATCCCCTATGGCCAACATGACACTAGCAGTGTGTTTCCCTAATGCATAAATCCACTTCCCCTGCAGTTAGCGAAGGGAGTGTCTTCATCAAATTATTCGGATCCATGTGTGACCACCGGACATAATACGCTTTTCCCTGACCCTTGTGGAGCATCGTAAATTGAGTTAGACCCACTTTTACTGGGGCTTCTCCCATCTCTCTCCTACTACTTGCCATGCGAGTACCACAGCGTGTCCTAAGGCCCCATGGTGTACTCTGTCAGTGCTACTGGAGCGGGAAGTGGGGCTGCTAAACCCTGCTCTCCCCTGCTCAACATCCAACTCAATCACCTTCATCTCCTACTCCTGTTATCACCTCCTCTGATACTTCTATAAGCAGAGACGCATATTCAGCACTACCGTAGGGTGCCAGTTCCCATTCTACCTGTTGGAATCCGGTACACATAGCAATACTTCTGTCCTCCGGGTCCACATTGAGCTCTTTGATAACTGATTTATCCAACCTAACAAGAACTTGTCCATACCTTCACCTTCCTTCCTCTACGTCCTTTGCCTGTCTATTCACTTCATCCCGCTCTTCACTTCTCTGCTGTCATAACAGTACTACCTCTTGTTCCGCTAGCCTCCGCACTTCTTCCAGTTTTTTCTGCTCTTGTGTCTCTACCGTTCCTCCACCCTTAATATCTCTATTGACCTAGTAGTCAGGGGAGTTATTCCTTTTCCACTCTTTGTTCTCAACCTTTCTACAGCCCTAACCATTGAAGGAGTTATTCTTCCACTTTCCTCAATATCCAATTTTCTAGGAATCGTAGCTGATGGAGGCTTTACCTGTGTCCGTCTCACAACCACTGGAGTGGGAAATGGAGAAGATGGAGGTTTGAACTCAGGGCCTGTATACCCTTCTGTGGGCGATAAAGGATAGCACCCATATGGGGGTGGTACAGAAGGAATTCCTGCACCCTTCTTTTTCGGACCTTCCTCTGAGACTTTAACATTATGGGCCTTCCCGCCTTTCACATACATCCTCCATAGTTCTAAGATGTTTAATCACTTCTCTAACTTCAAACACTTGTTCCTTACAACTAAAAAAGTATGCAGGTTTTCCAATATCCCCTTATCATAAATCCCTCAGTAGGCAATAATTGAGCATTTTGCCCTTAGTTTCCCACAGCCATTCCTGGTGGTACTTTAAAATGTTCACCATATAGCCCGGAAGTACCTGGCAGAAATTATTCAGTGGATTCACCATACTCCACCCCAATTTAACCAAAAGAATTTCACAAAAAATAACACTGAAGCCGGCACAAAATGTCCACCCAATTAACCCCATTTTTTCCCCTTCCCGGTTTCTTAGTCTTCCCCCACAAACACTGACTTTGCTTGATTTCATCGCAATCACCTAACTTAGCTATTTACTTTAATTATACTTCTCAGTCTTACGAAAAAGACAGCGGGGGTCATTCTGAGGTTGGAGCTAAGGGAAAAACGATGCCGGTAAAGGATTACCAGCATCGCTTACCGCTCCAGGCTATTCCGACCTGCCAACCCCCTATTAGCGGCACCGTAAATAACAGTGCCTCTAATAGCGGCATGGGCACGGGCACGTGGCCCATCATACCGGCAATAGCGGCACCCGCTAAAGGGAGTAAATCACAAGTCAGGCGGACAAGCAAATACCGCCATCATGAAGGCGCTAATAGGCGATACCGGCATGCCGGTAATACCGGCATCGCAAACCAACCACAAAATGCCATGTGCAGTGTTCCCAAATGCCACAGGTGCACACAATCAGCACAGGTGGAGGCAATGGAGTCTGGCCCAGTACAAAAGGAGCACACCCACACATCACACCCCCTCCCACACCAAGATGATTCCAATAGTAGTAGCAATACTGGAGCTGGAGGACATGCTTGCATTGCCACACCACCAACAACAACAACAGCCGGCACCACAGAGGAGACGCAGAAGGAGAAGGAGGGTGAGACAGGCCCAGCATGCCCCACCAGTGCAGCCAGCGTTACCACGCAGGCAGTCCCCAATCCCTCGCATCAGAGCCAGTCCTTTCAACCTAACCCCTCAGCAAATCCACACCCTGTACCGTCTGGACCGGGACACCATCACCACCATCGTGGACATGATACACAATGACATTGTCAGCCTCATCGAAATACGCACCGCCATCCCCCCCTCCACTGAAGGTAGTGTCTGTGCTCCACTTCCTTGCCACAGGCACCTACGAGCACACACTGGGGCACATGCATGGCATATCACAACCCTTATTTTCTCGCATTCTGAACGAAGTGCTGGATGCCCTCCTCAAGCGCACAAGGGACTACTTATCCCTACCACGGACTCCCCTGGAGATTTCTGACACAAAAGTTGGCTTCCATGCACTGGCAGGCATGCCAAATTGTGTAGGTGCCCTCGACTGCACCCACGTGGAGTTGTTGGTCCTGCATGTCATGGAGGTGGTGTACCTCAAGCAATACCCCTCCATCAATGTGCAGATGGTATGCGACGCCAGCAAGATCATCACACATTGTTGTGCCCGATATACTGGATCAACTCATGACTCTATGGTCCTGCAGAACTCCATGCTACCACACTTCTTGGAACGACATGCTGGACGAAGTGCCTGGCTGCTTGGTAAATTGCATGACTGGCACATGGCATTGAAATGGGGGGAGAGATGCACACACCACCATGTTGTCAATGTTGATGTGACTGCACGATGTGCACATCACCGAACAATGTGCCTCAAAGCATCACAAATGGTACATGACACCCAAATCCCATACGAATGAAGTAAGGTCGACACCTATCACTACATGACTAACAGTAAATCACCCCACATCCCAAAACATGTGCACCACTCATCGGCAGACCTCGCACTCCGTAACGCCATGCAGCAAGATGCAGTGCATATGCACTACATTGCTGTCTCCAGCAAATCACCACACAGGACAAGCATGCCTCGGAGTGCATTGAACTGAACCAACAAGGGAATCCACTGTCTGTCCAGGGCCGCCACACCCATAGGAATGCTGCATGTCATCATGTGAAAAATCAGCGCTGATTGCCTAATATTGCCCATACTACTGCCAACGCTCCCTGTAAGTAAATCTCACAGAACACAACACATCATAAATTTAACACGAACACAGCTGTATGCATACACGATACATGTGCAACAAGATGTCAGTGCACACCATGTATCATCTTGAAGATGCAACCCACACCATTAGTCCATGGCACAGGCCACATTGAGGGCCTGAAAATGGCTTGCATACATGCAGGGACATGTGCATGTGGCCAATGATAATCTGCAGGCATGTGTGACTAGTACAGCTGTCCATCATGATTCGACTGACATGTACTTTTTGTTGCCTCCCATGCAGTGGCTATCCCTTGAAGCCGTGACTCCTCACCCCTGTCCGAAACCCACAGAACAGACATGAGGAGGACTACAATCGTTCCCACACCCTTACCCGTGTGGTAATTGAACAGACCTTTGGCCTGTTGAAGGCACGATTTCAATGCCTTAGCCGGTCGGGTGGGGCACTCCTCTACAGGCATGAGAAGGTGGCCAAGATCATCATGGCATGTGTCATGCTGCACAATATGTGTATCTGCTGGAATGTGCCCCTGCCCCCTGACATTGAACTGCTACCACCTGGTGATGATGGAGGGGATGAAGATGATGTGGCTGGACATCATCGCGGTGCCGTTGCACAGGAGGGACGTGCTGTGCACCAGTCAGTGATTGCACAATATTTGTGACACACATGGTTGCAGAGGGTGACATGATAGTTGGACAGAGGGCACTGGGTGTGGGGGTACATGTAAACTATGCACTGTATATGAATAAATGACACATGCGCAATGATCAATGTCCACTCAAGTATTTCTTTTAGCACAACGGGTGTATTGAATTTTACAATGATAACTGAATCGTCCTCAGTGGGCACCCATACCTCATCCTGTGCCGCCTCCACAGCCTGGGGTGCTGTGGCTGCCACCTCTTCAGCCAAACTTGACTCCTCCGAGTGTGGTGCTTCGGCTGATTCCTCTGGCTGGCCAATGGGTGTTTGCGCTTCTGCCTCTACGGCCCTTGGCGGCACCGGTGCACTGGCAACCTGCGGTGTCTTCATTGGTGGTGCACGGCGGCCCTTGGGTTGGCCACTCGAGGTGGACCTCCGGTTGGCCTCTTCCCGGGACCTCTTCCGGGGTGTGGTTTACGTGGGGGTTGGTTCCTGGGCATCGCTGTCATGGTCAGAGCCTGTCGGGGTCGAAGAGAGGGACGGCATGAGTGATGTTTTGATAGGCATCATACATACATTTGTATAATTGATCATCCACACAATCCAGGGTAATAGGCATTTGAGTTTGGATGATCATGCTGTTTGATACATGGGTGGGTTATGCAGGCGTACTTCGGGGTCACTCATGTTGGCCAAGACCTATGCTATGTGACATGCATATTTGTTGGGGCCTGCATTCTGTGTGACTTATGGCTTTTATATTTTGTGTGGTATGTGGCAGGTACGGCATTGCCTTGATGCAGGCATCTGCATGTGTCTGTGATGCGTCCGGCTACTTTGCTGGGAGTGTGTGTGTGTGTTGGGCCATGGCTTGCCTCTTTGGACGGACATATTGGTTGACTTTCATCAGACTCTGCATTACAGTGTTTTCTTAGGACACTCACCTCCGCTGACACCTTCGATTCCCCTCCATGCCAATCATGCTGGCGCAGATGTCCTCCCATGGGGTCAGCTTGATGGGGGTGCAGCCACCTCCGCCTGTTGCCATTGCCTGGCTTCTGTTGATGGAGAGCATGTTCCTTACTCTGAGCCGCAAGTCGTCCCAGCGCTTCCGGCAGTCTTTAATGGTGCGTGGGGTGTTTCCGACTGCACTCACGTTCTGCGCCACAAGTGCCCAGATCTCTTTTTTCTTTATGATGGAGTCCCTCTTCATGCTGTTGGCAAAAACAATCTCAGCATATTCCTGCAGTGTCCCGGCTAGCATCTCCAACTCGTCCTCGTTGAAGCGCTCTGTGCGCAGACGGGCAGCTCCCTTCTTGAGGGCCTTGGGCATTGTGGTGTGTTGGATGAAGGTTTACAAACAAACAGCAGAGTCCCACAGGTCCTGTGTGCTGAGGGTGGCAATGGATTGTGTTTTTAAAGATGACTGCTGTGCTCCTTCCCGTTCCTGTGTGATGACGCTACTTCCGGTTCTGCTTATTTACGGTGACCGTTATTAGCGGTCACCGCTAATGCCGCATTGGTTCATGCCGGTAGTGCTATCTGCACTATGCATGATGCCGCTAAGGTAATTTTTCGTGTCTTTAACGGCATGGCGGTAATGCCCTTAAAACACACGCCAGCCAATATCTCTGAGATATTTCCTTCACTCGAGCATTGAAGGAGCGCAGTGTTTTTCACTACAATACCGCTGTTCTCTTCATCACTAGTTCCATATTTTCTACTACAACACCGTCTTTTCCTGACTGCAGGATGATTCCCTTCACTACTAGGACTAACCAAGAAAAGTAAGGCGAGGGCTCCATCCACAGAGTCAATACAAAATGAAGGGTACCATGGGTTTACTCAGGAAGGTATCTACAGGTGGACTTACCATAAAATGCAACCTCACCCCTAAATTAGGGCTCCAACCAACAAGACAAGCAAACTGAAGGTAATCAGCACAAACCTCACAATGGACGTGCTGGTGGGGATACCACCTGACACCTCTAGAATAACAAACTAGGTAAAAATATAGGATTTACAGCATAAAACAGTTCACTCGCTCCTTCAAAGCATTCACCCTTCCAATCCCTGTAGCTTCGGCTAACTCCACACATGCACTCTGATTCTACCCTTACCTAGGTGAGGAAGGATAGCTCAGGGGCAACGTATTTGTCTTGGAAGCAAGACAACGCAGCACAACACAGATTTGAATCCCAATCCAGTGCTTAGAAACTACTTGTGGGTATTAAGCGCGTTATAAAAGAACAATTATAATTTATAATTACTAAATCCCTTACATTAAAAAACATTCTTTTTCCCTGATTTCTTCCTTGCTTTACCTGGCAAAAGTGCACTCAAGTGAACCAGAAGCAGTCCAAAGCGGTGTTCCTTCAATTTGCCCTGCACAGCTGGATCATGGTACCACACCCCTGGGGTTCAGACAGGGCTCTTAACCAAGATGGTGCCTGTGGACCACTCCTTTTGTTGTGCATGAAAGACTGGTCCCTGCAGTGAAGCACTGCGGCTAAAGTTGTGTGAACAGGAGACCCCCAACGTCTTGGAAGGCTTGGGGCCCACCCACCGACGCCAAATGTGCAGATGGGCCTCTAATCACCTTAACCCAGAGCAGGCCCACCATATAAGAAGCGAGTGCACGTTTGTACATAAAGGAAGTTTATTGTTCAATCATCCGGAAGGGGCTAGATAATCCTATAGAGTAAAACTATCCTGAGTCTCCCTGAACCACACAAGTTGACACATCATATACATATCTGCAACAGTTAAAATGCTCCCATATATTTTATTACAAACCACCCCCACACATGATTGGTCAAAACCTATACAAAAGAAATCCAGTCTTTCTCCAATTCCCACGTTCTCATTGGTCACAATAATCTCAACTACTACCTTCAGCTCAAGTCTACAGCACACCCCTTTTTGGATTGGTCTTTGGTAGGTCATGACATCATCACAGAGTTACACATTCACATACAAACATAATTCATTACAAGTCCCAGCTGGCCTGAGACCTCCTAACCCCAGACGGTATTGTACATGGTTTGCAAGAGTACTTGAAACAATATGGGAGGGGAAGAATACACAGGTCCCCTTTGAACTGGTGATAACCATCTCACCCACCCTGACTAGCCAGCGTACCGAAACACTCTAATCTAAATGACTAACAATTCAGCATGCATGACCTCTGGTCACATCCTGAGAAAACAATCAAAACTCATGAAGTATTGTTCAACTCTGGCCTCAGGAGTTCCTTCACCCAAGGTTTATTTCTGGTCAAAAGCAAACGCCCGGATTCCTGTGAACAATAAATAACAAGCTTGTGTGCACTTTAAAGATTGCATTTTCTCGTTGCGATGCTGCCAAGCCATTAAAACCGTGGGCTGGCCTGTGTGTGACTCTGATTGATTACTGTTGCAGCTGCGCTTCCTCGGTCCTTCAGTCCTTGCATGACCAGTTTTTTCGGTCACTCAGAATTCACCTCGCAAACCCTGACTGCAGAGTTTAGCCAATTTCTGAAAAGAGCACAATGCATATAGATTTGTAAATACTGCATGTATGTACATCAGTGCATGCATGTTTAAAACTACTGTATCCTCTTTAGAGTGGTTTCTTCATGACAAATCTCCTTTCTCGCATCTGTATTGTGAAGCTCCTCGTTGTCCAGCTTCTAGGCGCTTCATGGTACATAATACCCAGATTGTATTTATATTTCATTGGTGATTTTGACATTTATCTTGCTGCATGCATGCAAATCCCAAATGCATCAACTTAAATACAAAGTAACACTTAAGTAACACATATCCCATGCTCATGAACTACTCTAGATACATATAAAATTGCAACATTGCGCCAACTCTGCTGCTTCCACAATGAGAAATCTGGCACGTGCAACGTGAACTCTGTCTCATCGTGACCTTTCCTGACAACCCCAACAAGTGTAAGTAACTGATTACTGTTCGTTTTGGGACCAGCTAAGGTGTAATCAAAGGATCAAGGAGGGTTAAAGAGAGTTAATAAGGTAGTTTGATAGATGAACAATGTGGGTCGGTGCCAAGGGACCATAGAATGATTCTTTGACATAATATGCTAACCGCATCCCTTTTTATTTTGGGCTATCAGATGTCGATTGTGACACCTATAAGCCTAAACTATTGCAATACAGTACAGATAGGAAGGGAATGTCATATGTGGGACACATAGGAATGTCATGAGGAGGGACACACACTCTATAGGTGTTGTTTGGTTATGAGCCCACGTATTGGCTGTCCATGGCCATGCTAGTCCTTATGGCCATTCCCACCCATTCCAGACTCTCTCCGCCCAAAACTCCTCCTCATGGGAACTCTTTGAGCTCGCTTTAATCAATCCTTATTATCAGACTTTGCACTAAGTGACTACCAGGGTCTTTTCAAAACAGTCCTTAGAGATTTAATGACTACATTGGAGTTGTAAACATGCTGCTGGTGTAATAAAAACGTCTTACCAGGCCTGTCTTCAGCCACTCTAAGCACTTTGTTTATCCTTCACTGAAGTCCTGTTAAAAAGCTCAAACTAACCAGGGCTAGACAAGCATCAGCTGTATGGAATGGACGTGCCAAAGGGAAGCTCAGCCTCCATCTTTCTTGCCACCATTCTTCGGGCCATTCTTAATTGTGCAGGGAGGAGGAGTGGGGCAACCAAAAACAATGGTTAGGAGACCTCTTGCCTACAGCTTTGAAGACCCGCCTGTACATGTTCATAATAATAAGGCATTGATCTGGTGTAGTCTTAGGATTTAAAAATTGTAAAGGTTGGATAGCTTGATGAGTTCCACTGTTGAACTTTATTAATGTCCCAGCATATTAGATACCACACTCCAAAGAGCTAAAGGAAGGGTGAAACAGGTCTGTGATTATGGAACAGTTTTTGGAAAGGTCTGTCTTTGGCCAATATTGCACAATTAAAGTGAACCACCTTTCAATTTGTGAGGACTGTTTCTTTAGGGCATATGTGCATGCCTTCCGCCCCACCTTGTGACCTCATCCTGTGGCAAACCATAGATGTAGCAATAGAGAGGGTGGTAAAGCTACAGATTATCACAGGACTGGTTTACTAGCCTCTGCATAGCAAGCCAAAGAAAGGCAGCCAGCAGGGAAGCTTTAACCCCCAAATGGCCGCTTAAGAAAATCTATTCAGCTTTCTTGTCAAATTCAAAGGGGCAGGCCCACAAAGGTAGAGTCATATACTAACTCAATAGCCGGGAAGGCCCAGACACCAGGCCTAATTCTGATTCTGAATCGCCTTATTATCTGTGATGAATCCGATGGAGTCATCACTGTTTTCACAGCAATGACCTCCTCCCATGTAGCCAGAAGATGGAAGTCGCTACCTGGTCCTGACCCTGGGGGCGGCTATATGAGGGAGGATCAAATGGAGGGAGACAACCTCTGGGGCGATATCATGAGTTCAAAATGTGTTCTGTCTTGTAAAATTGCTGGAAACCCCTTTCCAGACTCCATATGCCAATGCTCCAAGACTGACTTGCCATTTAAAACCCTTAAGAAAATTCACCCCAGGTTTTTATGCAAGTTATTAGAAAGGGACTACTATTCCCATGACCACCAAAATACTGGGACGAGGAAGAGGAGCGGAGGAATGCAGAGCAAGGGATGCCACGATCACAACCAGCGCTCTAGTTGCTGGGAGAGCACACCTGTGGCCGAGACATTTAAACCAAAGAAGCAGAAAGCTAGAGAAGACAGCTGGCGGGAGAGAACTGGTCCTCCCCATAGTCTGGGAAGGTGACAGGCTGAAAGAAGGTCAGCAGAGCCAATTGGCTCAAGAAGGGAGGGAAGGAAAACTGCTCCAGGTGGAAAACACACTACAGAAGGCTTCATTTCACTTACCCAAGTCCAATAAGAAGCAGACAAGTCCAGCTGAAGCCACGAGTAGCAGGAACACCAATGGAAAATGGTCAGGAGAGAGAAAGCAGAAAAAGACTGTCACCAGCTGGCCGCGGTAGAAATAAGAAATACACCGGGACAGAGGGAACACTGGGGCGTATTGGCGGCCTTGCCGAATTCAAATAATTGGGAATAATGCAACTGAGAGATAGAGTATTTTGTAAAATCCGAAAAAGAAAGGATAATAGAACATTGTGCAAGAAGGGAACGTGAACCAAGAAGGAGAGCCTTTAAAGGTTGCCAGCGCAGGCAGTATATGCAAATGATGAACCCCAACATGGCAATATAAATCAAGCAGAATATATTGGCCAATAAGGCAAACATACAAGACTATCAAGTGTGGAAGTGTGAGCAAAAGCTCTCCAGTGAAAAGCCCTGGAAGGAGTGTATACCAGGCAATTAAAAGTGTGTGTTTACACGAAGCCCTGGCAGGAGAGTATACCAGGCAATTATAAGTGTGTGTTTACCCGGAGCCCTGGCAGGAGAGTATACCAGGCAGAAGCAAATGTGTGAATGAAATCCTGCTAGAGAAATATATTGGGGAAGGACGAGCTGAGCAGCATACAGAGGTTACGAAAAATACCTGAGAAGCTGTCATGGCCACTGGTCATGGGGCCAGTCCTTCCTCATCTCCAGGGTCCCATTGGACCTAGTCCTGGCGCCTCTGGCTCCAGGCTCATGTTAAAGTGTGCTCTGCACACTCTGGGCCTAGGGCGTGGCCCAAGGAACAGAACTGAGAGGCACGTGCTTCAGGCCCAAAGAAGGACAAGGTGGATTTTGTAGGCGGAGTTATGGGAGGGGCCTGAACCAGCCTATATAAGGCCAGCTCATCCACGTGCTCTCGCTTTGCGTTATTCTGCTTCCAAGCAGCGTAACGCTCGCCGCTGTACCTACCTGTGCCTCTCTGAATTACAGCCTCATCTTCGGGATTCCTGGGAGCGCATCTTACCAGCAGTCTTCTGCCTCTTCTCTGCGAGCGTCTTCCCTCCTGCTACTCCCTCGCTGAGGACGTGCCTTGGCTGCTGCCAGTCGCTCCATCTGCTACCAGGCTCTTCATTGGTGAGTGCGCATCTTACCAGCTACCAGCCTCCACATCGCTGAGCGTACCTCTTACCTGTCAATTCCACTACATCGCTGAGCACGCACCTTACCTGCTGCTAGCCGCTACATCACTGAGCATGCACCTTACCTGCTGCTAGCCTCAACATAGCTAGCGCTCCAGCTGCTGCATCGCTGAACGCCGATACCTCATACTTGGACTGGTCGCAGCTGGTCTGGATCAACCATCCACGGGCCAGTGAAGTTAACTCGGCCCATTCTACATGCCCCTGCCAGGAAAGGCAGGACGGATAGCTCAACATTAAAAAACTACAGGTGAGAGTCTTTGGGAAAGTGCTTGCCCACCATATTCTGGCATGAAAAGGCTGGGGGAAGTCGCAGGGTCCCCACTCTGTTCTCATTGCCTCTCCTCTTCACACAGGGGCAACATCCATCTCCTGAGCCACAGGTCCAACCACTCTCGGAGGGGGAAGGTGATTCTGAGGAACCAGACCACGGGAGGACTCCAACCGTGCCCCAACACCCCCGCGGAAACCAGGTGAGCGTTACAGAACGCAAAGCCTCCCAAAACTTCCACCTGGGCGTTATGGAAACTTCTGACACCGACCAGTAAGCCCAGCTCTTGGGAGAGTTACCGGCCGAGGTGCATGCCTCCAGACAAGAGACTAATTCTCTAAGGAGAGACCTTATTGTAGCTCGAGAACGAACAGATGACTTAGCAAGGCAAATGCTTCAGGCACATGCAGGACAAGTCCTGTTACCTGGAATTACACCAATACTGGCGCCTCAGCCCTCACCACCAGTACAGGTGGTACTCCCAGGGGCTGTTCCACTTGCTTCACCCGAACGCTTTTTTGGCGACCCAAACAAATATGCGCTGTTCATGAATCGGTGCCACCGCAACTTTTTGTGTCGACCTGGAGCCTTCCCTAATGATAGTGCTAGGGTGGCCTTTGTGCTTTCTTATTTGGGAGGCTGCACAGCTGATTGGTCTGTACCGCTAGTGGCTAAGGATGATCCAATACTTCTGAACTTTGCAGAATTCCAACGGGAGTTAGAAAAACTATTCACCAGACACACTCAAGGGCAAGCATTGGGCAATGAACTACTGTCTCTGAGACAAGGAAACCATGACTTTTTGACCTACATTACCACCTTCAACCGCCTCGTAGTACAGACCAACTGGCCAGAAGAGAAGAGAACCACGCTTTTTTACTGGGGGCTTTGTGGTGAGTTAAAGGACGTACTAGCTCAAGTAGTTAACCCACCCGAATGCTATGCAGACTATATTAACCTACATGTGCAGTTAGACCACCGGTTACAAGACCGAAAAATGGACCGCACAAGAGCTGAAGGAAGATCAGTGTACGTGAGGCCTCGGTACACTCAGACCAACGGCCATGAAACCCCTGAATCTATGCAAATAGGGGGACTACGAGCTCCCTTCTCCAAGGCCGAAAGAGACAAAAGAAGAGAACAGCGGCTTTCTTTATATTGCGGAAAAGCCAGACATTTCCTACGGGATTGCCCTATAAAACCCCCCAAGAAGGTGGTAGGTCCTACAGACAATGATAGTCAAGACAAGGAACATGAGTCGGAAAACTGTGTAGAGGTCCACTTGTCGAGCGGAGTTAAGAGAGTTGTAACGACCTCACACCTGGTTATTCCAGTGATAATCACCCACCCCCAGCAACCATCGAAAGTGCATGCTCTAGACGCCTACATTGACAGTGGTGCGGTGGGTAATTATATTGATCAGGGATTGGCTGCACGGATAGGCCTTCCACTTCAGCAGAAACCACACTCGGAAAATGGCACAGCCGTGGACGGCTCTCAGCTGTCTTTGGCGTCTGTAACCCAACATACCGACAAGGTACTGCTGACATGCCAAGACGGTCACCGGGAAAGCATTTTGTTTGACCTCATTGGGGCCCCTCAGTTCCAAATGATTCTAGGAATGCCATGGTTGGAAACCCATAACCCAAGAATCGACTGGCGTGCCAGAAGGCTGACCTTCCCTCGTGAATGCACCAAGAATTGCTATTTTAAGGATGTGAGGAGATTACAACACCAGGGGAAACCAGTCTTGGGAGTGTCGGGCCCATTGCCCCCCCGAATATCAAGACTTTGCGGATGTGTTCCAAAAGGAACAAGCCAATACCCTACCCCCACACAGAACATATGATTGCCAGATCAATCTGGTCCCAGGAGCACAAGTCCCCTGCAGCAGAATCTACGCTCTGACGGAGCAGGAAAATGAGCACTTACGAAACTACCTCGATCAGTATCTAGCCAATGGATTCATCCGTCCATCCAAGTCCCCGGCCTCCTCAGCTCTCTTCTTCGTATCGAAGAAAGGAGGGGACCTCAGGACCTGCATAGATTATAGGGAATTAAACCAGATTACCATCAAAAATAGGTTTCCTCTGCCTCTCATTCCCGAACTACTCGACCAGGTGAAAAATGCCCAAATCTACACGAGTTGGATCTGTGGGGCGCTTACCACTTGGTCAGAGTGAAAAAAGGCGACGAAAGGAAGACAGCATTCCGAACCAAATATGGGCTCTTCGAGTATCAGGTTATGCCCTTTGGGCTGTGCAATGCACCGGCCGCGTTCCAGTTCTTTATGAACGACGTCCTCCACGAACTGCTAGACGTCTGTGTCCTTGTTTATATCGATGATGTCCTCATTTATTCGGCATCCAAGGAAGAACATGTGGGCCATGTGAGAGCGGTATTGGAAAAGCTCCGTAGGAACCAATTATTCATCAAATTGGAAAAATGTTTTTTCCACGTTACAGAAGTTGAGTTCTTGGGCTTCATACTTACCCCTAGAGGAGTACACATGGATACTCGTAAAGTGGAAGCAATCCTTCATTGGCCATCTCCAACATCAATCAAAGGAGTGCAGAGTGTACTTGGGTTTGCCAATTTTTATCGGCGCTTTATCCCAGGATTTTCGCAAATCGTCCATCCTATCACCTCCTTGCTAAAAGAAGAATAAAATGTTCTCTTGGATCTCTGATGCTGGAAAAGCATTTCAAGAATTCAAATCAGCCTGCACTTCAGCCCCTATCCTCTGACACCCCTGACCCGATCTACCTTATGTGGTTGAGACCGACACCTCCAATGTGGCCATGGGGGCGGTGTTATCACAGAGAGACCCTGACAACGTACAGTTGCATCCCATAGCATTCTGGTCCGACAAGTTCACAGCATCTGAGAAGAATTATGCTACAACAGACAAAGAACAATTGGCGATCAAAGGAGCCTTTAAGAACTGGCGGCATTACCTCCTGGGGGCTAGGCATACTGTCACCATTCTCACGGACCATCGCAACTTGCAGTATTTAAAGACCGCCAAGGCCCAATCATCTCGTCAGCTCCGTTGGGCTCTCTTCTTCGCAGAGTATGATTTCGTAATCACGTACCGGCAAAGAGTACGGAACGGAAAAGCTGACGCCCTGTCACGAATGGGTGATAACCTGGACACATTCATCCCATCTGAACCAGTACCCATTATTCCGGAAGAATGAATTCAGAGCCAGATTGCAGTAACCGCCTGTTGGGAAGAATTAAAGACCGACCTCCAATCACAAATGGATCAAACCGCCCAACAAGAATGGTTGAGTAAGTGAGATCCGTATTCTGCCATGAACAATTTACCATATTTTCAGGGAAGGCTATACATTAAGGACAGGGAGATCCAAAACAAGATTATCGCTAACTACCACGACTCTCTAGTGGAAGGACATCCCAGGATTACCAAGACATGTGCCAAGATCAGGAAGAAATATTGGTGGCCCACCTGGAGAAAGGATGTGGCCCACTTCATTGCAACTTGCAGGGTGTGCGCACAACAAAAATCTCAGAAGACCAATCCTGCAGGATTATTACATCCCCTAAGTGTACCACCGGTGCTTGGCATACTTTGGCCATGGACTTCATTACAGACTTGCCTCCTTGCGATGGCTTCAACACCATCTTAGTAGTGGTGGACTTATTCTCGAAAATGGCACACCTTATTCCGTTAAAAGGACTTGCTACGGCTGGAATCCTGGCCACTGTGTTCCTGGAACAAATAGTCAAGTTGAATGGCTTCCCCTCTGCGTTGATCTCTGATCGCGGAACACAGTTTGTCTCAGCCTTCTGGAAGAGTTGCTGCAAAATATCACAGATTGACCTCTGTCTCTCTACCTGTCACCATCCCCAGACCGATGGTCAAACTGAAAGGACCAACCAGACACTGGAGCAGTATTTGAGGTGTATGTTGCAACAGTCAGAGGGATCCTGGAAAGACGTTTTGTGGCTAACTGAGTTTGCTTATAATAACTCTATCCACACTAGCACTGGATAAACCCCATTCTTCATTATGAATGGTCGACACCCTCGGACGTCTTCCTTTGACCCACTTGATGAACTGGAAATGCCTGCAATTACCTCCTACATAAAACTATTACTCAAACCCTCAAGGAAGCAACCAGGAACTTAGCGAAAGCCAAAGAACAACAAAAAAAGTTTGCTGACCGCCATAGAAGGGAAGCTCCATGCTACCAAATCGGAGATAGTGTGGTTAGCGGCCAGGAAGATCCCGCTAAAAGGACCTCGGGTCTTCCGCCCTAGATATCTCGGACCCTATCCCATCAAGGCCATCATCAACCCTGCCGCTGTAAAGCTAGAACTACCAGACAATTTGAGAATCCATCCCGTATTTCATGTTTCTCTTCTAAAACTAGTGAAGCCCGACACGAGAATTACACAAACACCGGAACCCAAAATCATTGGTGGTGAACCTGAATATGAGGTTAAGGACATTTTGGACTCCAAGGTAGTGCGATCAAAGCTGTACTACTTGATCGACTGGAAGGGTTATGGGCCCCAAGATCGCACCTGGGAACCTGTGAAATATGTCCATGCACCACGACTAATCAGGTGCTTTCATCGCAATAACCCCACCAAGCCTGGGCCAGGGAGGAGGTTGCCGTGAGAGGGGCCTTGCGGGAGAGTACTGTCACGGCCACTGGTCATGGAGCCAGTCCTTCCTCATCTCCAGGGTCCGATTGGACCCAGTCCTGGCGCCTCTGGCGCCAGGCTCATGTTAAAGTGGGCTCTGCACACTCTGGGCCTAGGGCGTGTGCAACTGGGCCAGGTGTGGCCCAGGGAACAGAACTGAGAGGCACGTGCTTCAGGCCCAAAGAAGGACAAGGTGGAGTTTGTAGGCGGAGTTATGGGAGGGGCCTGCACCAGCCTATATAAGGCCAGCTCATTCACGTGCCCTTGCTTCGCGTTATTCTGCTTCCAAGCAGTGTTACGCTGTCTCCGCTGTACCTACATGTGCCTCTCTGAATTACAGCCTCATCTTCGGGATTCCTTGGAGCGCATCTTACCAGCAGTCTTCTGCTTCTTCTCCGTGAGCGTCTTCTCTCCAGCTACTCCGTCGCTGCGGACGCGCCTTAGCTGCTGCCAGTCGCTCCATCTGCTACCAGGCTCTTCATCGCTGAGCGCGCCTCTTACCTGTCAACAGCCGTTACATCGCTGAGCACGCACCTTACCTGCTGCTAGCCGCCACATCGCTGAGCACTCATCTTACCTGTCATCAGCCGCTACATCGCTGAGCGTGCACCTTACCTGCTGCTATCCTCCACATCGCTAGCGCTCCAGCTGCTGCATCGCTGAACGCCCCTCTTACCTGTAACTCATGTGCCGGACTCTTCTTCTTACCTCCATTTCATTACGGCCTGAGTCGAGGAGTCTTCGGAGTCAACATTCCACCACAGTCGGAGCCGGAGACGCCCTCTTGCCACCATGAATCTTCATCAAAGTCCTGGACACCATTCTTCATCGTTGGCCTGCACCTACGAGGGAAAAAAAAAACAGGTTAGAACTTATAAGCGCTCACACGGCCGTATATATAGATGAGACATTGCAAAAACTACCGCTAGATGGAATACAGTCATTCCGACCGAACTAAACTCATACTAAAGACTTACCTCATACTTGGATTGGTCGCAGCCGGTCTGGATCAACCTTCCACGGGCCAGTGAAGTTAACTCGGCCCGTTCTACGCGCCCCTGCCAGAAAAGGCAGGACAGATAGCTCAACATTACAAAACTACAGGTGAGCGTCTTTGGGAAAGTGCTTGCCCACCATATTCTGGCACGAAAGGGCTGGGGGAAGTCACAGGGTCCCCACTCCGTTCTCATTGCCTCTCCTCTTCACACAGGGGCAACGTACATCTCCTGAGCCACAGGTCCAACCACTCTCGGAGGGGGAAGGTGATTCTGAGGAACCAGACCACAGGAGGGCTCCAACCGGGCTCAGCGCCCCTGCGGAAACCAGGTGAGCATTACAGAATCATATATCAGAATTAGCATATACCAGAAGTAGCCAAAAGAAACTGTGAATCCAGAGAATGAGTTGAAACTTGGCAGAAGAGTACACCAGGTATCCTGAAGGACAAGAGAAAGGCAGTTTTGCTAATAGCTTGTGTTGTTGAATCAAGAGAAACACCAGGAACTGTTACTTGTGAACAAACAAGACTGTGAGGAAGAATCCAGGGGAAGGGAAGCACCCTCTGTAACAAGGATCCCTGTCCTGGGAAGACTTTTTGTTGGAGTTATACATTTCTCCCTTGAACATTTCTAAAACACTTAAGGCCAAATATATTACCCTTTTCACCTTAGAGTTCATATGTTTAGAATGTGAGGGTAAGAATAGTACTTTGGAAATGGGATGGTTTTGTGTTGGACATTCTGACACTGACAGATCCTTAGTTTTGGTTTTAGGTAGGGAAACACCTCTACAGCAGGGCCTCCCCTTTTTCTTTTAAATGAAGATCTTTAGCCTAAACCATGTCTAACTTGTCAGTAAAATAGAATGGTGGGATCGATAAAAATGGTTGTGCGCTAGTCACCACTCTCAAATTGCAATTAAGAATGTCGGCAGCAGAGGCCTCACTCCCTGTGAATTACCCACTAAGATTCAAGCAAAGTACAGAAATGATTGACGGTTAGGGAGGGCTCCCTGCGCCCCACTCAAAATTAGGCACTCAATGATAATAACACAAATTGCTGATATAAGTAGTCTCGTAAAGGTGGTTTATTCCACGAAATGAATGAGAAAGGAACAGCCAGCCGACACGTGTTTCGAGCACCTGGTCGTTATCAAGGCCTATCGTGTATTAATAATATGAGGAACCTTGAAGTAAATGTATCCAAAATTGAGACACAACACCGTCCTAAATATATATTAAGCAATTCTGGTAATTCATTTTTCAATTACTTGTATGGATCTCGAATATTAATTTCCCCAAACAATAATATCATGCTACTGTAGGTCGATATGCCTCCAATAAACCGCATAAATGTGTGCACCACAATGTATATACCTATAATAGGTACGTCCCTTCCAATAGTAAGTGAATGGGCCTCATTACGAGGTGGGCGGTAAGGGATTACCGGCACCGGTAAGGGCACCGGTGCCGGTAATCCCTTACTGTCCTACTACGAGTTCCTTTTGCGGGTCCTTCCTTAACGCCTGGTTTTACCAGGCGTTAAGGACAGGACCCGCAATGGGATACCGGGGTCAATAACGGTACCACAATTTGAAGTACCGTTATTGCCGCCTTCCCATTGAGCCCCATGGGGGCTCAAATGGGAATGGGGAATGGCTCTGGTGAATGGGGAATTACCGGTCCGCCCGACCTCGGAATGGACCGGTAATTGCTCCATCCACCAGACCGGAGTCGGAACGATTTTGGAGGCAGCCATGGCGCTAATAGCGCCATGGCTACCTCCAACCTCGTAATGAGGCCCAATGTGTCTAATTTGTGTCCGCATTTCATTTCTGGCTTCTCACATATCCTATTTTATAATCTTCAGAGTCTGGCAAATCATTATGCAGGCACCCAGAATGCCTAGGCTTCCTCTGGGTCAGAGGTGTGCCCCATTATCACCATCTGAGTACCCTCACCAGGCTGGTTGCCTGGTGACTGAGCATAACTAGTTTCTGGAAGTATTTCTAGTTTTTTTAGTATAGTAGTGGCTGTTGCTGGTGCAGTGGAGTCTCTAGGAAGGGCCGGGTGGACCCCTTCCGTAAAGACTGCCCTCATCCCCTTTACCCTTCTCTGCACTGAGCAACAGGAGACCTGGTGCTGGAGACGTGCAGCACACAGAAACTGTGTTTGTTACAGATTCTAGTCAGGTGAAATGTGTGCACATTGCATTTAATGCAGGCTGCAGTTTGACATTTGCACCACAATCCCCCTGCCAGGACCTTGCTCATTCCACGTAACTTTTGGCTTTCTTTCAGTGGCTAATGTGCTTTTTTTCGCAAGGGTACAAGTAGGGTGTATCTATTTAGGGCAGTCAGACTGGATGTTCCACTTCTTCGTATATCGAATCAGCTTGACCGGTTTATCTTACTATAGCCTATCATTTTGGGCATGCCAAAATACTCAATTTGTATGCTACTGTGGTCTAGAGTTCCACTAATGCTGTGACGATGTTACTATTGTACCGAGGGACCCCCGGCTGGCCCATGGATTCGGGGTTTGCCCTGCAGTACTTTAAGACGAGATAGCTGCACCTCGAGATGGATGGGGGTGCAGGGTCTCTTACTCCAACACCAATCAATAAGGACAACTCAATGGTTTGGCATAGAGGAGTCCGTTTAATGACAAGTACAAAAAACGGGAAAACATGGACATCGACAGCAGTGTGACAGCCCGTCTCGCTTCAACTCCCTCGAGCTTCACACACAACATAACTTTTATACTCAAAACGCGTCATAATCTGACGTGTAACACTCAAAAATTAACATGTAATTCTATTGGTTGGAAAAAAGGTATCTTTAGTATAGGTGCTATATCTGTATATGGTAACGGAGTGAGGGGATTGGGTAAATACTGTCAGGTGGGCATCTAAGCCCTTCCTTCAGAAATGACTACTGTAGAAGTCACTAAAAGTGCGACGTCTCATTGGTTCTACTAACTATAGGACCCTAGATCATTTGGTCCATTTTGATTGGGTTGGCATCAACCCCATGCATAACAATCCACTTTGCCTAGCAGCACGCAGAATGGTCAACCAGGTGCAGGACGTCCCTTAGCTCACCTTGCCTTCTTCCAATCAATCATCACTTTATGAGCTAAGTGTCAATTAGTTTACTATGGTTGGCTCTGAAACTGCATCTTCTGTCTGGAAAAAGTTTTGATATCTCTATCTGGCCCTCTGCCAGGCGTAGGTGTGAAACCGTGTCTCTCCTCGCTCGGCTGGTCATGTGCTAGCACACCATGAATTTGCCTCGTTTCTCTCCATTTATGCATTTGATTTTCATTTCACCCTGCCACCTGCATTCGCTTTCTTATCTCGATTCTTCAGAGGCAGGATATTCTGTTCTTAGCTTCAATTAAAAGTAGCTACTGTCTACAGCTTCTATCTATGTGGCCTTGGCTTCCCTGGCAAGAGCTGCCTCTGCCGAGTTTCGATTCAGCCGTTTTCCTCTTGATGTTAAAATATGAAACTTCTTGCGTTTGACCTGTAATAACCTGGGTTGGTTCTGCTTTTTATGCAAAGTGGATTCACACTTATAACATCGTGCTTTGTTTTGAGGTAGATTATGTACAATGGCGCTTGCCGCTCTATTCTTCTACTAAGTGTTGCAAGCTGCACTATTTTCTTCAGCTTCTTGCGGTTCCAAGCATATGTACAGGCGTTAGTTGGTTGAATATCTTCACCATGCTTTCAGCTTATGCTCCCTTGTATTTCAACAATGTTCTCTTCCTTTGGGTTCACGATATCTTTATACATGGCGTTTCGTCTCTTTGTGTCATTCTTGGGCCGTCATATCTTCTATCTGTACGTTAGTCCGGGCTTTCATGACGTCACCATTCGTCCTCCATTAAGGAGTTTCTGGTTTCTTCCTGTACAGTACTTAAGCAATCTTCATTTCATTTAATTTGCTGGTAGGGTTTTCTTAATAGGTACTTTACTGCCCATGGTTGTCTGGTTATTGGTACTTCAATAGGTGTCATTCATCTAATAGGTACTGGGTAGAGCCCCACTGCGGCCCTCTGCTGGTTTATTTGCTCATCATACGTCACATATTTCGGTGTGAACGTTCCTGGTACTTCAAAATGGGTGACTGGAGTGCAGGCTATATTTGGGACCTCCTCTACACTATATCACATGTTTATGTATAGTGCTTCATGCTTGAACCCTCCCACTTCTAACTGCTGTAACAATGGTGGAATAACTACCAAATGTAATGGTACTCAATTTATCAACCTCAGAAGAATGAAGGGCTAATTAGGCGCTGCCAAGATTTGAATTTGGAAAGTGCAGGCAGGCACATGTCTCAGTTGAGCATTTAACTTGCTGAGCTATACACTTTCTGCAGATAAAAAGACACATTTATATTTGCCTGCACCATTTCCGGGTCCCTGTTTCCTCCAGTCCCTTTTCAGTAGAAAATATAACATTTATCCCATTTATAAGAAGTGTGCTATGAAATATGTGTCCTACTTCTAAGCACTGTAATAAAATGTGACATAACAGGTGTTATATTAATAGGAATTGTAATCCCCACAGTCAAAGCATTACCAAATGTAGTGGATATGCACATGTAAGGAGAAATGTCGAAATGTTAGCATCAATAATTCCATACAAAGGCTTAGAATTATGTCATTGGACGGCTAATCCGGCGCAATTTCCGCCGAGTGGAAATAAGTTACTGCCAGGTTGTGCAGTGGTATCACAACCTGGCGTGAACACACCCCGACTCTGGCGGTAACGCTATTAGTGCCTACCGGAAACTGCACCAAAATAAGGGTTACCGCCAAGAAACTGGCACTTCTAGCGCTACCGTCAGCTATCCCGGCGCTAATAGCGCTGGTGGAAATTGCAGCATCACCGGAACGGGAAGCATTGCGGCGGCCATTTTGTAAAACACAATCCATTAAATATCTCCACTTCCTGGAGCCATCCGGTCCTGTAAAGGAGCAAGAATTGTCCAGGAGAGCAAAAGAGGCAAGGTGGCATAAGATCGCCTGCGCAAACCCAAATTTAGTGAGGGGGAGCTGGTGATTCTTATAGGTGAGGTCACTGCCCACTGTGAAGAACTGCATGGCAGTCAGCAGTGGAAGACTACTGGGCAGCGCAGGACAGCCATCTGCAATGCCATCTGCCAGAAGGTGACAGCAGTGGCCAGTGTACACCGTGATGGAGAGGACAGCAGCAAATGGCGGAACGACCCAAGGGTCAGGGTGTGGGGGCTGCTGTCACAACACCGCCAGGAGTCCCTGGCGACTGGAAGCAGCACTGTGGAGCCACTCGTCCTCACAGCCTGGGAGGAGAAATGCAGTACGTTGCTGATTATCAAAGGGATAGAGGTAGTTGACAGCGCGGAGGCGGGTGCCAGCAGCCAGGAGACAGGAGGTGAGTGAACACCCCCCTTCCAACACAAGTGCATGCACAAATGAAAAAGCAGCATAAGATGCCCCAGTGGGCAGAGGCACATGTCAGCAGACAGAAGCTAGGCATGCCAACCGGGTGGAGTGAGGGGGTGGCACATCAGCCACCCTCCACAGCAGCCATGGGGCAGGGCACCAAGGGCACCCCCGAGTGTCACAGCAGCAGGAAGGGGTGGAAAGTGACCCACTCAAATGCCACGTACACCACAACCCTACTGGTGCACCCTGTGCCAGCGGGATTGAGGTGCGAGTAACCACGACACCATGCAGCAGTGACACCAGCATGTTGCGGGCCCAGTTGGCCTGCCCCATGTTGGCTTGGCAGACAAGCAACAGTGAAGTACACATCCCCCACACTGAGCTCAGCCTGCGTGATCCCTGTGCACCACAGTGTAGCCTTGCTGGCTGCACAGCAGTGCCCCATAGAGCCATGACGGTGTCATGGACTGAGCCAACGCCCACACCATATGAGTGCCACCCGGGGAGGGGATGTGGGGGCATGAAGGACCACAAGCATGCATGCCAGACGTCAGCTGCCGCAGCATGGGCCCCCGGCCCTCCCCACACACAGGCCAAAGACCAACTGGCCATGTGTCACACACTCATTGCTACAAGCAATCCCCATGATGCTGGGCCCACATGCAATACCCCCTAACCATCCATGCCCATTTGTCCATATGTGTAAGGGTCCCACTCTGTACCACAGCAAATGTGCCTTGCATGCCAACACATGTGGAGAAACCATACCTGAAAACATCTTCCTATCTCCCATACAGGCAGAGGAGGGTGAGGAGGATGCAGGCCGATCTGGGAGGGGTGCATCCCAGCCCTCAAGGTCTGCCACCACTACCGCCACAACCACCCCCCCACAAAGGGATACTCAGGCTACACCAAAGCGGATGTCATGCTGTGTAACACAGCAACACAGCAGGGCCAAGCCAATGCCCATACCGCAGGCCACCAGGAGCAGTGCAAGGCACACTGCACCCACACTCACAGCTGGAGGCACAGACACCAAGACCACACCGGCTGACAGAGCAACTGAGGACTGAGGACTACACACCCCGGAGAGCTCTCCACGCTGCCAGCGTCCACAGGCCCAAGGCAGCCCTCGCTGCTGCCGGCGTACACAGTCACCTGAGCCAGACATTGATATTCCCTCATATGGCTCCCCTGAATACAGCCCATGGTCAGTGCAGTGCCCCTCTTCCATACAGCACACACGCAGCATGCTGTTGCGGAGGATTGAGGACATGGAGCGCAGACAGCGGATGATGGAGGCAATTGGCCACATGCACTCTGAAGACCTGCAGGCCATTAGGGACAGCATTCAAGGGGCCATTATGTGGACATCTGCCAGCACAACAGCCCTGACACTGTACGCACAGAGGGTCAGGGAGATGACTGAATGTGTCTCTGCACTGGCATAGGGCATCGGGCAGAGAGCAGAGGTGCAACACCAACAAAACCCTTCGTCCCTTCCACTTTAACCACACCCACAGAGGGGTCACAGCAGAGCACAGTGAGGCGTCAGTCACAGTGCCTTCTGCACCCAAAGTCACCAGTGGCTGGCAAAGGGGTTGGGGGGGAGAGGCTGTGGTTGTGAAGGACTCGGACACTGATTGCCATGCTGGGGAGTTGGTGGTGGGAAGGGGGAGAGGGGATCGTTTGATGGGGGAGTTGGTGGTGGGAGGGGGGATAGTGTGATGGGGTGTTGGTGGGGGAGGGGGATAGTTTGATGGGGAGTTGGTGGTGGGAGGGTGGAGGGGGATAGTGTGATGGGGAGTTGGTGGTGGGTGGGGGGATAGTGTGATAGGGAGTTAGTGGTGGGAGGGGGGAAGGGAGATAGTTGGGGCACTTCATTCCATAAAAACCATTGAACTTCATCAATCCGAGGACATTCCTGGTTGTGCCATTGTCGTGTTTGATTCAGGTGGTGTCGCACAGTCATGCATGGCTTGTGTCATGTGAAAGTGTCAGAAGAAATTGTCTATCGGTCCCTGGTGGGCCAATCTCCCATCCCTCACTTCATCTCTGGCAATGCGTGCATTTGCCTCTGCCACAGGCACTGCAACCTTGTCCTCTGGGGAGTGGCATGTCTATGTCAGGGGGTAGCAAAACATGCCTCTTCAGGCAGATATTGTGCAGCATGGCACACACACACGCACAATTTTACCCAATTTCTCAGGAGCGTACATCAGGGCTCCACTGGTACGGTTGAGACAGCAGAAGCGTGCCTTCAGGAGGCTGAAGTTATGCTCAATGCACAAACGCGTCCTGCTGTGAGCGTGGTTGTAGGATTTATCCTGCAGGGTTTGTGGATCACGCACAGGAGTCATTAGCCAGGGCAGCTGTGGGTATCCGGAGTCACCTGCATGGGGGAGGCACAGGCATTAGTCACGGTGTAAGGGGTGGGTTCATACAATATCAGCGCAATGGACAACTTCTACATGCAACTGGGCCTTCATATCAAGTCATGTGGCAACTCCATGTCTGTGGATGCTGTGTCACTCGTGTCATGCATTGTTTCTGCTTCACATGCACCCTTTCCCCTTGCAGCATATGTTATCTAAGGTGTGCAGCTGACATGGTGGCTCTCATGTGGCAATGTACTTCCACTGTGCATGTGGCATGCTAGGTTTCCCATGGGCCCTCCCTGAGCACCTGGGGTCGCTGGGTCGCAATTGTAGGTTGGGCGCACATGGGTGCATGTTTGTGGTACTAGCAGGTTTGTTGTTATGTGAGAAGATTTGGCCATTTGCCAGCATTGCTTTGGGAAGTGCATGCTGCATTGTGGTACCTGTAGTCATGTTGGTGTATGTGTACATCATCTTCTCCATGCAGGTAAGTTCGACATGTGCATGCTCCCTGGCCTCTACTGTGGCGTTGGTGCGGGAGGTGGTCAAGTACGGATTTCACATTCACTTCGCAAGCCATCCTTTGTGTAGTTATTCGCATCCCCCCCCCCCAGCCCCCCGTTTGGGCATGTGCTTCACAGTGCATGTGTGCTAGCTTTTCTACTCAGCCACTATCCAGGTCCGTCGTCCTCTGTGCCTCTCCATGTATCCTGGCGGTGTGCTGTTCCGTAGGACCATGGCATCATGGGTGAAACCAGGGCAGCGGGCACAGGAGTTGGTGATGTACAGGTTGGGGTTGCAGGTCACCTGCACATTCAGGGAGTGGTAGTGCTTGCAGTTACTGTACACTGCTTCGTGAGCCCAGGAGGCCAGTGCAACATGAGTACAATCCAGGGCAGTAATCACATTTGGCATTTGGGCAATGGCATAGAACTGTGCCTTCATGGCATTGACCTGTGCTGGGCTGGGGTAGTAGGCAGTGAGATGTGGCGTTGCACTTACCACAGGAGGGCATCAAGCACCTGCCCAACACTGCACAGAATGTGGGCTGTGCCATGCCCATGCATCATAGTCACTGAGTGCTGGAAGGTGTCAGTTCCAAGGAATTGTAGGACAGACACTAGCTTCAGCAGTGGGGGCACAGCTGTCCGTATGTTGATCCCGTTCACTATGTTGTCCTGTTTTGTGGTGAGCAGCTCTGTTATGGTCTCCCTGTTGAGGCGGTACACAGTGACCAACTGGCTCTCGGTGAGGGCCTAATGCCTTGGCTGGGCTCTCCTTGCCTGGGCTCTCCTCCTCCACCCCCTAAACCTCCCCTGTACTCCCTGTGCTCTGGCCTGGTTGTCCTGCCTCTCAGCTTCCAGGTGCAGCATGAGCAGCTGCTTTTCCCAGTTCACAGTGGCTAGTGACAGCATGGTTGTTGGAGACCGTGTTTGGGGTAGGAGTGTGCCTTATGCAGGCCTCTGGAGTGGATTGGGTTCACCTGCAGCTTAATTTCTGACACCTGTTTTCATTTATCTCCAGCTAAAATCTGGAGGTAACTGCGTTGTGTTTTCAGCAGTATTAGTGACGGTTTTTCTACGCTCATACCGCCATACATGGACTTGATGTGGCTGTGTTTGCGCTTTGGGTAGCTGGCGCAATTACAGCCAGTTGTAATAGCGCCAGCTGTAATAGCGCCAGAAGTAATAGCCCCACCTGATTTTACAGGCTGCAGTATTTGCGCCGGCTCGTGATCCGACAGAGCCGTATTGGCGGCGCTAATTCCATTACCGACACTTTTAAGGATTACCGCCAGACTTGTGGTGAGGCCCATAGTCCTAAATCAGTTTTTATTTCAGTGCGACTGTTGTGATTCTTACTAAACTTCAAACATGCCGCTACAAAAATCATTGCTTCCATGAGATAGGTACTAATCTAATTAGTTTCGGCTATTAGGTGGCCCTACTGCCACCCATAAACTAAAACGATTTCATCAGAGTACAGATATGGAGAAATGCATATGAGGAGGGACACACAGCTTGTAGGTGTTTGGTCATTTGCCCACCCATTGACTGCCCATGGCCATGCTAATACCTATGGCCATTCCCACGCAGTTCACACCCCTTCCCACGCAAAACACTTCCTCATGGGAGCTCTTTGTGCTCGCTTTAACTAAGCCTTACCATCAAACTTTGTACATGAAGTGCGTGCCAAAGTTTTTCCAAAGCAGTCTTCTGAAAGTTAATGACTTAATTGGGACTGTAAATGCGCTATTGGTGTAATACAAATGTCATAACCAGGTCTGCCTTCAGCCACTCGATTTATAGGCGCTATGTGTCCTTCACTGAAGTTCTGTTAAAAACAAGTATTGGCAAAGCCAACCGTTTTTGCTTGTGTATATATATATATATATTAGGCAATATGCCAGGCACAGCTATCAAATGTCCAGGTACTTGCACCCTTTTGCACCTGCTACCATCAATGGCAGGTTAATAACACTATGGTAGTCCAAGGCAAGTGCTTTCCCTATGCCTACACAAAATCCCAAACTGTTGGTATTACCAAGGCTTGTTTTGTAATGTAACTGTTTGATCAGAAAGGAATCATATTGTGGCAGAAACATCAGCAGGATCTA
Source organism: Ambystoma mexicanum (assembly GCF_040938575.1). Lineage (NCBI taxonomy): Eukaryota > Metazoa > Chordata > Amphibia > Caudata > Ambystomatidae > Ambystoma > Ambystoma mexicanum. The sequence continues at coordinate 957,335,936 of NC_090931.1, forward strand.
AATATGTACAGGTGTGTGCAAGGTACATTTTAAATTAACATTAGTGACATTTGAAAACCCCACCAGTGCAACATTACTGATGATGTGTGTGTTTTTTGGGGGTTTGGTGAAGACCTGAAAAGATGAGAAACGGGCGGGGTAGACAACACACAGACTGTACCGTCCAACTACGTCACCTGTTCACATGGACCACTCAAGACTCAGTTAGCCATATTGGATGAGCTCCATATTGATTCCTACTCTTCCAAATCCTCACATCTCCTGAACTGAAATGTCGCCATCTTGGATTGCTGTATCAAGGCCTCCAGCCACATCTCAGCTGTCAGTCGGAAATCACACCAAGTATTTAGAATCTCAAGCTTGGAAATCATCACAGCCCAAAAAAATCGGAGCCTTTGTTTTACGCAATCTAACCAGCTCATTAATTAAATGTTGCAAAATCATCAACGAGTTCTGCAGTAAGTCTGTTATGAATGACCACGTTGATTATTTTCAGGACGTTCACCAAAGAAGTCTTCAATGGGCGTACAACAAGTGGTGCAGGGAACCTTCAACGTAAGCTATCACAAAGGAGACCTAAACGCTGCATCCATATTGGACACAATCCGCTTCTACACACTATTTATTTTTGAGTTTGTTGAGCATAAATCCAACTTTTCCCTACTGGCTGAACTACAAATACATCCCCATTGTGCATATGTAAAAGGCCTATCTAATTCTGCCAACAATTCCCCCCCCTCTCCTCTTTCTCTCCCCCTCTGATCCTGGCAGACACCCTTCAATCAGATTTAAAAAATCTATAGACCGATACAGACGTAGCCTTATAAAGCCTGAGGAATTGCATTGCCCGAACCAGTCCTTCATTAAGCATAGCGATCAGTGTCGGATGGCTGCTTTTGGTCCCAGGGGAGTTGGGGTGGGGGCGGATAATGGGGCACCAGTGGGAGGCTGGGGGGTACACTGTGCACCAAGAGAGGGACCATGTCACCCTCTTGGCGCCGCCACTGATAGCTTTTCTCTACCTTCCAGGTGCTGATGTAGTCAGTCATATTTCCTTGCTTAATTCTCTTTCAATTCATATTTAAATCTTGAATTATTCAAAATCAACTGTACCCTGGCATGTCCATGCATCTCACACTCTTCCAGGAATTGTGCACATAGATACCCGCACATCCATTAAGTAAGGAGCACAGGCCTACTTCTCAAGGACCAACAAGTCTGGAGTATTGTTCTACAGCAGATTGTTTTCGGCTCATGTCAATTTGCGTTATACTTTTCCATTTACTATAGAGCAAAGGAAGTAAACGGACATAAAGCTACAATCCTTCTCTTTTTGCTTTACATGTTTCTGCAAGGACCTTGTGTGTGTGCGTGTATTGGGAAGGCATCTTGGAGTAAGACACAGTTAACAGATTCTGAATTGGAAACAAAACTTTATTAACTTCAAAATCAGGATGGAAAAAGGCCTATATTGCCCTATAGTATGGAGGGATTTCCTACCAAAACAAAACTAAGGAAAGTCAGAGTCAAAGAGTTCAATTTAAGAATCTGTCTGTGTCCAAAATATATCTTTGCACTCACAACTAATCTATACAATGTGTAGGGGGAAACGTCCAAAAAGCCTGTAATTAAGAGCCTGAATGTGGGATTTGGCCAAATTTTGGCTGTTCTAAAATTCCGAACGGCCAAAGAGTTTGACCAAATCCCCCATTCGGTGCTAAGGGCTGCAGGGTTTTCCCCTGCACCCTTGTTCACTATATTGTGAGTGGGGTGTTCCCATCAGCCAATCCCCAAAAATTTTAAAAATACATTTTAAAAAAAAAGGAAAGGACCCTGCGGCACTGTTTCCCGATCACGGAAGTGAAAGGGAACAGGCGTTGCAGGGACACCGATGCGTGCCACCGACTTGCTAAGTGTGCCTCCGCAAGGTAAGCAGGGGGGGTAAGGGTGTGGGCGGGGGCCAAGTCGGAAATATTCAGGGGAGAAAAAACAAAAGGTTATTTTTGGAAAAATAATCTTCAGTGTTTTCTTCCTCAAACATTTCCATCACAGGATTCCAACGCTGATCCTGTGTAGGGATGTCAGCCACCAACAAAACAGTGTTCGCCACAAAGTTTGAAGTTCCTCCAAAATGGCAGCTTTCTTGCAGCTCCGTTCCCCAAGTATAAAACCGTTCCAACAAAGTTTCAGGATTGCCTTAAGTTCGGAATGTTATAGTGTTAACCAATACTCAGGGTTCTCTTCCCCAAGTTCCAAATAAAACAGTTCCAAGCATAAATGTATCTTGAGACTCAGTTCTCAAGTCAATAAGTAGGTTCAACCTCACGGTTCCCTTCCCCAAGATTCACTTTCAATGTTTTAAGAGTATTTTTCAGTTTTCTTAAAGTTCTGCGCCGCACTTGCGCCTTCTGTACATGATTGGACTTTGTACAAAAATATCTTGACTGAGAGTTGCAGTTCATACAGCTTTCCAAGTATATTTCATTATTTACATATTCTCCCACTTTGTTTTAATATACTTTTCTTTGGTTCACTGTTAAAGTTCACCTCCAAAGTTCCTTTGACCCAGGAGTTCAACATATATTGGGTTCACTTGTATTGTTAAAGTTCTGTTCACTTTAAAGTTCAATGTGTATTGGTTTCATTTAAATTCAAAGTTCTGTTCACTTAAATGTTCAGCATATATGATTTTACTTGTATTAAAGTTTCATTCAATTCTGATCTCGGCACATGGTGGTGTTATCTGAATTTTAAAGCTCAATTCACTTGTAATCTTCATCGGTAACAGTTCTGTTTATTTATTAAGTTTTCCTTCAATTCGGTATTCAATAATTATGCAGATATTTGTTTTTCATTCAGTTTGGAATTCAATAATCTTGAAGATATATTTGTTAAAGCTTTCATTCAGTTCATCTCGTTTCATATGTTTGTAGATTGCCTTTTATAATGTGCCCAGCATTCAGAGACTTTCGAAAATGTGCTTTCTTATACACGCGACCACTCCGCTACAAAGTATTCTCAATTGCTCAATAGTTAACCAGGATTCAGATCGGAGACCTTCGAAAATGTGTTTTATCATGCACGTGACCACTTTGATACAAAGTAATCCTCTGCGTAAGTTCAAACACTTGCATACCGGTTTACCTCTTGCATAGAAATTCACTGGTTGCTTCTTTGGGTTTTCCAGCAGCACAGATCGCTCGGCCTTCTGTTCTCCACCTCAGTGCTCCAAATCCTACCCCTCAGGCAGTCCTGTGTCGGCTTCTGTCCATAGGAGAACGAGCATTGGGCAACCTCTGCACTGATCCCTTTGCAGCGTTCGTTCGGTTCCACGGAGCCCCAGCTCCCGGGCCGCCCTTCCATTGAGGTGCTTAATATATACAGCTCCCTGCTGCTTCTCTTCGCCTCTCTGCTGCTGCTGCTTCACCATTATCGCCACTGCCTCTCCTGACATAATTTGATTGGGTCTCCTTTTATTCTCCTGCAGCCCTTTAACAGGCTGCAGGTATGAATATGCAATCAGCCCTGCCTGACCATAATTAAGGGGACATGCCTGACCTTTACAACTCTCAGTAGGCTTCTTCCTCGTCCCAGTACCAGAGTGGTAAAAGCAACTAGTCTTCAGTACTCCCAGTTGCCTCTTCTTTATCCCAGTACTGTTAGTGGTCATATATGAGCAAGTCAGGGGAGTTGATTCACAATAGCCCATGAAGGCGGGGGAAGGGTTGGTCATTAGTAGCAAAAGGGGATACCATGTCTCTCCCAAGGGCATTCCACTACCAGTCCCCAAAGACCCTCCACCCAGGTGACCCTCCTTCGCGTGTCCACCCCAAGGGTCCGCATCCAAAAGCAATGGCCTTTCCCGGGCCACCTGTGCAGAGGACCTTATGGGGAGTAGGGGTGTGAATACCCTTGGGTTTCTCACAATATATATATATTCACTTAAGGTGCAGTTAAGTTGAGCAGATTTAACGCAACAGAGCCCTCTAAATTCAGTGGATCTGGGAAGTAATTACCAGCTTCACTTACCTGCACCTTAACTAAAGATTTTTCAGTGAATTTCAATAGTTTTGTTATACCATAATTTTTCCGAGCCACTAGGCCGCAGTCTTTGGCTGTATCCACTGTACATGATCCCCACAATATGTTTCTTTTGGAACCACTAGTTGGAACTCCTTGTTTCCCATGTCCACGGTTATAGTGCCCATGTACTACAAATAACCATGGCTATCTGTAGGTGCCCACAAATAACTGTGTTTATCCATAAAAAGCGTGCAAAATCCCAAACTCTTCCCTGCCCTCACCAAGTGCCCTCCTGTTCTTGGCGTTCCCCAAGCCCCATTCTCTTCAGGTCTTCTTTCCCTCCCTTGCTCCTATCCCCCCAAACACTTGTCCTTTCATCTGACGCACTTTCATTCCCAATCTAGTTTTCTATCATAACCGTGGTCCCGCCCGATAATTCAAGTTATGCGAAAACATTTGAGCTCTGAAATTGGTTGCCAGACCCCCTCCTACCAAATGCCCCATTTCCCTAACAACAATTTTGTTAGCAGAATTTCAGCAAAATCCATCACTCGAGTCAAAAGTTATTAGCAATTCATTTTTCGGGTTTCCTATGGAACTTGATACTCACCTTAACTATAGTGTGGCGACTACCACACTATTAGATATGACACACATTTATCTTGCCTTTATCAGTGCTCCTTTATACATGAAGACCACCTATTGGTTCACAAAAATGTAAAAATATTGTACTATTTTAAAGGATTTCTTTTCTTGCTATCACAGAATATATGCTTTCGGATTGACTGGCTGTACGTACTCAATTCATGGATAATGCAACTTGAATTCACCTTGAAAGGTCATTTTTGTGACCAACAATTATATCTGCTTCTGAATTAAAGGTGTTTTAAAAATTATTTTGTGGGATAGCTCATCTGTTTAAGGCTGTACAAAAAAAGAAACTGTGACAACAGACACTCTTCATTAAAGCCTGATGACTAACTTGTTCCCGGTCCTATTTCTGGAGCCAGTCTGCCACTGATGCCATGCACCCTGCTTACCTACCATTTGTCTCATCAAACTTGTAAGCACTTTGCTAGGCACAGATCTGCCTAGCCAGAATAAAATTAAACCAACCCTTTTCTGCCACTTGGCCTCACATTGCACCTTTGGGTTGGCGGCTGTCAGTGGTGGTTGTTGACTTTTTAAATGTTTTTATTTGAGGGGCATAAATGTTTCCCATGAATATGCGGGAGCGACCAAGCGTAGAAAGAGAGCCCAAACCAACCAAGTGGGATTCGGGGGATGGGGGATCCTCCTCTCCGATTGTTTTATTTAAATGTCTAAAAATGTTGGGAAAAGCTGCACCGTTTAAGATCGATTTTATCGTTTAGCACATGAAAAGTCCAATAGATGCAAGTCACCAATAGTGCACAAGAGCATCTTCCAACTCATGCCTTTACCCACAATGTATGCCAGTATAAGAACATGTTCATGCTGGCTGCACCCATACTTGTCCATGAGGCTGCACCAATATATGCTAGTATTACCATATGAGAACATACTCTGATGGCTTTGCCAGTAAAAAAAATGACATGCCACAGTAAGAAACTATGTCCACACTAGCTGCACCAATGTAGGCCAGTATGGCCATGTAAGGCCATGTTTGCTTATTAGTTGCTAATCTACACTGAGACAACTCTCTAAACAGGCGACAAGAGATGGTCTGATTTGGGATTATGTGTCGTCAGTAGTTACCCATGTGTGGGATGGACCAGGATGGTTACCTGAATCTGTGTCTCACATTGTGAACGCACCCTCCTTGACTGCAGCCTCACTTCCAGTTCTTTTACAGCGTCACACATATTAACTTTATGCCCCCGAAAATGCGAGGGCAACTTTGCCCCAACATCCATGGAAATCCAACTGAGGGATATAAAGTCTATGTGCCCCTTTCTGTTCTGTTTCTTTGGAATTGCTAATCTACTAAACTAAAAGGCAAAATGCCTTGGTTTATACTGGTCTCAGTGCTTAAAGTGGGCCGGGGCCTGCCGGGGCCGGGCTCCGGCAGTCTCCAAAAAGTGGGACTGAGCCGGGGCCCTGCCGGGGCCCCCGTCCAACCGCAACATTGGCGGAATGCTTTATCCCGTCGCGGCCGCAGCCGCGACGTGAGATGCGCCTGCCATGAAGTCAGGCGAGCCGACAGAAGTGGCAGCCAGCCACAGCAACGCTGTGACTGGCTGCCACTTCTGTCAGTCATAGTAACTGCCTTTGGTGACCCCTCGCGCGAGAGGTCACCAGAGGCAGCTACTGTCCCTTTGTTTCCCCAGGTCGCCGAGGCGTCTTTAACCCTAGGCGAACCTGGGGATTCCTCGACGTTTATAAAAGATGGCTTTGAAAGTACACATTTCAAGCCATCTTTTATAAAGCTTTGTCGACTTTATAAAAGATGGCTTGAAATGTGTACTTTCAAAGCCATCTTTTATAAACCCGAAATCTTTTTTTAAAAAAAGATGGCCTGAAAACTAGGCGAACCGTAGGGTATAAACACAAATATATATAAAAGTTATATATTTGTGAGCGTACCTTACTATGGTTTGTGTACTTTGCAAGCCATCTTTTATAAACGTAGAAATATGTTACATATCTCTATGTTTAGAAAAGATGGCTTGCATAGTACACAAACCATAGTATGGTACGCACACAAATATATAACATTTATATATATTTGTGTGTATACCCTACGATTTGCCTACTTTTTAGGCCACTCCCCTCCCACAAGCCACGCCCCCAAATGAGGCCCCCCCTCGATTTCTTACCCCACTTAAAGCCCTGACTGGTCTTCACATTGTGTGTCCAACTCCTGCGCCAAAGGGTGGTGTGATATTGGGTTCATTTCTGGTTCAGCACCCCGGCCTAAACGGACACTGTGCTCCCAAGTTCAAAATCAATTCTTGGTTATTCCAGGTGTACCTACAAGTCTGCCGGGCACTTCATACATGTTGTAAGCTGTGCCTCTTTCCCATTCATTGTACTTAGGGTGTGTGTCTGGCATTGCCAAAGCTCCAAAGCAAGAGCAGGCTTTGGAAATAATCTTGGTTACTACGTAAATTAAAACACTTTAGATTACATAAGTACATATGACATACATATTAACGCAGGTGGTTGATGGGATCAGTCAAAGGTCGGTTACATTGAGACAACGAAAGGGGTGTGTGTGTGTGTGTGTGTGTGTGTGTGTGTCGACTATACAATGCTTGAGTGCATCTTCTATTGGGAACAGTCCGGGCTGGGAAATGCTCTGCTCAAACAGCACCCAACCCTTCCCAACACCCTTCTCAAGAGGGGTCCTGCCAAGTTCTCGACCCTTCTCCATTGCCTTGGTACAATTTTCTGAAACCTGGTATCTGAATGCACCTCAACACTACAATGTGCTGCTGTGAGACTGAGCTGTGCTTCAAGAACTGTATCATGGGAGTAGATCGGTCGGAGCCATTGCAAATAGAAGACGCCCCCTTTTTGTTAGAACAACAGAGCTCTCCTTTGCTGCCACTACAGAATCCGGAAGTAGAACTCAGCCCTGGCTCATGTCCATCTTGTAGAATGCTATGGAATGCCTGCACATCTGACCTGCTGTGTTTACACTTATCCTGGAAGGGGGCTGCAGCAGATACAATATCATGACAACGATTGCAGACATTAACAGAGGTCAGAAAGACATCAATACTTTCAAGGAACTGTTCCTGAAACATCCCATTGCGGACTCATTGCGAAAACAATGCGCCATGGCATACCTTATTCTTAGTGCCTGAAGTGTCATGGGAAAATGAGTTGGGGCTCATGGGGGGGCGTGGCCTAACAGGGCGGGGTCATCTGCGGGCTCGTTAGGCCACGCTCCCTTCCAGAGCCTCAGCTTAATGGGCTGCAGCCCCGCCCCCCCCCCTCACCCCTGGCCGAGCAGCCCTTTGTAGAGATCAGCAACATCTCCTTCTGATCTCAACATGTATTACCTAAAGAGATGCTTGGCAGGAGACAGCACCACATGTTTGCAGTCTTAATTGTTGTGCTGGCCCTCTCCAGGCTTCCTTTTAGCTAAGAGATGCAGCAGTGATCACTGCATCTCTTAGCTAAACGGATACCTGGATTGGGCATCAGCACCATTAAGGCTGAATTGGGGAGGCCGCTGGAAGCCAAGGACTTTTTTCCTAAAGCCTGAAGCTCCTGCGAATATAGAGCGCTTCAGGCTTTTAAAAAAAAAGGCTTTGGCGTCCAGCTGCCTCACCTTGATCGTTTGTTTTTTGAGGAACTTTTTAGGGTGGGGTTATCCTGTTATTGGACCTCAGCGCCCTTAGTTATATTTTCTGGTTAGTTTTTCAAGGTCGCATGGGAAAGTAACCACGGAGTGCTAGGTTCCTCAAACTCCGTTTTCAAATAATACTTGTGTGGGGTGTTACATTAACTTATTCCCGAGCGCCCACCTTGTTACTGAAAAGGATGACAAATGACTCCTTTTCAGTGTTCAAAAACTCCACATCTTGTGGTTTATTTTAAAGTAACCTGGTGCCCTTTGTGATTACATGTGTTTCGATGACTTATTCATCTTTTTCAAATCAGGGCTGTTAATATTGCATTGTTTTTTCACAAACATTGTTTTGGTACATAAAACATGTTAAAGAAAAGATGTTAATAAAAATCAATATCATCAGTACATGTAAAAGAATGGCCATTAATGGGGAGGGGGTAAAGGGTAGGAGTGTTAGGGGCGAGAGAAAAGACAAATAAATGAGAAAATGAAAATCCTTATTGACTTAAAACATCAAAATAACAGTAACGGAAAGGTTTTGGTTTTACTCATATTTTTCAATATTTTACACATATTGTTTTTCTGGATTAGTCCATAGGATGTTATTATTATGGTATCAGGTACTGAGTGCATGATCTTACATAATTGTGCCGTTGTTTACTAATCTTCCTTTTGTCTTTATGAACACATTTTTCATGGGTTAAATCCCAGATCCATCTATAAATTTGAACAGAGTATTGTAGAGAAATACTTTCCGTCCTCTTGTGCTAAGCTAAGTTTTAAAGTGCCTTATTTACGTTTGTTAACAGTAAAATATTTTATGTAGACCCGTGTACCATAAAACTGTGCAGAAGTATGTGAAAACTATGTATATCTATATTAAATGCTAACCGGTAGCGGTGCTTGCAGCCATGGAACCTTTAGATAACAGGCTTGAATTGTCTCTGTTTTGAGCTTCTGTTTAATATCCCGAATTTTCTGTAAATTCCCATAGGTTTTGCACGTGCCACCTCGTGTGTTAATTAAAATCAGCCCCCTTAGGTTTTGAGCCCCCCGTGTGGGCTTACCGTATTGGTAACCGTCCCGTGCAAATTCATCCTCGTGTTTTCACCGTCCTCGCTTGCTAGCTATTATTCCGCGCTGGGGTTGCCTAGCAACTGGTTCCAGCTACGACGTTCTTGTCCGCGGCCATGTTTGTTTGGGAGAAACTAGTTTCATTTTGTATTTCCCACGTTTCTGGAATCTAAATCATTGAAGTGCTTCAAAAAAATAATGAAAGATTATGGTGTTATCTTGTATTCCTTCATGAAAACCCTTATTATTGTGTAATATCCACCGTGTTGTTTCTAATAATGTGAACATATTTGTTATATCTAAATAATCTTCTTCTGGTTGTTGTTGTGTGCTAAAAGATACTGCTACGATTTAAAGTCCCTCTACTATCTAAATAATCTTCGTCTGGTTGTTGTCGTGTGCTAAAAGATACCGCTACGATTTAAAGTCCCTCTTCTATTTCTAATTTCACCGCCATGTTGTGTGCGTCTGAAAGCTAAATTCTTTTTTGATAAATTGATTCCATTGAATGAAATCCCTTTGAGATTTCGATTTCTAATTGTAATCTTTAGGTCCATTTGATTAATGTAAGAGAGCTGAACTGGTTAAACAATGTCCTTCCCTGATACCATAATGTTCGAAGTCCCTAATTGTTCAATACGAGCAAACAATTGCTCTAATTGGTACATTACAGATTTACATTTGCCCATACACTGATTATTGAATCATCCACTGATCGACAGTCTCATATTATTTGCTCATTAATGTTTTTCCCACTCAGTTCACAAAAAGGAGGCCATCTCATTGTCCGAGTTAAGGCCTTTTTCAACAGCTCGGAATTTACAAATTAGTTTGGCCTCTTGTTGTCTGAGTTTCAGTTCTTGGTCCCCGCCTCTGGGACCCACAGTCACTTTTTATGGCCCACAAATCTCAGTGTTTTTTTATCGTCCATCTGGTGTTCTTTCTGCCAATGTTGTGCTAGTGGTAAGTTTGTATCTTGACCCCCGATAGTCGAAAGATGTTCCCGTATTCTAATTCTAAGTTTGCGTATGGTACTGCCTATGTATATCTTTCCACATTGGCAGATGATAGCATATACCACATATTTTGTTTTACAATTTATGTAATCTTCAATTTTTTGTGTGATTCCATATCTGTCTTTGAAAGTTGATAACTTGTCCATTGCATACTTGCACATTGTGCAAGTGCCACATTTGTGGAAACCTTTAGGAAGTGCTGGGAGCCATGTTGTTGTGTTATCCTTTTTGACCTCTGGAAGCAATGATGGGCTCAAAAAGTTTTTAATTGTTCTAGCACATGTGTAAATCATGGTTGGATTATCATCGATGTATTTTTTTATATTTGGGTCTAATTGAAGTAAGTGCCAATTTTTCATTAAGATTCTTCTCAAAACTCTGTTATCCGCACAGTAAGTGGTAATGAAGCTGATTTTGTCTTCTTTAGCTGGTTTTGTATTGGTCATTAGAGTGCTTTCTCTGTTTAGTTTAGTTGCTTTTTCTTGTGCTTTTGCTTTCGTTTTTCTAGCATAACCTCTTGTTTGAAATCTTCGTGTTAGTAATTTACATTCTTCCATGAAGGTTTTTTGTTCAGTGCAATTTCTGCGAGCTCTAATGAATTCTCCCGTCGGTATATTCCTAATTACTGAATTGTAATGGCAGCTAGTAGCATATAGGGTTGAATTGGCCTCAGTATTTTTCCTAAAGGTTTTTGTTTTTACCGATTCGCCTGAAACATAAATGTTCAAATCTAGAAAATCAATTTCTTTGCTGCTTGTGTTTCCAGTAAATTCAATCCCCATTCCATTAGTATTTGCTCTCTTCCTGAAATTTTCAAGTTCTTCCTCTTCACCTCTCCAAATCATTAAAACATCATCTATGTAGCGCGTCCATAGTATCACATTAGTTTCGTAAGATTCATCTGTGTAAATGTGCTTGTCTTCATACATTGCCATTGTCAGGTTTGCAAGTGCCGGGGCATATTTAATCCCCATTTCTACCCCTCTGGTTTGTCTGAAAAAATTGCCGTTGAATACAAATACGTTATTTTGTAACGTTATTAGTAGCATTTTTTTCAACATGTTTACTGATTGGTAGTGGGATGCTGTGTCTTTCGAAAAGGTATAGTCTATGGTTTCTATGGCAGTGTCGTGTCTGATAGAGGTGTAGAGAGATCTTACATCCCAAGTAGCTAGTAGATAATTATCTTGCCATTTTATTGTGGCTAGTTTGTTAATTGCTGATGTTGTGTCTTTCAAATATGATTTGGTCTTGGTTGCGAGAGGTCTTAGGATTTCATCTATGTATTGTGCCATATTCATAGTTGCCCAGCCAATTCCGCTCACTATTGGTCTTCCTTCTGGGATTCTATCATATTCCTTATGAATCTTGGGTAGGAAATATATTGTTGGTAAGGTTGGTTGTTTGATTTCCAAAAAATGACTTTCCTCATCTGTGATGGTTCCTTGTCTATGCCACGTCTTGATGGCTTCTTTTAGTTCCAATTGGATCTCCAATTTAGGATTCGTTTTTAATTTGATGTAACATAAGGGTGTGTTCAAATGATTCATCGCCATTTCTAAATAGTCTTCCCTTTCCATCACTACTATTTTTCCACCTTTATCTGCTCCTTTAATGACCAAGTGCTTGTTTTTTTGTAAATCATATAGAGCCTTTCTTTCCATGGGTGTCAAGTTGTCATACGGTCATTTGTTTTCTTTATTAGTTTTAAACTTGGTGTCAATGTGGTCATTTAGGTCCTTTGTAACAGCTTTGTAGAAAGTATCTACTAGACTGTCCGGCATTAATTGAGGAGTAAATTTAGATCTGAGTTTCAATTCTTTAGTTGTGAGACCAGCTTGTTTTATTTGAAGTTCTTTGAGATTTTCATGAATCTGTCTTTCATCTGTTTCTTGTAAAGATTGTAAAAGGTGTATATTAGTTAGATATTCAATGGTGAGCGTACTGGCGGTTACTGGTGGTTCTTTAGTACGGTATGTTGAGATTTGTGTGTCAACATTTTTTTTCAATTTCAGCTTCCTTACGAATTTGAATAGATCAATATGTACTGCTGTGTCCTCAAAATTTGTGGATGGTGCAAATGTGAATCCTTTGTTTAGGAGTGAGATCTCCTCTGGTTTTAGCTGATGGTCAGATATATTCAGTACTAGGTCATTTATTTGTTCCGTTTTGCTGCTTCTCTTGCTCCTGCTCTCGTGAGGCGTCTGAAATCTTCTAGGGTGTCTGGATTTCCTGAGTCCACCACTCCCAGGTTTCCCCCTCCTCCTATAGGAGGTGGTTGTTGTGTTGTCTGTTGTGGAAGTAAAAAACGAACTTGCTTTTGGTAGGTGAGTCTGTTCCCTTTTTTATATCTTTTAATTTGGTTTAAGAAACCTTCCCCTCCAATTTTTGGATTGATTAAAGGGATGCCTGGTCAGGGCCGGTGCCACCATTTTGGAGGAAATACATTTTGTTCTGAAGCCTGGAGCTCTTGCACATGAGCGAGAGTTTCAGGCTTTAGAAAAAAAGCCTTGTTCACTAGCGGCCGGGGATGCCAGGGGAAATTAGTGATTCCCAATAGGGCCCCGCCTCAGAATCATATTTCTGAGCCTGCCGGGGCTCATCCCTGTATATACCTGCCCCCTTAAAGCCCTGCTCTTAGTGTAATTTACGGAAATGACGGCCACGGAGTTAGCTGTGTTATTTCTATGTAGTCAAGTGTATTCGTAATTTTGTTCGCAATCATTTGTATACACAACTTCACCAAAAACGGATTTATATGGAAAGCAACCAACAGTAATTTGTGTTCAATGTTATGGGCACTTTGACAAGACATTTATTTTGTTATCAGGTAATGTAATGTTTCCTGAACAGCGCAGACAACATTAGTGATCTTTCCGGCACAACACTCCATCCCAAAGTGGCTGTTTACTTACATTTGGTTTCTGTAGAATAAGTGGAAATGTGTGGAACCGAAACACATGTTTATTAACACGCACTTTCTGCAGTCTTTTTTTTGATGAAAAGGGCTATATTCAATTAATGTTGCTAGTTGAATAATGTTTTTTGTGGAATGAAACAAGATTGGGCAAAGAAATTGGAAAATCTTGTGTTTCACAACCACCCACCTCCCTCCAGACCCCTGCGTTTATTTATCGTGATGTCGCTGTTTTCTGCCGTTACCTAAGTGCATGTTATAAAGACCACCCCATTCTGTTGTATGTTCTGCTGTCCTTTGTGAATGTGCCTTTGCAGTGATTGGTTGCGTTTTGTTTTGGGTGTAGGTGTACACGCGTCACATTTACATTCTACAAGTAATGTTACAAAATACATTGTTCAAAATTGCTTTTCATCGATTTGTGTTTAGTATGTGTTTATATAGACTTGCACAATGGCGTGCGCAGGTCAGCAATGCCTATCCAATCGCCCCTCCCGCACCCCCACACGCACCCCGCCACTCATCCGCTCCATAGATCTGTAGAAACCACGCACTCACATTACAAGTCACGGTATGGCCCTCCTATTAACTAAAAAATAAAAATCTCTCAATGTAAAAATAAAACTGAACTAATGTCTTTATCCGTTTCGTGACTAGGAACTGGCTAAATAAACATGGCGACGAGACAGCTGAACCGAGTTCATGGGTTACCTCTGTTTCTAAGTATAGACCTCTGTGTAAAGCCTCTACTCATTTTAAACCCAGCAGCTGCCGCTCGCTCGCCGGCAAACAATGAATGACTCGCTGCTCTCTGCATGTCGCAGCCATCTTCTGAAAGGCCTCCCCATGAGTCAGATGCAGAAATCGTGGCTCCCAGCAGCATACTACGCGCCGAGCTCGTCAGCGGATTCCTACCAGGGTCAACACCAACAGCAACGTTGGAACAATACAAACACGCACTTTTTACCCTTATCCCCTTTACACCAGGAGCTGTTTGACAGTTGCAAATAAGTCGTTGCCTCGCAGAAGATCTCTGTGCGCAATGATTCATGTATGACACTTTGGGATAGTTTTACTCTTTTCCGACAACATGTTTTGTCACCGTTTGAGGGAGGGGACTAAGTCCCAAAACATATTGAGGGGTGAGGAGATCAACCTTGTCTTTGTCTGTTGAAAACCGAAAAAGTAATAATTGATCATGCTATAAACATCAAAAGGGAGAGATGGAAACCTTTGAGTTAATCATAACCACTGGTGTTGTTCAGGGCAGTGTCCCTTTCATTATTCTTTTTAGCCTGTCAAGCGCCATTGCAGAATAAGCCTTATTACTTCCACCATGGAGAGCAATCTAGCTCTAACTACTATTTCCCCTTCTAAATCTGCTTCTCCAAAGACCTTAGTCCCACTCCCAGTTTCATCACAACACTTGATTTCTTGGGGTTTGCAAAATCAAGGTTTTCTCCAAAATCCCTTGTGCTATTCTTGTCCCTACTTTTATTTGCTAGGGTTGTTTTCCATTATTTTGTATCACTTTTACATCTCCTCTATAATCAAGGTCTATGACACTAGCCCACACGTCTAAGCCGTGTCGCCAGGCCAAGCCTGATTTCGAGGCCAGTCTAATGTACATACACAGAAGGGGAATAAGGACCAAGTCAGTAGGTATCAACGCTCTGTCCCCAGATTGAAGCAATTTTCCCCGACTAATATGTAGTTCAAATCCTAAAGAATGTTCAGTGGCAATGGTAGGATCAGAGGCGCTCTTACTAGTTTTTTCAAACTTAAGGGTCCCCCAGTTTGTGTCAATCGAATCCGATCCCATTACTGACCCCATATGTGAGGGGTCAGAAGTGAGAGGCTGACACAAAGTGGTAGTGTTTTCAACACCAGACATCTTTATTAAAAGAAAAGGTTTGGATACAGGCCTCCTCCAAGAGAGAGTTTTTCCTGCCTAGCAAACTACAATTAAAGATCAGTCTGTGTCTTGTCACAATTATATAAACTGTCCTTGTGTCCAAAACATATGTGACCCCTCACACTGGAAATGAAAAACTAAGAAGTGTAAGGAAAAATGTCCCTGATCGAGGTTGGAGAAAAGTCCAACAAAAATGGTCCAAGGAGAAGTCCTTGGATCCAGAAAGCAGTTACCTCACCCTGGATTATTTCAGGAAGGATGGTAAAAATGTCTTTTTACAAACAATGGGCCTCAGTACGAGGTATACGGTAGGGGGTTAACAGTGCTGATAGAGCTGCCGGCGCCGTTAACCCTCTACCGCCCCATTACGACGTCTGTTAGCGGGACCCGCTAAGGACGTCTGGTTTTACCAGACGTCTTTAGTGGGTCCTGCAAGCGGACCAGGAAGCTAACAACGGGCCCGTTATTAACGGGCCCGTTGTTAGCATCCTCCCCATTCCCATTGAGCCCTATGGGGGCTCAAATGGGAATGGGGATGTACTGAGTCCAGGTTCCAGGAAAGGGAATTACTGGGCCCGCCAAGGTTGGAATGGCCCGGTAAGTCCTCATTCCAGGAATCCAGGCCCGGTACCCGGTATGGGGGTAGCCATACCGCTAAAAGCGCATGGCTACCTCCATACTTGTAATGAGGCCCACTGTTTCCTTAATGAGGGCAAGAATGTCTCTTCCATATAACAATTCCTCAAGGCTGGCAAAAGTGTCCCTTTTACCCAACTGTTGTTTTCAAAGATGGCAAAAGTGTCTCTTTTACACAACTGCTTCAAGGATGGCAAAAGTGTCTCGTTTACACAACTTCTCAAGGATGACTTCCTGGAATACTCCCCTGCCAGGAATTCTTCTGTAAATTCTTTAGATCTCCTGGTATACTCCCCTGCCAGGTATCTTTTCACAATGTTCTTTTCTTTCACAGACTTTAAGTGGATTACCTGGTCTACTCCCTTCCCAGGAATCCCCTTCTGGCTTTTATAGATCGCCTGCTGTACTCTCCTGCTAGGTATCTTCCCCGCCAAAAGGCTCACTGCCTGATATATTTCATTTATCAGGGCTTCTTTCAATGTTCTCTCTGTTTCCCAGTATAGCACAGTTGTACTCTTCCACTGTCTATACTTCATTGACTTTAGATACTATTTGTCCCAAGCTTTCCGATATGGGCATCCTACATATGAAGACTTGTTCAAGTTCTGACTTTTAACTAGTTCACCAGTTATTCATTTCCTTATGGCAATGCTTGCTGCAACTTTCCCCATATAAACATCTCATATATGGAGACATGTGCAAAACTTGTTTTTCAGGTTCTTCATTAACATTCATCTGCTTGTGGTAAGATTTGCTCCAACATTCCCCATATTGACATCTCAGGCATGAGGAATTATGCAAATTCTGTCTTTCTGATTTACTTGGTCGATATTCAAAATGCACTTTTAATGGTTCATGTGCCGGTCGGTTCTCCCCAGGGTTCCCACTATCACTGGGTCAACTCACCAGTGTCTTAATGCATTTTTGACCCGTGGCATGTTGCGGCATGTTGCTGCAGCAAAGTCTTAGCTCGGGAATGGCATCTCCTGCTTGGCAGGCCCTCTTCCAGCTCCCCCGTCGGCCTCGCACTCACTTGTCAGTAAAGTTGCTGTTGTACGGCGTGTCCTTAACAGCCTCGCTGCTGTTGCCGGAACCTTCAAGGCTCTTTACCGGAGCCTGCCACGCTAGCCTGGTAAGAAATGCTGACATGCAGCAGCTTGAAAACACCTGCCTCTTTCAGCATGGCTCGTTCCCGTGCATCTGCCTTCACCAGCGGTTCTACATCCTGCTTCGCCCGCGTTGCTTCTCTTCTCTCTGCCTTCTGATTGAAAGTGAAAACCAGTTTTAAATGTAATGCACAGCTGATCTACATTGCAACAACTAGTCCGTGTGTTTAGATTGGGGTTTCTTGCAATACATACTAACTCAGTCTTCCTCTTCCTCATCTCAGTACTTGAGGCATTATGGGAGGTGGAGTACGTAGGATTGGAATGGCAATATGCTATCAGCAGTGTAGGTCTTATAGTGTCATCTTCAAAGGGGGTGGGTGATACATATTCTCTCCTAAAGGAGTCATCGCCTCTTCCCAGGAATCTTCTCTTCTCACATGATCCTCCCTCATAATACCACCCCCAGGGTCAGGATCAGGTAGCGGCTGCTATCCCCGGGCCATGTGGGAGGAGTTCATCACCAGGGAATCCGTGGTGACTCTGCAGGATTCATCACATGCCCTTCTCCTAATTCTGGGGTGTCTGAGGTCGCCTCCAACCAATGCCATGCTTCAATGTTGATGATGATGATGATGATGGGGGGGACTGCTGCCCTAATTCGAGCTACATCAGACCAAGCACTCGCATGCACGTCCTTAAAGTGCGGCCACCATTTTAGAATCCATTGCATAGATTTTTAAATAAAAAAGGAGCAGTTAAAGTATTTATTTTTGATAATAAACAGTGATTGATAGTACCTACGACAAATGTTTGGTGTGGTATATTTGATCAAATAAAGAATCGAATAAAAAAACTGGTAAGTATTGACGTTCGAAATCGACTCGTTATCTTGGGGGACACTCCTATTTGACATTGCCGAGATACACAGCGAAGATGAGGAAATATCATCCGGAATGGGTCCGATGGACGACTAATAAGACGCGCATGCCGTGGCCTCAGGCGGGTTTGCGGTCGAAAACCATATTGCGGCATATGGCAACTTATTTGCATGCCACAAAGGCTGGCCATTTTAGATTTATTGAAGATGTACCAGAGTGAGAAAGAAGATCCAGATGAGAGGGAGTGGATGCTCCATCAGCATAAAGGGGAGGATAAAACGCCTTTGGCTCCCCTTCCTCTCCTGAAGATACGAGCATAGATACAGAGGAGAAGGGATGATTTTTCTCTTTAAAGGAATTAAAAGCAGCAGCGGGGTATGTTAATCCAACATATGCGCCCCCGCTTACAGCAGCGAGGATAATACAGAAGAAAGCAAAAGCAGAGAACGCAAAGGTATATCAATACATGATGAAAGTAAACAGCGTGATGAGAGCAAGGATAGGCAAGACAGACAGATGGAGATCGAGAAAGAAGCAAGAAAGAAGAAATAAATAAAGGCTAAGGGAATACCACAGCACAGAATGAACGGAAAGATAAATATTACTTAAGCTAGATGATAAGGGCATTGATGGGATTCATGAAAGAGATGAAACAGAAGAGCGGGAAAAGAAAGAGAAGGAAGTAGAAAGGGCATACAAATAAGAGAGGGACAAAGAATGCAAGCAAATGGAAAAACGAAGAAGATATGAGGCAAGGAAAGAAAAGGAGCGATTAGAAGAAAAAAAAACGAGAAGAGATAGAAGCCCAAAGAATGAAAGTATGTTGGTTGCGAAGAAGGCGAGAGGAAGATGAATTGGGGGAGATGAGAAGAAGAGAAGCAGAAATGAACCGGAGTAGTGGATTAAAAGATGACGAGATAGAATATTTATGTCATAGGAGCATAGTGCTGATTGATGCACGAGAACGATTGGAGGAAGAGAGGGGGTCACAACAGCCCTGTAGAGAGCTGCAAGGAATGCAGAGATCAGCATGGGTTGATGGGCAGGACACAGAAGCTATAGTGCAAAGACTTGGGAATTTATATACGCAAATCAGGGATAAATACGGGCATAAACCCAAGTGAACACAGAGGGATCTCTATTAAGAGAAACTGAAGGTCGGTTAGTTGACATCATAACAAACGAGAACTGAACGTTGTCTTTAAACAAGTTAGATCTCGATGATGAAGAGAGGGATAACAGCCATATGAGTTGGGGCATAATGATGTCAGATGAAGAAAGGGAGGAGAACGAGAGAGCGCAAAGTGAGGGCGCATGCAGGTTTTTAACAGAATCAAGTGTAGAAAAAGGGGTAAAATGGTCAGACCTGGAGGACCCCAAAGGAAAAACACCAGAACCGACACCAAATACAGAGTGACAACAAGCACAATCGTGCAGTACAGGGGATATATCCATGCCATACGTAAGCAGATTAAGGTTACTACCAGGAAGGAGACAAACGGGCGAGACTAACCTTGCTTGGAAGCCGAGTGTAGGCAAGTACGATTATGGACCGGGATTTTCACAATTCCAATTATTGGAGAAGGGGAGGAAGATGACCACAATATATACCGTGGCCACAGATGTATAGAGACAATTTAAGATGTAAATTGCTGAGTTTTACTTCTGGTGCGGCAAGATGGATTTGAGTGAGAGAGAATGACAACAGGAATGACGCTAGCTATAGGTGACATAAAATGCTTACTAGCAGCTATCATAGGGGAGAGGGCTGATGACATTTGGAAATGAGCAGGATACACAGGTGTGACTGTGCAAAACACAACACACAATGGGGACACCATTTAATAATTGCAGAGCAGACGTATTGTGGATGCTCAGAGTGCATTACCCTGATACATCAGACATGGGTGTGATTTTGACTAGAAAAATGGGGTAGGATGAAGACCCTGTTGCTTATATTCAAGATATTAAATGCAGATGGCGTCAGGAGACTCGTGAACCATGGGATAAAACGGTAGCATTATTTGATCACATTTTGTGTCGGGGCTGCCCGAGCCAGTCCAACATCAATTGAAGAAACAGGTGGGAATGGAAGCGAAGCCATGGCCAGAAATAAAATTGACAATCGTGCCTCACTGCTGATTAATGAAGAAGAATAAAAAGAAAGCTGAGAATAGAAAGCAGGAGGAAGCAAAGTTAGTCCAGAAGAAGTTGCCAAAAATAGCCATAGAGGGAGCGTAATTGGCGAGTAATTAAGGAGTTGTGTGACGCAGGAGATGCAGTCAGGGCAGCAAAATAATGCAGGGTATCCTACAGATCAGAGTGGGCACACATTTTGGCCAAGGGGAAGAGGGAATGGGCCTAGAGGAGTAAGACCAGGTTGATTTCAAAACCCACAGGGAAGAAGAGGATTTAATGGCAGACAGCCGCAACAATGCTGGAATTGCAGGAGAATAGGACACATAGCTAGGACATGCAGAAGCAGGGGAGGCATGCAACAGATTTGGCAAGCTCCAAGAGGGGGAATGGATTATGCTCCACAATATAATACAGGACCAGAGGACTATTATGCCCAAGATCACACTCAGGCTCAGACATATGCGCCACAACCCCAACAAATGCAGCCAGTGCCGCTGCAAGTACAACTACCCATGCAAGCACAACAGGTACAACTGCAGCAAGCACAGACACAGCAGGCTATGTACCACAATGGAACATGAGCCCATGAGCCCAACAAGCACCTGCACCCAAATTAGGGAGTGTAACTGTGATGGGAGGAAATCCTTTCACAGGTACAGGGATGAATTTATACCCACAATAGGACAGCCCACAGAGCAAACTAATGTGTACAGTACTATCAGTGACACCAGACCCCCAAGAGGAACCAATGGTCAGGGTAACTATAGGAGGCTAGACATTTTCATTTCTCGTAGACACTGGAGTCACTAGTTCATGTGTCCTTGAGGGAAAATGCCCAATGGTCAGGTACTGCCATGAATGCTCAGGGATTCTTTGGGGCAATGAGTTTAGTTCCTTTCACAGACGAATTGCCAATCTCTGTAGGAGAACACGATCTGTCGATGCCATTATTATATTCTAGGCAGACGCCAGTTAACATATTAGGATGTGACCAGATGACGAAGCTTAACTTGACGATATCTTTTACTGACTAAGGAATAGTGTGTTCTAATCTCTGGATACACTACATTAGCCTTTACAGGCCAGAAGGCATTACGATGAGTTCCTTTAGATCCAGGGGTATTTTTGTATTGAGTGACTATATAATTATCATGGTTACCCAGATTGGTAGATAAAATGTTGAGAATCCCTGATGGATCCTTGTTTAGACCAGGGATTCCCATGGACGATGAGGAAGGGCAGGTTATGCCCTTAGAGTTAGAAGCAGCAGTGATCAGAGAAGAAAGGGTGATGCTTCATGGGACAGACAATGAAGGAAGAGGATGGAGAACAGTAATAGCCCTCAGTGAAGGATATCGGCTGACAGATGAAGAACTGTTCAGAGATAACTAGTCTGTCGATGAACTAGTGTTTTTTTGAGTCTCACTTATTGGATTAAAGTAGAGAAAATAGAAATACTGCATAGAAGGGCGTTGATAAAAAGAAGACCATCATTCTTTCAGGAAGACATCGAGAAAGTGCCAAAGATTTTATGGACCACATGCCCATATGATGTGAGTCTATTAAAAGGGATATGTGCAGTTAAAACTAAATTAAAACCAGGAGCCCTTTTACCACACACAAAGCAATATACCATGTCAAGAGAGGCAGATAAAGGTATATTTGAGACCATTTCTGCTTTAGTGAAGCAAGGCATATTAGTGTCATCAAATGTATCATGTTACACAGCTGCGTACCTCATGAGGAAATCAAAGGGGGGGTCGTGGAGATTTATACAGGACCTTTGTCCCCTAAACAATATAGTCGAAGCTGAGTTTCCTTTAGTTCTAAATCCTGTGACAATACTGTGTAACACCCCATCTACGGCTTAATATTTCAGTTATAGATTTAAAAAATGTATTCTTTTCGATTGCCCTTCATGAAGACTCACAAGATTTGACTTCCTTTTCCTATAGAAATACCCATCTGAAACATACTCGTTTGCTCCAGGGATACTGTGAGTTCCCTTCAATCTTTAACATAGTCCTACAGATGGACCTGGGAAATGTCCAACTCGGAAATGCAATAATCCAGTATGTAGATGACATTTTGGTGTACAGTTAAACAGAAGAAAGCTGTAGAGGAGGCTTAGTTAAACTCATGACTATACTCTCAGAGAAAGGATACGTGTTAGACAAAGAGAAGTTACAGTACTGTCAGCAAGCGGCTTGTACACAGGACAGTTGATCCCTCATGAAGGGAGAAAAGTGACACCCGAAAGAGCAGAAGCAATCTTGAAAACAACCATAGCACCTAAAACAGTGAGGGAAATGAAACAGTTTCTAGGCTTATGTAACTATTGCAGGGCCTGGGTTTTCGATTACAGTACATATTTTCGACCACTTTTAAAAGGAATTAAAGAATCACAGGTGGACAAGAGCCCAATAACATGGACAGATGAGATGACTGAAGGATTTGAATAATTGAAAAAGGCAATCAGTACAGCCCCCCTGTTGGGTATCTCAGATTATAATGAGGAATTTTATTTATTTTCCCATTGAAATGGAGAATTTATGACTGCAGTCCTCACACAGAAGATGGCATTAGAACATGGACTCAACCTAATGGCTTAATATAGTGGTATTTGAGATCCAGTTATGAAGGACCACTATTCTTGTGAGCAATCTTTAGATGCTGCTGCATTCACAATTGAAAAGGCGTCAAGCCTAACAATGGGGTGCCCAATAACGTTCTTTGTAGAGCATGCATTATTTGCATTTTTAGAGAAACCCAAAAGTACATTGACCACTCAAAGAGCATCTGGGTATCGGATGATTATTTCAAACCCTGCGATTCAAATTGTTAGATCTAAGACAGTAAATCCAGTCACTTATATAGCAGAACTAGTAGGAGAGGATGACTATGTACATGATTACATAACATATACTGAGTGTTATAATGCTATTCCCCAGGCTAGAGAAAATGCCCTCAGGAGGGGGGAAGTTGTTTTAATGGATGGTTCTTCAAGAATTGACCAGACAACTGAGGAAAGGCATACTGGATCAGCGGTAATAAAGCTGAATCGAGAAGGTGAATTTGAGGTAGTGACGAGCATGAGATTGTCTTCAAATTATTTAGCACAGGCTGCAGAATTAGTGGTGCTCATTGAAGCGCTGCAGAGATTTGAGGATGAGGAAGTGACTGTGTACTCTGACTCCGCCTATGTGATGTCAACTGTTCACGCAGGTTTGTCACACTGGAAAAGGATGGGCTTCCTCTGTGCAGACGGCACTGCAGTGCAACATGTAGCCCCATTGGATAGGCTTATAGAAGCATTAAGTATCCCATCGACCCCAGCTGTCGTAAAATGTGCAGCTCACTCCAAAATAACTGATTTAATTTCCCCCAGAAACAAAGCTGCAGATTTAGAGGCAAAAAAAGCAGCCTATTATCCACCCATGTCTAGTCTTCAAGAAGAAAGTGTTAAAGAAATGACAGGACGATGCATGTTGGTAAAGGAGGGCTTTAACATGCTGTCTATTGTCCAGTTAATAGAGCTAGAAGTTCGAGACTCACAAGAAGAACAGGATTTATGGAGAAAGCGGGATATTCTTTATCCCCCCACTGAGCAATTTGGAGAAAGATAGCACTGGAAAGCCAGTTATGTCTCTCGCCTTATTGAGAGTAGCACTGGAGCAGCTTCACTACCCCACATACATGACTCAAGAGAGTCTTGCTGCTACAATTGCAGAAGGATGGTTCTCGCCCAATCTATTAGAACATGTGGCACAGTTCATTGTAAATTGCATTGTGTGCCGAAAATGTACTGCAGGGCAGAATTTGTGAACAGCAAGAAGAGCAATGTCAAGACCCAATGGCCCATTTCAGCATCTACAGATGGATTATGTGATATATTACAGAGATACAACCGCTACAGATATATGTTTGTTGTAGATAGTCCTTTTTCTAGATGGATCGAGGCAGGTCCATGCACGCACCCTGATTCCTCGTGTACTGCCAAGTTCCTTGTGTGCAAGGTGTTCCCCAGGTGCGGGGTGTGTGAGGTTTTGCGGTATGTTAATGGTCTGCATTTTGTAAATTAACTGTTTGAAAAGATAGTGCTCCTATTAGGTATTAAACTTAAGTTTTCTTCCACTTATCACCCATAGGCGAATGGCATCTGTGAATGATTAAACAGATTATTAAAGGAAAGAATAGCAAAGCTCAAAATAACCTTAAAATAAATTATGGCTACATTGCCCGCCCCTCGCCCTATATTCCCTGAGAAATCAGCCTGGCTCAGATCACCATCTAACTCCTTATGTGTTGGTGACTGGATGCTGTACGGGAACCCCACTTGCTCCTCCAATTCGGGTAAGAACTGATGCCCACAGTGTAGTGAAGACATTAGGTGATGAGATGCATGATTACCTAACAACAATAACTGCAAGCATTTCTTTCATGTCTCAACAGATCAAGAACAGAAGAGAGGGGTCAAAAAGAAGCGACAAAGATAATAAACCCCTTGAAACAGAAGAACAGCGAAAGCCCCAAAATGTGTATCCAGGCAGCCAGGTGCTGGTTTGCAAATGCATACACACCCAGAGTATGCCTCACTTTGAAGGGCCACATGAAGTGGAAGAAATTAGCCCCACAGCTGTGAAATTAAGGGGACGAAGAGCGTGGCTGCATCTACACGACATGAAACCCTATAAAGGCGAAACATCAACCCCTCCTGCAGCTGCCCACTGTGAAGCAAGTGAAGTAGTTAACCAGAAGCAAGGATAAAGAGAATTAAGAGCACATCAGTCCTTTAGATTAGGGATTAACGTTTTCCAAAATTTGATATGGACAAAATAGACTTGCAGCTATCATGGAACTTTTTTAGATAAGGTAAGAGACAATGAGCGAAGAATCCAGAGTTTGAAGAGAAAAAAGAGTATCATTCATCGTGTATGTTACCTATCATAGTGATAATCCACACATTCTTGTATGCTATTTTTTCCTACATATTACAGTCTTATCGATCCCTGATCCGGAAAGGAGTAAACATAATTACATTTTTTGGAGAACCCAAGAATAATTGTATTATTTGGAGAGTGATAATCGCAACTATATTTGATTTTTTTATATATAAAAGTGATTCAAAAAGAGATAACAAATTTGCATATTAAAGTAAACATAACATGGAGAGGTTTCA
The DNA here is from genome assembly GCF_040938575.1 of Ambystoma mexicanum. NCBI lineage: Eukaryota > Metazoa > Chordata > Amphibia > Caudata > Ambystomatidae > Ambystoma > Ambystoma mexicanum. The sequence continues at coordinate 957,361,104 of NC_090931.1, forward strand.
AAATTTCAGAGATTCACTACCATCCCAAAGGTTGATAGGTTTTCATGGAATATTGATGGTGACATCATTTGATATTAAGATTTGTGTTTTCCTCCTTATTATTATGGCATTTCAACATGTTATAAAAAGTGATAAAGATATGAAGGGTGTCAAAGAAACATCTATTATCGTCCCAACTAGAGGTACAGAGAGCCTGCTTTATAAAATAACTAGCGGTCTATTTTGATTTAAAAGGGATGTTGAAGAAACCCATGAAGATATAAATATGTATTTAGAGAATTCAGTTCATTTAAAGAATAATTTATGGTATCAGCATATGAAAGAGGTGGGAGAAAGGATGTCAGACAAAAGCTGTTATGTTTGTTTCCTAATAATGTATGCTATGAATGTGGCAATAACATGTATTGCAAGAGAAATGTCTACACATGATGCAAAATGGTTCAGTTATCTAAAAGCATGCACAACCAGAGGAAAATTTGAAGGAAAATGGGCTATGTTATGATGGCGATCAACATTAGCATTCCCATATGAAAACAGCTATGTGAAAACGAAAAGGATGGAAAATGGACTAGGATGAACAAGCAAGAAACGTATGTATCCATCCCAGATAGGAGAACGAATAAAGGTTGTACAGATGAAGAAGCTGAATTGCTCAGGCATAACTGAAAAATCAGGAGAGCCAAGATGCGGAGAGAGACCTCAGCTAGCGATATATGGATGTGCAGATAGTAAGTGACAAATGCCTGGTATCATGGGCTAAGTACTCAAAGTTACTTACATGGCTCTACAACAAAGCAGGACCAGTATCCATAATACCACTAAGTAATGCAACAAGATGCTTCAAGAATGATGGCCTGATCCTGGTTGAAAAAAACAAAGGATGTGGACAGATAATTGAAGTCCGATGAATGAATGGAGGAACTGCAGTGTTAATGGATTGATATTTGGCCTTTAGATCCTTAGCTTACATGCAGTTGCCTAAGAATTGGGAAGAAATATGTTCTATAGTAATGATACATGTTCCAACATTGGTGATTCCCCAAAGTGACCTCCATATTGATGAATTTCCAATAATGAATCAACACCAAAGGAAAATGAGATCCCCCAAACTCTGATGGTTGAATAGAGAGAATTATTTCCCAGCAAAATCACTGGAGGCCTATGAAAATATTCCAGATGAGCATAAACTGTTCAGCAAGATGGAAATGATAATGACAGTTCTATTTCTGCCAGGACTTCAAGCTGCAGGAAACGCCAAGTGGCAGCAGATTACAAGATGGGAACTACTGCAAATGATCAATGCAACAAAAGGATTTAATGCTCTCGGAGACTAATTAAGAGCCATCAGGCTAATGATCCTTCAGAACAGATATGTCTTAGACCTGATTACAGCAATGGAATGATGTGTGTTTGCCAAAATATCAGGAATTCTTGCTGTACGTTCATACCATCTCATGATGGAGGTAATGGATCCCAGATAGAGGCAATGACTATGGGCTGACGACCCTGCATATGAAAATGGAGGAGGAAGCCGATGAGACAGCAGGAGATGATTGGTTTTTATCTTTATTGTTGTGGATTCCAGCCTGACTGGCAGATGCTATTAAAATACTTGGAGCAATATTAGTTTTGGTGTTGCTAGGATTCTGTCTCATAAAGGTCATTTTGGGACAATGCCCAAAAACAGCCAAAAAAGCTATTGGGATGAAGATCATGATTGTTATAGACTTTGGAACTGGTGAGCAGATGCAGAATGAGGGAAGTTACCCCATGAGAATATAAAGAAAAGTGCCCTTGCACCTCCAGGAACCAAGTTCTACTACCCGAAGCATCATAAACAATATGTAGTACGTTGCATATTCTGTACACCATCTGGAGAGTGCTTTCACCTGGAGTGTGGATGAACATATAAAGAATACAGGTCACCTGAGGGGGATGACAAAGATTTTAATTCTGAAGAAAAAGCAGTATGAAGAGAAGATGAAGACAAATGATGGCGAGCAGATGAAGACAATGGAAGAAGAGAATATGGTTGAAAATTCGACCACGGGGGGAATGTAGAGGAGCAGGTGGATGCTTTCTCACCCCTCACTGCCGTCATATTGGAACAGTAGAAGAGCAGTTAATGGGATCCCGTGTATTGTTCCTATACCACATTGAGTGTATGGGAGATGTTATGCACTCAGACAGCCATACAGAATGTACCCTCACACTGAAAGTGTGGAAGGATGCCACATGGAAGGATGTCAGCACGCATGATACGCTCACCTGGTCTCTGCGGGGCGTTGGGGCACGGTTGGAGCCCTCCCTCGACTTGGCTCCCTGGTGCAGGTTGTCTCCCTCAGCTGCCTCAAAGGATAGGGTTCTGGATAATGGTATTGCACCTGGGAGGAGAGGAGAGGAAATGAGGAGAGTGTGGAGGTATCCTGAATTCCCCCACCTCTTTCGTACCAGAACAATGTACGCAGGAGTCTTCCCATGCAAGCTCACCTTTTCTTTTGAGATGTTGGGCTCCCCGTCCTGCTTTCTTCAGCAGGGGTGTGTAGAGAGGGACTAGTTGCTTCACTGGCCCGCGATGTGGCGATCCAGGCCAGCTGTGACCAATCCACTTGAAGGTAAGTCTTTGGTTTTCTAATAATGTCTTTAGCGATGAGTATTGAAGAAATGGTAAGCAGTAATGATTTCCTGCTATGTCGCTGCTCTTCCCAAATAGGTGTGAAGATGATGGTCGAGAGCGTGGAACGGCTCTTGGGGTTCCCTGAGAAGATGGGCTCTCGAGGACAACAGGTACACAGATCGGTATGATGGGAGTCAAGTCTCAGGTAAGATGCAGCCCAAAGTTAGTGATTGAGAGATTTCTAATCTGTTGTGTTCTTCTCTCCTTGCAGGAGCGGTCCGATGGCGCGGAGCAGAGTCCAGAGACTTGGAAATGGTTTGATGGCTCTGGAGAGAGATTCCATGGTGAAGCTCCAGAGTCGTTGGTAGTACGAATCGGAAGAGAAGAGGCCCCGACTCCCACGGAATGCAGGTGGGAAGCACGCCCAGCGGTGGAGAGGCTGGAGTCAGGTAAGCACCCTCAGCGATGGAGCGGCTGGAATCAGGTAAGCACCTTCAGCGATGGAGCGGCTGGGACCAGGTAGGGGCGTCTTCAGCGATGGAGCAGCTGGAGTCAGTTAAGCGCCTTCAGCTTTGAAGCGGCTGGAATCAGGTAAGCGCCGTCAGTGATGGAGCGGCTGGAATCAGGTAAATGCGGAGGTCTTCGGAACTGGAGTGCCGGAATCGAGGTGCGATACAGCGGTAAGCGTCACACTGCAAAGCAGAGTAACGCGAAGCGAGGGCCTGAGATTGAGCTGGCCTTACATAGGCTGGCTCCGGCCCCTCCCTTTAGCCATGCCTTGTGGCTCCACCTTGCCTTGCCAAGGATTCCAGCATGTGCCTCCCCATGCAGTCCTATGGCCACGCCCGGCCCCGAAGCAAGTGCCTTAGGCACAGAGTATTCCAAGCACATATTTTCATGAGCCTGGCGCCAAAGGCACCAGGACTGGGTCCAAGTGGCCCATGTGGGTGATGGAGGCCTGGGCCCTTGCCCTATGGCCATGACAACACACCTATGGATATCATGGAATGTTAAAGAGAAGTCTGATGAGGGCAAAGTGATGTCATAAAGAAGATATATAAAACTATGTTCAAACGATATGAAAATACTGAAGAAGTAACAATGTAGCTGAAGCACCAAGAGAAATATGTACCTATGGTTGAAGTAATCGTGAAAACAAAGAAGATGAAGTAACTTACTGGGCAATAACTGTAAATACGCAGTAACGCAAGATAGAAAGGAAACATATAGAGGCTTGCTATAGAGGAATATATAACGTTTAAAGGACAGCCATGATAGGAAAATGGACGCTGGCTCATGTCGAATTAAACCAAGCCACCTCAGAGACAGACCAAGTTTGCAGAATCAGGAGAGACTGGAAAGCTCCATGTGCAGAACAACAGGAAAGCTATGTTGGCCTAGGATAAATGATGCCATTTTAAGGAATAATTTCACGGCATAAGGGGAGTTAACCAAGATAAGCTATGAACGAAGGGCACATTTCTCTTAGATAAAGAAGAAGAAAACATTTGCAACGGCCAAGGTATTGGACAATTAAAAGTGTATGAAGTCTATGCAAGGTAGAGTGAGTAAGTCTCTAGAAGCTAAGAGGTGCAATAGCACCCGGCATAATTTAATCAAATAAGAGTAAATAAGAAGCTGAAATTGACACATGTGTGGTCTCTTCACATGTGACTCAGAAGTCGAAGACAAAGGCTATTCATTAAAGCCTCAGAAAAAGAAAGTGGTGTGCTCACACTCCCTTAAAAATACCAGGACAGTGAGCACATTGCAAGGTCATCTACAGACGGAAGACTTTGGCTTATGGCCGACCAACGAGAGATGATGGACTAATTGGGAAAACGGGGTAGTCTGGCGGGATTCAAACACCTAGATTTACTTTCACATACATGCTGCTAAAGAGCCAAAAGTCCAAGGTTGTGGATAGCATGCCAACCAAGCAGTGGTTCTAAGGGGAAACCTAACATACAATGTTGCATGGACCAATCCACTGCCATTTTGTTGGCTATGATCGGTACTATACGTATTTAGAGGTAGTTCAAGGCATGTCCTGCAGACAAGGGGCAGCCAATTATGTATTAATTTGTATATGTTCTATATGTAGATATGTTCCCTTAACCAAACCCTTCCCTCAATATGTTTTACAATTTTCCATGTAGAATGACATCATAGATGATGCATATTGGGGTATAAGACCTCTATGTAATAAAGCTACTGTGTGACTGTGCCTACATCAGTCCAATGCCTGTCAGTTCCCCCTGCTTTATTAAATGAGAATAAAGTAGTACTTTGCCATATTCCTTGAGTCTGTACAATTATTTGGTCTGAGATCATTATTTGTGATTCCATCTAGCAGAAAGACGCTTCAAGCTGCTAGAGCACACAACTCTTCCCCAATTCTTTCAGTTCATGGTTGCTACCAGTGGCATCGCTAGGAGGGGGTTAGGGGAGCCGGGGCCCACCCTGTGAAACCATGTGCCCCCTCTTGTTCCCCCGTGCCTAAAATTAGCAGTGACCATGTTCTCCCCTTACATTTGTCTGTGCCCCCCCTACTTTTGTCTTTGGGCCCGTCTGTGCCCCTCCTAAATCTGATTCCTGGCAAGGCCACTGGTTGCTACAGACCAGAGTAAAGCTAATCGTCCCCCAATTCTTCGCTTTCATGCTCGCTGCTGACTTCCTGCCTCAATCAGCTTTTCCCCACTTCTTCACTTCCATGGCACTTCCAGACCTCCCGGCTCAATCTACTCTGATTCAATTCTTCACTTTCATGCTCTCTACAGACCTCCTGGCCCAAGCTACTCTCCCTCAATTTTTCATGGTCATGCTCTCTACAGACCTCATGGCCCAGGCTACTCTCCCTCAATTCTTCACTTTAACTCTATATCTACAGACCTCCTGGCCCAAGCTACTCTCCCGCAATTCTTCATGTTCATGCTCTCTACAGACCTCCTGGCCCAAGCTACTCTCCCTCAATTCTTCACTTTCATGCTCTCTACAGATCTCTTAGTTCCAGCAACTCCTTTCCAGCTCTTCTTTTGAATGCTCTCTCCTGGCTCAAGCTACTCTCCCCAGTTCTTCACTTTCACTCTCTCCACAGACCTCCTGGCCCAAGCTACTCTCCCTCAATTCTTCAATTTCACTCTCTCTGCAGATCTCCTGGCCCAAGCTACTCTCCCTCAATTCTTCGCTTTCACTCTCTCTACAGACCTTCTGGCCCAATCTACTCTGTCTCAAGTCTTCACTTTTATGCTATCTACAGACCCGCTGCCTCAAGCAACCATTTAATCGCTCAGTTCACATACTTTTCTACCTTTGTGAATGCTAACAGTAATCTCAAAGTATTTCTCTGAGACTACTGGGAAAACCATGCCAGCACTCCTTTCTCCACTCTTTGCAGTACATTAGATTTTTAACATTACCGCCGTGATGTCACTAAAGAACCATAGCCTAGTTCTTCCTGCCATGCCATCCGTACCAAATATTGAAGAAAATATGTTAAGCAAGAGAAGGATAGAAATGTAAAATAAAAGCAATGTTTGTGCAATGTAAAGCATGTGGAATGCGCTGTTGCATATTTATTATGGCCAGGTCAGGGCGGTGCTGAACCAAAGCGAAATATTCCAATCAAAGTAGTAGTTTACTCAGCCTGTTAATAATGTAAAATGTAGCTGCACAATGAACTGTTTTGCATACAGCAGACTCTCTTTCAAGAAAGCGGAAGGAATCGTGACATGATGCTGTCTTTTTAAAGGCCTCCTTCCTTCAAAGAATAGCTGATAGACTGAAAACCAATGCCTGCTCTAATGGGAATCTATTGAGATACATCTCTGGAAACGGCCACAGCAGTGAGCGTTCATCATCGCTATGATCAACTTTACAGTACCCTTGTGATCTATTGTATGGCTTTCTGAAGTATTTATGTATTTATTTATATACAGGAGGAACAATGCTCTTTTGATCACAAAAGAAAGTACAATAGATAAATCAGATTTGACGAGAAGCAGTGAGCTTCTTACAATGGGGTGAATAAATGGAACAGTCACTGGGGATGATACATGGGTGGACATACATAGATTAAGGACAACCAACATTGGACAACATTGGTAGGTGGTACGGCCAGCTGTGTTAGGGATGTGACCACGATGGGTGAAGTCCCAGAGTGGAGGCAGTAGAAAGTGATGGTCAGAAGTAGAGTAGAACCGAGGGGAAAAATGTTAGCTAGAAGGCAGGTGAGAGGTAGGTTAAGAGGATAACTCGGAGGTAGGCTTTTAGTTTGGTTTTTTAACAAATCATTGTTGACTGTTTCTCGGATCTACGGGGGAAGAGAATTCCACGCAAGTGGAGCAAGAAGAGAGAAAGAGCGGAAGCGAGAGGAAGCACAGGGAGGTCAAGGTGGCAAAAGGGTAGCCAAGGAGGCAGAGCGGAGATTACGAGAGGGCTTGGAGAGTTGGATAGATAAGCTGGCTGCTTTTCCGTGGATAGATTTGTGGACAAGAAGCAGACATTTAAATCTGGACCTGTTGTGCATAGTCAGCATTCCAGCCTGGTGACAGCATGGGGAAGTAGGTGTGAAGTGAGGAAGTTCTAAGAGAGTCCTGGTAGCAAAGTTAATGAGAGGACAGAAAGCACAGTTGGGGACCAAAGAGGATGCTGGCACAGTAGTTCAATTTAGAGAATACAGGAGTGATTAAGAGATGCTTGGCGGTGTTGCAAGGAACGAGGTGCCTGAATGTCGTAATATGTAGAAGTTTGAGGCGAGCTGCCATTGCAGTTTCGAAGATGAAAGTAGAGAAGGTGTGAGAAGGCTCATAGATGATGCTGAGGTTTCTAGCTGAAGAAGAGTAGAAGAGAGTGTCAGGTGGGAACTGGCTAGGAAGAGGAAGCGATGAGAGTATTTGGCATGGAAAAAGCACCTCTTTTTTGGTAGAGTTTAACATCAGAGAGTGTGAAGCTATCCAATATTTAATGGCAGAGAGACAGATTGAATTTTGAACGAGATCAGAGGAGAGCTCAGGAAAAGAGAAGAAGATTTGGGTGTCGACTGCGAAGAGTTAGTACGAAAATCCAAAGGAGATTAGTGCACCAAGAGCAGAAGTGTAGAGGGTAAAGAGGAGAGGGCTCAAGACAGTGTCCTGTGGAACACCAACAATTAGAGAAGTTAGTTGAGAGTTGGTGTTGCTCAACGAGACAGAGCATTTGCGTATTCTCCCTGTACAAAATAAACCAGGCCCATTTATATAAAATGGATGGCGCATGCAAATGCATTTGTCTGGAATGTCGCGAATACAAACCAACGTATGATCATACCCACACCTGCTTATTATATCACATCTTTGGCTGTTAGCTTTGAAGACATCCGTCCCTTCCTCCAGCACTTGGTGGTAGGGTCGGTCCTATTGGGTCTTCACAGCTAACAGCCAACATACGAGCTAGCCTAATAAAGGTACACTTTTGTGCGGTTTTGCTATTTATTTTTTAAATACAGGATTTGCTTTTCGTCTGACTAAAACTGTTATGTAACCAATTGTTGACCGATGTCAAGTAAGACTTGGACCCTCAACATGAAATGTATGGTATGGGTAAAAACAGGCGATATATGCAAATTATGTCTGTTTTTCTCTTTTTACTGTCCACAAGATTATGAGGTACTCACCGTATGTGGTATTATGGGGTCAATTACCTTATAGATATACTTCCAACGTGTACATCTATCCCTTCAATTTCATGGAAACAATCTTTTGGGGGTAGACCCCCAAAGTACTCAATCTTCTCACACCCTTTGCAATGCAATGGAGAGAAGGTTGAATACTGACCCTTCTGTCAATTGTTTAAAAGTGTACAGTAGTGGAGTGATCTGCTAATGTAAGGAACGCATTGCCATTCTCGAGATAAGAGTGGAAATGGATTTAAAAAAAGAATGCACGTGGGTTTTAATAAACACTGCGCGCGGTCTTTCTGAGTGCGTGTCGTTTACCACCATGCGCCGAATGTGTCATGATGAGGTAGAGGCCCACTATCACTGCATGGGGTAAGATCAATGGCTGGTCAAAATCCTTCAATTTCCCAGTGAATGACTCCGCCCCTCTTCTGCTAAGGTGAGTGGAATGTGACCCCACAACGAGGCGATGAAGCCATGAGTTGTTTCCTGAGAACGTTGGCTCTTGTTGTCTGATGATGTGACTCAGTGTTACACATAAACACATGCCATGCTATCTGCGTTACTAGGTTTCGTGTTGGTGGGGAGCAACTGTTCCCTCTCCTGCAGTTCTGCACCGAGGGGTGACACATGAACTGCTTTGCCATTGGAAGCTCTGGCAACGGATGTCATTGCCATCTAATCTGGGACATCCAGTGACTCTGAGTCCTCAGTTGGAATTCTGTACCCTGGCCCCCACCCTGCAGCCCCAGGGGCTTGGAACACAGAGGCCTGACTTTGAAAGGTTGAGGGTGATGGCTCTAGGCAAGCAGTACATTATTGGCATCTGTTCTCTCCCTGCACTATCCACTGCACAGGCTGATATTGCTATTCTCCACACTGTAGCATCACCCTTCATTTTTTTATTTTTTATTTTTTATTTTATTAAACAGGTCAATTGGTTTACAAATCGAAAACCTTTAACCCTTACCCAACATTTACATGTAGTCTCATCAACTGCAATCATGGTTAGTGTCCAAGTTCACTCTGTACCTTGCCGTGGTGCCAAGTTCTGAGCAGTGGTACTTTTGCTCGGGCTACGAATGTACCCAGCTACTTTATCTTGGAGAATATTAATCTAGTTGCCCAATCAGTACCTCTTCCGAGTTCCTTCCACTTCCGGTACCTCTAGTTTCTTGAGCATTGTAATTACCAGCTTTACGAGGGCTATGGTGATGTTAATGTTTCCTCCCTCGATCAGACTTCTCCACCAGTCATCCATGTTTCTAGTTGGATAGCTTCTCAAAATGTGCCCTAAACAGTGCTCATGTTCGTTCCTTAGGCCCGGACAACTTAGGGTTAGACGGTTCAAGGATTCTATCTCGCCAGAGAGCTCACACAATCTACACCCTATATCTCTACTCATGATGTTTCTTCTTTGGAGTATTTCTCCGGTCGGCAAAACATTAAGTCTGTATCTCATGAGGAGTGACCTGAAATACCAGTTAGGAAACAATCTCAGGTATCCTGGCAACTGATACAGTTTCCGAGGCTGTGAACAGAATTCCATCACCCTTAATATTAGTTGTTGGTATTTGCTGAATGCACACCTACCTTTGTGAATCAGCAGAGAACTGAGCATCCGCACTGTAGACACCCATTAGACATACGGAGGAGGGAGTAGTCCTTGCAACATAGCATGCGCTACACGCATACCAGTTAGGGTAGCTGGGAATTGTTCCCATTTGCATTTAGTGAGGCACATGCAATGGTGCTGAAAGGCACAGGGCTGGGATCCATTGTAAATCTGATGGGTATTATGATCAGTCAGAAACGGAAGATGCTGGCTGGAAGGTTAGGAATGAGTCTGGGAATTGCTCGAGGCAATCCTCGGGCCATACCTTTTCAGTCTGCCACGCCATTACAGAAGGGGAAAGACCATATGCAAACAAGGCTTGGTCCCACCCAAAAAGGGGAAACCCAGCTCGATTAGCTAGGTCGCATTGCTTCTACACAAGACAAGCAACCCCAGACATGTTTCAGCCTCAGTGGGCAGCGTCAATGAGGTGAAACTTAGGTCTGTAAGCGTGGCAGGCTCATGACCCATTTCTGGGCATATACCGTCCCATTTGGGCTGACCCATGCAACTGTCACTCTAGCTGGATCGAGTCTGCTCAATCGTGGGTCCAAAGCCTGCTCTACTTAGAAACCCACGATACATAAAAGCTTTGGCGTAAAGCGCTATATAAATTCAATAAACATAAACAAACACGTCACTGACGATGCTCAATGAGGCTGCAACATGTCTGTGTTAGCTTGTGGTCCTGTGCAGATGGGACAGATCCAGTAGTTTCTGCTGGACTGCTCCATTTGGGGTGGGACAAGCCTGATTTCTAAATGGCCTTGCCCCTTGTGTAATAGCCTGGTATGCTGACAAACAATGGACTAAAGGGTTGCCCAGAGCAATGCTGTAGGTGTGATTCACTCTATACCTCGCATCCATCACTCTTCTGTGTTACACGAGTATCATGATCAGCCCGTATGTAGTGTGAATAACGACAGACATTTTCAGTGACACCTGAATAACGACAAAAAAAGTTGTATTTTTTAGTAAAGGTATGTATGGGGTTTGGGGTAAGGGATTAAAATGGGTTGGGGTAGTTGAGGGAGGGTAAAAAAGCTGTAGAAACGGAGAGCTTGGAGAGGCACCCCCAAATAAATAAAAAAAGGACTTTTTTCATTATTAAAGTGTCACTGAAAATGTATGCCATTATTTTGGTTGCCCTTATAAACACATGGAACCGATCAGCCATATAGTTGAATGAAATAATGGTGTTGTAACACACGTTTCTCATTTTATGTGCACATACATTTAATTAAGCATGGCTTCATTGTAACTGTCAATGAAGCTGGGTTTAATTTCAGTTGGGAACAGTGCTTACTGGGCGTGTATGGTAAGCAGTGTTCCCAATTGAAATGAAACCCTCCCCAACATGTTCGCTTGTCGGGAGGTATTTAATTTAGGGCAAATGCTGCCTAGCATGCCAGGCAAAGTTTACTCACTTTGCATGACCAAGTGCAAAAGTGCAGGGCAAAAGGCGGCATTCATACGTGTATGCCACCTTTTACCCTGCACTTTTGCACCCTGGCTTGCAAATGACGAAAATTCGATGGCGGGGAGCCATTTACGTTGCAATGCAAACACAACTGCTTTCTGACGCCAAATTACTCTTTATATATATATATATATATATATATATATATATATATATATATATATATATATATATATATGTATATATATATATATATATGTATATATATATATATATAGAGCTCCACTGCGACTACTCCTTTGATGATTTGGTGCCATATAAAAGTCTTCTAACATAACATATATTGGGGTTCATTTGAAATGAAATGGTAAATGCGTGCATGGAACCACAAACACTTGCACTTAAGTTTTGCAGGTCCTCGTTATGCAATTTTAAACACTCCCAAGGCCGAGTGTACGAGTAAAGACTAAATAAAGGCGTAGTCACCTTTGCTCTTACGCTTTACTCTCCAGGTTACGAAAACTAAAACACTGCCTGGAAAGACACTTTGCAGCAGTATTTTATAAAGGATTCCAATGAAATCCACCTACTCATTGGCGGCAGATTCCGTTGGAATCCTTTGGTTTTACACCTGCATGAAAATCTCATGCAGGCGTAAAACCAAATTCTCTCCTGGCGGAGGAAGAAAGCAAAGCAGAGATGCCATCCCTGCTGCCTTCCTACGCCTCATGACAGCTGTAAACGAAGTAGAGTGTACAAGGAAAGTGTAAACTGCTTTTACGCTGCACTTGAGTAGACAATGACCCTCATTGGAGGCAAAGTCACAATGCATATGTGTGTAGAAAATGCCGCTGTGTACTGTCCGTGACCTGACATCTTTTTGATTTTGTTTCATCTGTTAATTACAAACCGTGTGCAAATTGCATAGTTTTTAGCCAAATTTATTAACATCATGAAAAGTGCGCTGTAAAATATATCATTTTGAACCAATATTTTAAATTTGCCCAGGGAGAGAACCCACCCCAAGCCACTCTGGATGAGCTGGGGGTACCCCGTTTCACTCGTTCGCTCATGCACATTCGTAGTAAATATTTACATATCTCCAGTAAAATAATATACCAGCCACTGCTGGTCAAAACAAGTGCTGATAGCCCTGGTTCAACATTGGCTCGTTCATATTACTAAGCAGTTTTTGGTAGCAAGCAACTGTTACGAGGTCCCCAGCATGGCAGTGGGAGCAGACCAGGTGGTGACCTTAGACTCGAGGCTTGGGGACTGTAGGGAAATCTATACAAAGGAAAAGGAGAACATGAACATTTCACATTGAAAAATAATTACATGAACTACATTCTGTGCAAATCATTTGAAAGGAACGCATGTGAGGAAAATGTGCGAAGCCAGCAGACCAGCCACAACTAAAGTGTATTTGTTCACAGTAAATATACCAGCCCAAAATAAATCTGTTAAGATACATTGAAGAATACCCGATCTGTATTAAATGGAGGACAGTTAATCTGGGATGAAAAAGCACAGATCTTTATGGAAAAAAGAACATCGAATTGTGGCCTACATTATTTTTGCTTTCTTCTTTATGGTATTTATAAACCGGCTTAAAAAATAAAACTTAGAGACTTGAAGTGAAGATTTTATCCACATAAGTCAGATTGCAAAAATGTTATAATGCCCCTGTTTAAAGAAACAATTATAATATGGACATTTGGAAAACAAATGTACTTTAAATGCTACATTTGTGAATGAAACCAGCAACTTTGGGCTAGAAAGCACAATTGCATTTTCTCAGACCCCAGGAACACTGCAGAGGAGATATTTGCTCTAATGAAATTAAACCAGGCCTTTGCGGCTGGGCTATAATCTTTGACACTGCTTGGATTCACTAAGGGACAAATGTTCTTTTTGTTCTCACAAACATGCTTTGTGAGCAAAACTAATGATGCCCCATTAACAGTTTTCATTTGTGACTGAGTCTATCCACCAATTCCCTTCAAATACAGAAATATATTCTAAAATCTGGTCTCGCAGTGGCCTTGCCTCAAATGATCAATTATCAGTAACTTTCACCAAACAGACCATGCATTAACGATCATAGGTAACTGCCCTAAACAAGACAATTATTGGAACATACATTATTAGGTCCTATATGTATAGTGTTTATTTATGTGCAAAAAGGGGTTTTATAAAAAAAAAACAATAGGAGTCATTCATTTTAACGGTTTTGAAGGCCCATTGGCCCAGATGTGAACGCTACAGCTTGTGACAAGTTTTTGTTTATGTACTTATGGTCCCTGAGAAGTCAGGGCTGAGTGCCAGGTCTCTCGTTGATAAATTACTTCCATTAAGGATGCCATTCATGCTTGGAGATGTGAAGTCTGACATTTGTGACAGCAAGTCGCTGCAATCACTCAAGGGGTGAAGGACTGTGTCATCAAAAATAGCCCTGGGCAGGCTAATTTCAAAGAACAATCTGACAATAGTGCCATGACAACTAGGCTTCTGCGGGGTCATAAATGGTCCAGTTCTGAGCCACAAAAGGATGACAGCATATGCCCATTGCCAGACAAGGGAAGGGAATGCTATTTAATATTTTGTGAAACCCGTTAAATGGACAGGAAAATAAGTACATTTTTAAATTGTAAATACAGGATCATATTTAGCCGATTGTCTTTGGATAGGAGTATTGTAGCAATATACTTTAAACAAAAAAAGTATTCAGAATGAAAAACCTTAGCTGAATGTAAAATTATATTTTGATAGTATTTGTTTAATTATGCAAATTATATTAATGTAGATATTTTTGCACAGAAAATAACACATCAGTGGTTCATATATCCTTGCATTTGTGCCAGCTACCCTGATACCTTGAGATGGAATAGAATATTTGCATGAAAGTATCATAGAATTAAAAGCAAAAATCTGTCAGACGCACATCACGTGTCATGCTGAGATGAGACTAGGATCATTTGATTCACCTTAGTGAGAGCAATCTGGCAAACTAATTAGTAACTAAAGCACATGTGTATAACATAAAGGTTTGAAAAATCACAATTGTTTAATGTAAAATATCCAAGATCACAGCACATCAAATGGGACGGAAACTGGGTTTAGAATATTACTCCCATTGGGCTGCCCTCTTCATTAATAAAAATTACAATCACAGTAACCAGGGTTTCCCAGCCTGATGACAGGGAATATTCAGAGCATGTGTATCCTTGGAAGATACCAACGCTGCAGAAATGGAGTTACAGGAAGAAACTACTCCCTTCCCCCACCTGTCTCAGGGTTTCACCAGACGGTTCCCTAAGGCCCAGTATGTAAAAGTTATTTCTCCTCTCCCTATTTTCTAGGTCATCTATCTTGAGCGTGACCTCTTCTTCGCGCAGCTCCAACTCTGTCATCCTGGCATCAAACCGCATTGCTACAAGATCTACATTGAGTTGGTTGTTCTCCAGACCTTCTACCTTACTTTGCATGGTGGTAACCCTACGTAAGGTCGGCCAGGGAGGCTTGTATGTCACCTCTGAGTGCTTTAATTTCAGCCAAAAAGTGCCCAGAATCTTCTTTGGTGGTGAAACGGGACATGTCCATCTCCATCTGGTCCCTTCCCTGTTATGCCCCCCCAACATTGTCCCTTGCCTGTCTACTGTTCTGTGCCTTTGCTATGGTCAATGTGGCACTGCCCCCCCACACTACTCCTGCTCAATGGGGTTACTGCCCCCACTCTTTTGGTGGGGGCTGCAAACGTGACAGTATCTGCTTTCTGGGGCTGGTCTAATGCACCTGGCCGTGGACTGCTTTTTCTTAGTTGGGTCCGTATCCATCTCCCAGGTGGGGTCCCCTGCTGCAGTACCCCATGGTTTCAGAGCCCAGTTGCAGCGCCGCCACTGTTGGGGTGTGTGCTCCTCTTCAGCGCCAATCAGTGGGGCCCTGTGCCCCATATTGGGTGTGGTTTGCCCGGGCTGCTGCCACGTTGTCTCCGCCTGGCTTCTGCAGATGTCATATATTATAAAAGAAGGATAAGATGGTAAACTTTCTCTACTTCCACCCCTCCTTCTCCCCCAACGATTAAACACCTCTGACAGATTCTCCGGCACTACAGGTCTTGACAACATAGACTGCGTGCAACATTCCAAATTTCCAAAAACATTTTTGTTTAATACAGAATATTTAAATTAAAACATAAGATACTACCCACACCCAACACAGTGTACAAAACTACCACTAAAACCTACAAAATCTAAAAAGCTAAATTTCAAATAAACCACTTACAAATGGACACAGACAAAATCACATATCACAGTACATAGAAAAAACCTAAATGTGTCACTAAAACAACATATAATCCCAACATGTTTCTGTTCTTTAAAGCCCCTTTCGGGCGAACATTCTTCAGGGGAACCTTTAAAACATCCACTATTCTTCTCAACACCGTGTTGAATGGGTAGTTTCAGGCAACCAGCCTGCAAAGAAGGGAAACAGAGGAAACTAATTAGATCCCCAGGGGAGGGGGTATTACCAAATGTAAAAGTGGAGTTGACTCAGTCAAGAGAACAATTCCACAAAAAGGTTTAGAAATTAAACCAATTAGATTTACCTTAATGTGGTGAATCTTCAACGCACGTCTGTAAATGACAGATAGGCTCATTTTTCTTCATTGAAAAACCAAGATACTTCAAAAGGCGTCTCAATCTGCCGAAAATATCATCACACCTAGAAAGGACACATCACACTACCAATGAGCCACAGATCACTACAGGACAACAGTCATGAATTGTTCAGGATATATTAAATTAAAATGACCTTCACGCAAGTGAAGCCACCCACAACGTGGGGCAAGGGGAAGAAATCCCTTGTAATGACAACCAAGTCTGCAGATTACAAAAGAGGACGCAGAACCAATCTGTAATATAAGAAGGGCGGTCACCAACCATCTCAAAGAGCATTAAAATGCACTGATACACCACGACTCCCAAATGTGTAAAAAAAAACAGGGGAGAAAAGAAACCATTTCAAGCCCAGCCTAGGTCGTGCATTAGAGCTCATGCTTCCAAACAGTAGTGTCATACACCAGCGGTCTTCACAGCCATTAAATGTGTAAGAACATGCTGAACGTGACCAAGTAGTGAGAGATAGTACACAACACCTCAACGTTCAGTAAGTAAAAAACTGCGGAAAAGGAATAATAGCCACCAACATCACTAAAAGTAATGTAGCTAATAAAGTTCAAGAACAACGTGCTCACCTCTAGATTAGGAGAAACAAACTCCTCGCTAATGACTCGCGGGGTTTGAAAGAAGACCGTGCAGCACCAGCATGTGTTTTCACCAAGTGCAGCAAAACGCTCACCACTTCCTAGTAAACACTAAGAAAGGACTATACTTTTCGATTAAATACTAGCCGGCAAGAAAATACAGCGGCCATCTTTTACATGCAATCTTCCTAGTGAACACTAAGGAAGGACTACACTCTTCAGTTAGGTACTAGCCGGTAAGAAAAAACTAGCGGCCATCTTTGCATCAAACCACCCAACAACAAGGGGAAGCAGTGTTGAGAAGAAAGTGCACTGGGGGGCACAAAACCATTCAAAAGAAATCGACACAGCATTGCAAAAATCAAGCAACAGACATATGCAAATTTTTGCAAATATAGATGACACAAAATAAGGAAAATTCAAAAAAATTCAAAACACAGCCAAAATTGCAAACAATAGTCAGATAGCAGAAAACATTCATGTTTGGCTGACCAGATGCCAATCAATACTCTCATTGAGCCCCAGAACATTACTTTGCAATTTAAAAATCATTTTTTGTTCCAGGTTCAATAATTTCTGGTCTGTCTCGGCTTTCCTATGGCCATGCACCTTTTTCAAAATAAACCACGTAAAATCATTGCAGCCATGTTTCATATCAAGAAAATGTTTCACTAAAGGAGCTGCAATCACTTGATTTCTGATGCAGCTCCGATGTTCCACCATACGGACTTTACATTGTCTGTTAGTCTTGCCTGCATAATATAGGCCACAGGGGCATGTGATTAAATACACAACATTGGATGTGTTACAGTTGGTCATTTCATTACACACCCATTTCAGATTAGGTAAAATTTGTATATATCTAATCTCTTTAGTTTGGGCACACATACTACATTTACCGCAAGGAAAATGCCCTTTTATTTCCGGTAAACCCCATAACCTGGTTTGTCTCACCAGTGGTGTACTTTTCTCAGTTACATCATTCCTGATCAAAATGTTCCTTAGGTTTTGACTTTTTCTAAAGGCCACCAAAGGGGGCAAGGCTTCTTTTCCTCTGTATACCTTTTTCCAAGTTTTCATCACAATAGATTTAATTTTGTACGATAAATTTGAAAAAGTATTAACAAAAACAGTACCAATCTTTCTCTTTATTTTCACATTTTTCTCCAAAAGAGCCTCCCGATTATTATTGTATGCTCTTTTTGAAGCAGTCTTAATCACTCTAGGTGGATAGCCTTTGTTTCGCAGTTTCTGAGTAAGTGCGTCCGCACTTAGACGGAAATCCTCTTTTCTACTACTATTCCTTTTTAACCTTAAAAACTGCCCAAAAGGTAAGTTGTTTTTCAAATGCTTAGCATGATGGCTGCTAAAGTGCAGAAGAGAATTCTTGTCAGTAGTCTTTGTGTAGGGCTTCACTTTTAACACTCCATTCTCATGAAAGATGGTAATATCCAGAAAATGAGTCTCAAAGTCACATATGGATCCCGTAAATTTCAGAAAAAGATTCTGTTGGTTCAACCAGGTCATAAAGCACTCAGCTTCTTCTCTCGTACCATCCCATACAATGAGTATAACGTCTATATACCTCAGCCACTTCCTCAACTGATGGATATAAGGATTAGTGGCTGGGTATATCACAATTTTTTCAAAATATTCAACATAGAGGTTGGCTAAATGAGGGGCCATGGCCGCACCCATGGCAGTGCCCTCTATCTGTTGGAAAAATGTTCCTTGGAACTGGAAAAAGTTTTGGGTAAGGGCAAACTCAGTACACCACAAAATAAAGGCACTGCTCACAGGGTGTCCATCCTCTCTGCCCAGCAAAATTTCTTCAACAACCTCTAATGTCGCCCTTTGTGGTATCATAGTATAGAGGGATTGAATATCCAAACCTATCAATAAAGAGTTGCCTTGAACAAAATCTATGTTCTCTATTTTATTGATGGCATCGGTAGTATCCCTCAAATAACTCTGCATTTTCATCACAAATGGGCGCAGATAAAAATCTGCAAACTTAGACAATGGTTCTAAAATGGAATTGACCCCAGAGACTATGGGACGTCCGGGAGGGTCTACCAATCTCTTATGCACCTTAGGCAAAATATAGAACACAGGTACCCTGCCTTGTTCCCGTATTAGAAATTCAAATTCTTGTTTGCTAATCATCTCTGAGTCATATGCCAAAGTAAATTATTTTTAAATTGCGTTCTGGGGCTCAATGAGAGTATTGATTGGCATCTGGTCAGCCAAACATAAATGTTTTCTGCTATCTGACTATTGTTTGCAATTTTGGCTGCGTTTTGATTTTTTTTGAATTTTCCTTATTTTGTGTCATCTATATTTGCAAAAATTTGCATATGTCTGTTGCTTGATTTTTGCAATGCTGTGTCGATTTATTTTGAATGGTTTTGTGCCCCCCAGTGCACTTTCTTCTCAACACTGCTTCCCCTTGTTGTTGGGTGGTTTGATGCAAAGATGGCAGCTAGTTTTTTCTTACCGGCTAGTACCTAACTGAAGAGTGTAGTCCTTCCTTAGTGTTCACTAGGAAGATTGCATGTAAAAGATGGCCGCTGTATTTTCTTGCCGGCTAGTATTTAATCGAAAAGTATAGTCCTTTCTTAGTGTTTACTAGGAAGTGGTGAGCGTTTTGCTGCACTTGGTGAAAACACATACTGGTGCTGCACAGTCTTCTTTCAAACCCCGCGAGTCATTAGCGAGGAGTTTGTTTCTCCTAATCTAGAGGTGAGCATGTTGTTCTTGAACTTTAGTAGCTACATTAATTTTAGTGATGTTGGTGGCTATTATGCCTTTGCCGCAGTTTTTTACTTACTGAACGTTGAGGTGTTGTGTACTATCTCTCACTAATTGGTCATGTTCAGCATGTTCTTACACATTTAATGGCTGTGAAGATCGCTGGTGTATGACACTACTGTTTGGAAGCATGAACTCTAATGCACAACCTAGGCTGGGCTTGAAATGGTTTCTTTTCTCCCCTTTTTTTTTTACACATTTGGGAGTCGTGGTGTATCAGTGCATTTTAATGCTCTTTGAGATGGTTGGTGACCGCCCTTCTTATATTACAGATTGGTTCTGCGTCCTCTTTTGTAATCATCTGCAGACTTGGTTGTCATTACAAGGGATTTCCGCCCCTTGCCCCACGTTGTGGGTGGCTTCACTTGCGTGAAGGTAATTTTTATTTAATATATCCTGAACAATTCATGACTGTTGTCCTGTAGTGATCTGTGGCTCATTGGTAGTGTGATGTGTCCTTTCTAGGTGTGACAATATTTTCGGCGGATTGAGACGCCTTTTGAAGTATCTTAGTTTTTCAATGAAGAAAAATTAGCCTATCTGTCATTTACAGACGTGCGTTGAAGATTCACCACATTAAGGTAAATCTAATTGGTTTAATTTCTAAACCTTTTTGTGGAATTGTTCTCTTGACTGAGTCAACTCCACTTTTACATTTGGTAATACCCCCTCCCCTGGGGATCTGATTAGTTTCCTCTGTTTCCCTTCTTTGCAGGCTGGTTGCCTGAAACTACCCATTCAACACGGTGTTCAGAAGAATAGTGGATGTTTTAAAGGTTCCCCTGAAGAATGTTCGCCCGAACGGGGCTTTAAAGAACAGAAACATGTTGGGATTATATGTTGTTTTAGTGACACATTTAGGTTTTTTCTATGTACTGTGATATGTGATTTCGTCTGAGTCCATTTGTAAGTGGTTTATTTGAAATTTAGCTTTTTAGATTTTGTAGGTTTTAGTGGTAGTTTTGTACACTGTGTTAGGTGTGGGTAGTATCTTATGTTTTAATTTAAATATTCTGTATTAAACAAAAATGTTTTTTGAAATTTGGAATGTTGCACGCAGTCTATGTTGTCAAGACCTGTAGTGCCAGAGAATCTGTCAGAGGTATCTAATCGTTGGGGGAGAAGGAGGGGTGGAAGTAGAGAAAGTTTACCATCTTATCCTTCTTTTATAATATAATCTATGTTCCTATTGGTGGAGTAAGATGTGGTACATATAAATAGGATCCTGTGTACCTATTTGATTACATGTTCTGCAGATGTCCCCCTCACACGGGGCATGTGGTCTCTGTCTTCCCCTTTTTGCCTCCTATGGATGCCTGCAGGTGGGCCAGTATGCAGGGTCCTATCGCGGTCCCATCACTGTGGGGGCCTGCACCTGCTGCTGGAGGTGGGGGGAGGGTGTCACAATGCGTGGCTCCTAGGCTTCTTGTGTTTCAGGGCCTTTACCCCATGCAAGGGCACCCACGTTGCCGAGTTGTCACTCGCAATGCCAGCTCAGCTGGGCCCTGTGCCTCACACTGGATTCTGTTGATGTCCTCCTCACACCGGAGACACAGTCTAAGTCTTCTCCTTTGTACCTCCTATGGGTGCCTGAAGCTTCACCATAGACAGTAATAACATTAATGTCTCCAAAACAGTCAAAACACTAGGCTTTTACCTAGATGCCACCCTTTCCTTCACCAAACAGGTCAGCTCCATGGCCTCCACCACGGCTTACACCTGCAAGCTAATCAGAGCTACCAAGCCTTACCTTTCCACAAATAGCAGCATCACCCTGGCAAGAGCTCCAATTCTATCAAAATTAGACTACTGCAATGCCCTTTATTTAGGAGCCAACAAATACATCATCAATAAAATTCAGATCCTACAAAATGACGCCCTTAAAGCGGCACTAGGCTTAGCCAAAAAAAAGCACATCTCAGAGTTAAGAGGATCACATAAATGGCTCACCACCAATGATAGAATCCTGCTAAAAACAGCCTCACTCACACATAAGTGTCTTAATAACGCCACCCCATCTACCTCACAGAAAGATTTAAGAGACAATCATTGAACCGTCCAACGAGACTCGCCAACACTAACTCCTTGTTCCCAGATTCAAACTCTCCAAAACTGGAGGACATAGCTTCCCAGTAAAGGCTGCACAGTTGTGGAACTCCCTTCCAACGACTCTTAGGGCCGACCAAACATACCCCCACTTCCGACATAACATCATCAATTGGTTCAAAGACAACGACCACTAAACCTCTAGTACCTCTCACCTCTTCCACCTTACCATCCTCCACTGTATATATTGTATACATTGCAACTGTTTACTTTTTTACTTGCACATATTTTTTCCTAAATGTTAATGTCTTTCTTCTATATATATTGTACTGCTCTGTAACCTACGCTGAAAATCTACTTGTTACTTTTTTGCACCCTGATACCCCTGGGTTTGGCGCGCAGTATAAATAATAAAACAAACAAAGGGGATGGTTTAGTATGATATCACTTTTGGAACACTGTCCATTCACATAGACGGATTAATAAAATTGCAAAAAATTATAAACACATCTAAAGGGCATGGTATCTAATCTATACAAGTCCATACCCATAGATTCAAGATGAATGACTGACAGACTAACTGGAAGAAGGAGAAAGAAGAATTAACAACAGGGGAGAGAATAGAACAGCTTGCTTTTCTGTGGACATGTTGGATTGCTAGCAGATCATTGTTAGAGGCTTATATGGAATTACAGCCCAGGCCTTCCTCAGTGAAAAAGGAAGCAGACCAGTCCATTGTTGGGAAGCTGAACCATTTTGCTGATTGATTCCCTCCTGTGACTAGAAGGGAAGAAATTAACCAGTCCTGGGGAGGGCACCCACCTGTCGGTGAGACAGCCAAAAGAAATTCCTATGTAAGCATAATGCCAAGGGGACATCTAAGTCTATGGGGAGGTGTACTCTAAAGTGGAATTGAGAAAATCCCAGCCCCTCTTATTTCTGAAAGTACTGGGGGGCCGAGGGGGAACATATCAATTGACTGTACATGCTGGGAAACTGGTAAATAGTTCAGAGTTGTAAGTGCTTTTGGAAACTTTTGATATGATAAAAAAAGAACCATATGGTGTGTATATTGGGAGATTCATTACTTCTTTTCTGTGCAATGGACAAATAAAGCCTGGGAGCCTAATAGAATATTACTTTGCACATTCCTAGGAAAATAATGCAACTTAGGTCAATCCATAGTTATATCACTGAGGAGAGTCCTGTTATTGGCTTTGAACCAATACATGTTTTTTTTTACAGCCATCCGTTTGTCCCACTTTAAATTGCCCATTGAAAAATGACAACATGTGCAATTCCTATCCATTAGTGCAATAGAAAGATTATTGAAGGGAATCTAGCAA
The DNA here is from genome assembly GCF_040938575.1 of Ambystoma mexicanum. NCBI lineage: Eukaryota > Metazoa > Chordata > Amphibia > Caudata > Ambystomatidae > Ambystoma > Ambystoma mexicanum. Next base: position 957,383,881 of record NC_090931.1, read on the forward strand.
ACAGACAATAAATACACTTTTTTCTTTTTTGCAAGAGATTTACATGCAGGAATGTCACTTAGCGAGTCTTTTAAATGGAGTTTTCTAAAGGGCTTTTTCTCTTTAAATTGTGTTCTCTAAAGTGCTATTTCAAACAGTGAGATATCAATTATTAAAAGAAGGAGGTATTTATTTTTAATAAATGAAAAGTAAAGAGATTTAGAAAGGCAGGGATGTTCTGATTTAATTTTGTTTTCTACAAAAATTAAAGCTTTGCCCTGAACCCCCAATCATTTTTCAATGCACTCAGGTTAAACCAAACGTACATATGGTGATGTGTGCTTTTAAAAAGCCTATATTCAAATTAAATGCAGCTTTGCCAGTTGAATTGACCAGTGTATTGATTGTTCATCATTGCTGTAATCATTGACATTTGGATTTCACAGAGAAAGGAAAAGATGTATAATTAGTTTTTATTTTAATTGGTTTGATTATTTAAATGTTTATTTATTGTGTAGCCATGTGTCTTTCTTTTTCTGAAAGAGCAGAGGGAAGCAATAGGGAATCGGTCCTGTTAAACTGGTGTGTCCCAGGTTCATAAAAAGAACCGAGTTAAATAAATAAAAATTGTGCATGCTTGCTTTGGGGAGGGTGGAAAATGTACCCTAATTAGATGTCACCCAAATAAATCATCCTACAAGACCCCGACTGCAGCTTCCTCTGCATAGCCCGGGCCTGTCACATAACCAACCAACAGCCACCACTTCAGCTGGAAAAGCCCATCAAACCCCAGGGGATACTTCCTCAATTCAATCCAGTGAGATATTTTTCATAGCACGGGTGGGGGCAGGTGGGGACTACATCTCCCATAATTCCTTGGGTCTATTAAAGGAAAACCCGTACCCAATCAGGAAACTAGAATCGATCTGGGGAAGTCAGGGGGAGAGCCAACCAACTCATGCAGTCATTTTTCAACCTCCTAGGGAGATAACAGAAGGTACACCTCTCCTCTTCTTGAGAAACAAAGGCAGCACAAAAAAAATGTTTACCTTTACCAGCTCAGCCCAGGCCCCACACCAACCCAGGGGAAGGTTTAGGTGTTGGGAAGACATAGGAAACATAATGATAAAGGTGGTCCTACTTCCTGTACCCAGAGTAAGAGAGAAAAGCAGCAGGTAAGCAGGACCAGCTATTGACATTCAGAAAGGCCGCTCCACCTGATATCGCCCCTGTTCCAGTAAACCCCACCATTGGAAAGCCTCAGGAGCATAGTCAAGTCAACCAATCACCAGTTATCCCACCCCTACCTGCTGTGATGAATCCAAGGATGTCATCACTCCTTTCCCTGCAATGACCCCACCAACGCCTTATGTGGCCATGGGATGGCAGGCGCTACCTGATCCTGACCCTGGGGGGAACTATATGAGGGAGGGCCACCTGGGGAAGATGACCCTCAGACTCGATGGCATCTGTGGAGGAAATCACATGCCCTCCTTTCTCCATAAAGGATGATTCATCAGTCCTCCATGCTTTAATGGCACATTGTTCCCCTCACTCCCCATCTCTATGCAAAGTTGGTGTGTCTAATCTCCAAACTCCCACAAGGGAGAATATGCGAGCCACTGAGATGAGGAAGAGCCAGAGAGTAGCGAAGATCACTTCCCAGGCACCTCAGTATTCACTTTCCCAGAGTGATCTAAAATCTAACTTACCCTCCAAAACCACTGGCAGTACCTCTTCAAACTCTGCATACCACTCACCGAATTGGCCATGTAAAACTACTGAGAACAGCTTCCCAGACTCTGCCTACAAGTTATCACAAACTGATTCTTCTTTCTCCTTCTTCTAAGGATAGAAGTACTGCCACAAGGTAGCTAAACCGGCTGGTGGGACATCCAAACAGCAAAGCCAGCTGACAGCAATGAGCTGGCTGGAGAGGTCAAGTCCTCTCGGTGCTGTCTGAGGGACTGCTGGGAGAATGCGAGGTCCATAGAGCCAACCGGCTCAATGGAGAAACTAGAGGAGACAGACTGCAGAGATCGGTATGCTGCTGGAACACCAAAGGAGGGACAACGGCCTACTGGCATGCAGCTGTATCGAAGAGCAGCCTCTGCATTGTTGGAGCCTAGGGGAATGCGGACTAGGCAAGCAAGAGTCACGCGAAGGACACAAACCACGAAGCAGAGGCTGCAGGCCCGTTGGAAGGAAGCGGGATGACAACGGGCCGCTGCAGGTTCACCACGGGAGAAGCCATTCCCGCAACACAAACTGGTGAGTCCACTAGAGGGAAGAGGGGACACCAGGGCATTTCGGCAACGGGACCGAAAGTGAACAGAAGTAAATGAAGTAACTGAGAAGGAACGAAAAGTGCCATATTTCTTAAAGAAGCAGATCAGAATAAATATAAGAAACGGTCAAGTTTTCAAGTGTTTTGTGAATGAGAAATAGTGTTTGCACATACGAAAAGTCCTGGCAGGACAGTATACCAGGCAATTCTAGTCACAAGTGCTTTATGAATGAGAAGACGTGTTTGTGAGAAAAGACTTGGCAGGAGAGTAGTCCATGCATTTCAATTCATAAGTGTTTTGTACAAGAGAACAAGTGTTTGCATTTCAGAAAAGCCTTGGCAGGAGAGTATACCAGGCATTGCAAGTCTTAAGTGTTTATAGGGCGAAGGGGGAGAAGGGCAGTCTCTGCCTTGAAGCTGGAGTGCTGGAGGAGGGGCTCATTGCATACACCTGACCCTGTAATCTAAAAACCCATCCAGTGCAGCGAAGACGCAGCGAAAGGCGGACAAGGGCAGTCTTTGCCTTGGAGATGGAGTGCTGGAGGAGGGGCTCATTACATGCACCTGACCCTGTAATGAAGATTACCCCTGCTATCTGCTCGCCTCCTTAGTTAATAAGGAGGCGAGCATTATGCTTCATCTTCATTAATTTCTACTCTTCAGCAGTTCAACAAAACACATATAAAACCATGAAAAGTGTATGACAGAACTTTTCTCCTTTCCAAAACTACAAAATCCATGAGTCTCTGTAGCCCATGCCCTTTCCAGCAGTCACAACCCACTTCCTGTGCCTGGGCTCCTCCTCTGCTTTTACTCGCTCTGACAGTCATTCATGTTCTTTAACTGATCTTCGCCAACGGTGCGAAGGCTCTTCCGAACTTGAAACTCAACTGCCGGCGTAACTCCCGGTTTCCTGATACTTTCAGCTACGACCCAGCTTTAGCTATTCTTCTGATTTTCCCCTATGCAAAAAACCTAATAGGAGATTTTAGGGTGGTGTGTAAGTAATGTACTCGCTCATATAATGCATCAACATTTTATATATATAGTACAATACTCGGGTGGGAATTTAATGCTCGCCTCCTTAGTCTTTAATAGAATTAATACTTCCTGCGCAGATAGCAGGGGTAATCTTCATTCTATGACAAGACTGGAGGCGAGCATTATGCTTGTTCAAAGCTTCCCCAACACCGTACTGGCTAAACTCTCTGTTGGCTTAAAGTAAAACTCTTTAAATGTACGATCGCTTGACCAGTCCGCTGCCAGCATTATTTCACTCAAGGGCACTCCCGCTCTCACGGCTGACGATGCCATTGCGCCTCTCACAGAATGAGCTCCATACGTGTTCACATTCACACCTGCTGCATGCATGAACTCTTTGACCCATCTTGCGATGGTAGCTGACGCAACTGCGTGATAGGGCTTCCTGCGTGCTATTAATAACTGCGTAGTGTTCGCTGCTCTATGCTCTGCTGTTCTATTCTCGTATTCTTTAATGCATCGAGCTACGCAACATTTCGAGTTGCTCGGGAAATACGGATAATGTACTGTAGTAGTGCTTGTCTTGGTCCTCCTGACTATGGAGAACGTGACTACAGCCGGTCCGAAGGACCATCTGTTAATCTCCAGAGCTCTCACGTCTGATACCCGTTTGCAGGAAATCAAACATAACAGCATAGCTAGCTTGCCTGATAACTGTTTAAGCGACAGGTACTTATCTGTCGGCCAACTCGATAGGAAGTGCAGCACTGTTGCCACGTCCCACGTTGTGCTAATCTTGGGCCCCGGAGGGGCTTTAAATCTTGCCCCCCTGATGAGCCTCACTACTGCAGGATGCTCTCCTGCTGGGACGCCTTCTATTGGCATGTGACCAGCTGAAATTGCCGATCTGTATACTCCTATCGTAAGAAAAGCTCTTCCGCCCTGCAATAAGTTTGCTAGGAAGTTCAGAATCTCTACTACAGGTGCTGAAACGGGATGAACACTTCTGTTCTTACACCTGCTTGTCCATTTTGCCCAAGCTGCATCATAGCTCCTCCTAGTGGATGGAGCCCAGGATTCAGCGATGAGTTGTGCAGCCTGCTCCGAAATTCCTGGCAGTGCCCAACGTCTCCTGATATCCTGCACGTGACTAGCGGGAGTGTCCCTCTCACTCTCAGAGGATGACACGACCCAGCTGGGTCTGTGAGTAGTCGCTCTCCTACGGGGAGAACCCTGGGTATGTCTGCTACCAGCTCCATTAAGGTTGGAAACCACACTTGTAACTTCTACAAAGGTGCTACTAATATCAACTCTGCTTTCTCCCTCCGACATTTCGCTAGAACTCTGCTCAACATCACGAAGGGGGGAAATGCGTAGTGCGGGCCTCCTGTCCACTCTTGTAGGAACGCGTCGGTTCCTTGCGCTCCCGGATCTAGCCTCCAGCTGTAGTAAAGGCTCCTCTGTGCATTGAGCCTGGAAGCAAAAAGGTCCATCTGTACTGGTCCCCATCTCGTGTTCAGCCTCTGAAACACTGCTGGATCCAGTCTCCAATCACTGGAGTCCGTCAGGTACCGAGAGTTCCAATCCGCTACTACGTTCAGTGTGCCCGGCAGGTACTCTGCTGTCACTGATGTCTCTGATCGTAGGAGGAGTGCCACAGGTCCTTCGCTAGCTCTGCTAGCATCTTGGACCTCGTACCACCTAAATGGTTGATATATCGCACTGCTGATATGTTGTCCATCTTCAGCAGGACACAAGATTTTACTCTTCCTTTTGTAAAGGCTTTGATCACGAACAATCCTGCCAGGAGCTCTAGACAGTTTATGTGCAGGAGCAGCTCCTCTTCGCTCCATTTGCCCCGGTCTGTAGAGTCCCACATCTGGCTCCCCAGCCCTCCCAGCTGGCATCTGATTCTATTATCAGATCTGGCTTGTCTCTGAATATGGCTTGCCCATTCCAGGCATCCATATTCTTTAACCACCATTCGAGCTCTGTAATGGAGTCTTGATCTAGAGGTACGTGTTGATGGGTACTTCAGAGCCTGCTGCAGATGCTTTATCTTCAACCTCTGCAGTGCACGGTAGTGCAAGGGGCCTGGAAAAATGGCCTGAATAGAAGCTGCTAGTAGCCCAACTATCCTCGCCAATGTTCTGAGAGATAATTGCTGCTTTTCTAAGCATACTCTGATCGCTCTCTTGATGTCTCTTATCTTTTGAGCTGGAAGCTCCAATGTCGCCTTCTTGGTGTCTAGGACAAAACCTAGAAAGTCTAGTCTCTGCGCTGGTGTGCTGTCTGACTTCTCTGCATTCACTAGGAATCCCAGTGAGGTCAGGAGATCCTGCACCCATCTTGTTTGGTACACTGATACCTCCCGATCTTCTGCTAAGAGTAAGATATCGTCTAGGTAAATGATCAGCCTGGCGCCCTTCTCCCTGATTGCTGCTGCTACTAGCTTCATCAACTTCGTGAATGCCCAGGGTGCTGAAGCAAGCCCGAAATGCCATTGTCTTGAATTGCCAGAATTGTTTTTGCCAGCGGAAAGCTAGGAATGGTCTGTACTCCTCGAGAACAGACACCGTCAGGTAAGCGTCCTGTAGATCTAGACGCGTCAGCCAGTCTCCTTCTCTTAGGGAGTCTCAGAGCTGATGGACGCCTTCCATCTTGAAGTGCCGATATATAATCCAGCTGTTTAGCTCTTTGAGATTTATAACTGGGCGTACCTTTTCTTTCCTGTGCACCAGGAACATATTGCTCACAAACTTCGGTGTGGTCTCGCATCTCTCTATCGCTTGCTTACTGACTAGCTGCGCTATCTCGCTGTCTAGGCATGCTTGTTCTGCTTGCGCTAACTTCTGACTCTGCGGCCTGCACCGCTGGATCGGGACCTCTATGAAATCTATCTGTAGACCTCTGACGGTCTGCAATATCCAGGACTCGCTTGAAAGCTAGCGCCAATTCTCTAAAAATATGCGCGTCCTCCCTCCTACTGGGGGATACTGAATCGCTCTCAACTGGTGTAAATCCTTGACCTCGTCCTGATCTTCTGGACCTGCGGCCCCTCGGGAACCTCCCTCTGGAAGGGAAGAATGTGTCTTGGCTCTTGTTCTCCCAGTACTGAGCTCTGGGGTCTTCTCCCTCCTTGGTTGCTACCGGCTGCACGACCCCTGAAGCGGCCGGTCCCTCCAAAAACTCTACTTGGAAATATTTTGCGAATCGATGCATGTGCCTTTTCTAGTGACACGTATGTCCCGACAAAGCGGCCCATCTCCTTCCCAAAGGTTTCTCCAAACAGGAGGCCTTGGGCTCCTTCTCCCGCTTTGTATGATGATAAATCGCTAAGCTTTGAATCTATCTTGAGTAATAGACCCTTTCCCCTTTCTGACGCAATGGCACAATTTGCGTTCCCGAGAAGGCAGACTGCTCTTTGAGCCCACCCTGCGAAGGCGTCGGGGTCAACCTCTTCTCCTGTGTCCCTTGCCCTCTCTGCGAGGTCCATAATCTTGGCGAGAGGCCCTGCCAAATCTAACAATTTTTCCTGGCAGCTCTTCCAGGATCTATCAATACCCTTGCGGGGGTCCTTGCTCGTTTTCGACACGAAGGTCTGCATCTTCGGGTCGAGCTCGGGGGCTTCCGCCACTTTCCCTGGCAGGTCTGGTCGCGGACATTCCGTTCGTAGGCGCTGCCTCACCTCCTTGTCTAGAGGTTTTCATAGTCTTGCGGCCATATACTGAGCTACCCGGGGGATGGTTGCCACTCGGTGGACCTCGGATTGCGGATGCTGTCCGGGTCGAACATATCATCCTGGTCTTCCAGGAGGTGCTTTTCCTTCATCGCTCTCTTACCCCCACTGGGTTTCGCCCAGTCCTCATCCTCTGCCTCTTCTTCTTCTTGCGAGGCCTGGTCCTCTATCAGCTCCTCCTCCGAGCCTGAGTCTTCTCCATTGTTGTCATCCCCTGGAGTGGGGGTCATGAGGTTTGGCACTGCCTGCCTTTGTACATAAGCTTCTTTAAGCTTTGCGAAAGCGTCAGGCACCTCCAAGGCCTTCTCTACCGCCTCTTCCAATGACCCCGGGGGTCATCAGAGGCTTTCCTCTTGAGGGCTAGTTTACTCCCCTTATGTCCCTCTTTCAAGGGTTCTGTGGGCGTGCACTTACAATCTTTAGTGCTAGTATTCGGCTGCGAAAGCATAGCTTCCAATGTTTCCAGCCTCTCCTGGAGGGATCTCACTCCTTCTGCCACAGCATCAATAAGAGAGCTGGCCAGCACTTCCTTAAAGCTGGCAGCGAGGTCATGGGATTGCTACTCCTCGCTCCACTCAAACTCTGACATCTTCTGCCGAGCTGTGTGCCCAAAATACCTGAATCAGGTGTCTTAGCACGCCCACTGCTCTTCTTCTAGATGCTCTTATTTTTTTTTAATCTTTTCAGTGGCTGCACCTCAGTATTCAGTCTGCTTACTGGCTCCTGCGTGGGTCCTCGCTCTTGATGTGCCAGTTCTACTGCTTATCTGCAGTGACAAGGGGATTCGCCGTCCCCTGCTCTTTGCTGCTCTATGCCTCGTGGGCTGCTGCGCTTTATAAGTGCTTTTATAGAGCACGGAGCGCGCGATCGCTAGGACCGCTGTAATCTTATCACAGTGATCTTCCTAAACAGGGTAATGCTATCGGAGCACTCGTGCGAGTGATCAGCAGTAGTAAATCTTAATGCGTTCGGCAAACTCCACTGCGATGTTCGTAATAAGACGCGCTCTGTCGCGTTTAAACTCCTCCCACCCGCGGGTGGGGGCTAGTTCCTAGGAGCGTTGCACTCCGTGCTTCGCTTGCGCTAGCTCCGCTGCAGGCGCGAGTCTGTGCGCTGACAGTTCGGCGTGCTGTGTAGCTTGCAGGCGCCGGCTCCTCCTTCCCAAGGGAGGGGGCCGGACCCTGCAAGTGCAGCACGTCCGATTAACGTCTTGCCTGCGAGGCTGGCTAAGAACCCCTAGAGTGCCGGTAATGCGACACGGGGCTGTTAGCCTCGCGGCAATATTCTCCGTCAAAATGAATCTTGCACGGGTTTACCCGACTAACACTCACGGCGATGTCAGACGAAAAAACGCTTATTCCTGTGCGCGAACGCACGTCTGTCACGACCTTAAATATAATAGTGCTAATGCTCTAAGCAAATTTTATCCACTCTCACACATACTTATGTGGTTTCACTCCTTAAGGCTATCTTGTAAACAATCTTTCCACTCCCACTCAGTCACTTCGCCACTGACATACGTACAGGGATGAAATAGTACTTATCTGCTTGAAGAGCAGTAAAAGAAAAAGAGGAGCCCAGGCACAGGAAGTGGGTTGTGACTGGTGGAAAGGGCATGGACTACAGAGACTCATGGAATTTGTAGTTTTGGAAAGGAGAAAAGTTCTGTCATACACTTTTCAAGGTTTTATGTGTTTTGTTGAACTGCTGAAGAGTAGAAATAAATAAAGATGAAGCATAATGCTCGCCTCCAGTCTTGTCATAGAATCTAAAAAGCCATCCAGCATTGCGAAGCAGCGGCGAAGGGTGGACAAGGACAGTCAATGCAGTCTGTGCTGCGGACTGTGGGCAGTGGCCGTGGATAATTGGAAGGAATCTGGAGTTGCACTTCTAACTGTGCGGATTCACGGAAGCAGTGAGTTTATGGTTTATGATTTTAGACTTGTATCAAACCTATTGGAGTCTAACTGCTGAATGTGCTGTTAATTGGGTTGAGGCTTCATTATTGTGACTCCATCATGACTACACGCTGTCCCTACCTGTTATCTGTTATACGCTGTGAAAAGCTGTGTGCAACGGGAGGGTCGAGAACGAAACATAGGGAGGAAACACACCTGCTGACAGCTGTTTGCCGTTTGCTTTCTCAACACCTGGGGGTTTTCGTCTGGTGTGTGCGCAGTGCGCTGTGTCTATATCCGTTATACGGGTTGCTTCTTTGTTCCCGCTCGTGTTCCTGTGAAGTGGCAGGTTCCTATTCCCTAACTTCCGAAAGACTTGATTTTGACTACAAGTTCCCCCGAGGACTGTTTCTTCTTTGCAGTTGCGGGCTGCGTGCTGTTGTATACGGAAGTTCCTCCAGAGGGCGGGGAACCGGACTATGGCAGCCATGTGAGCCATTTAGGCGTTCCTCTGGATAGGCACACTTTTCTGTTTGTTGTTTGAATTTTGGCCCTTGGATTTTGGATACTGGATACTGGTCGTCTGGCATCTGATTGCACGCACATAGCATATGAAATATTTTAGGCTGTTTTGAGGCGTTCTTTTATCTTTCTGATTTTTATAATATTTTATATTAATAATTTTATATTACTTTTATGATAATAACCTAACACTTTGGCCTAAGGTGGAAAGGAGAAAGGCCACTGCACTGGGTGAGGCTGAACTGTGCTGTGGGTCGGAGGGCAGGTGTTCATTTCTGGATAACCAAGTTTCCTTGAACTGCATAGCAGTCGAATTAAAAGGGTGTCGGGGTGTTTTGGTGGTAGTGGCTGTGGTGGTGATTGCAGTTAGCCTGGCTAAACGCAAAGCTACCGCCAGGGTCCGAAAAAACATAGAAAGTCCAAGGAGAGGGAGAAGGTTCTTGCCTTGGTGAATCCTGGAGAGGGTTAATGGAAAAAATAAGGTTGGGGGGGCTCTGAACTCCTATTTGCAGAAGGTGGCGGGGCAAATAGAGGAGCAGATTAGGGCAGCAGAAATGGCTATTTCATCTACTTTGAGGAATGTTACTCCATCTACTCCATCTTTGTTGTGCTCCCTTGGGTCAACAACACTTAGCGCTAGTAGCAGTACCAGTACTGTTGTTCCGGTTGAGGACAAATATTTAGTCTTGGAGCTTTCGTGCTCCATTTCTGCCCCAGCCCATGCCCCAGTCCCCCTCCCTGCCCCTATTGTTGTTCGCGTGTTTCCTTAGGCAGCAACTGTGAGAGCCCCCGAGTGTTTGGGTGAAGGGATTGTGACAGGTGGCGTCCCCACTTGTGGGGTTGCTTCCCCGTCTACACAGGGGGGCACAGCACAGAACTCCAACGGCCTCAGTCCTTGTACAACAAATAAGCAGCATGCAGCTGTGGGTTATATCACTGCGCAGTTTTAGGCATGGTTTGTTAAGACTTTACTCCCCGGAATATTTTCATAAAGATGGGGGTCATCTCTCCCAGAAAGGTGTGCATGTTTTCATTCACAATGTACTAGGGGGGGATAAAGCAGTGTCTGTGTCCGAGCATTGAGGGGAGGGCTGTTGAACAGCAGCCCAATCAGCCCTGTGGCGCTATGGACGGGGACCTACACAATGGCGTGCATAAATGTTCGGACCATGACCAAAAATGTTGCATTAACAAGAGCCATGAATTTGCTACCCGGTTTGTGGGTTGAGGGGTCCACTTGCGTCCAATAAGGCAAGCAGACGAGGACAGCGGGGGTGGCCCCTCAGGTTGCCTATTGGGTGGACATTTAGCCCAGGCTTGGGCCTTTGGACTGTCTGGCTGGACATTGGACTTCCTACATGTGACCCTGTGGCAGCTTAGACAGCCAGCAGACCAAACAGGCATCTGGCTGGCCGGCTGAGCTGCTAGGGGTCAAGGTCATGGCAACCGATGATGATGCAAGATATAGAAGAACTATTGAGTCTCTGTCATAAGTGCTTTTAAAATGCTGCCTGTTTACTTCCAAAAGTGGTGGGGTATCTGGTATAAAAGTATTGTGTATATGCTGTTGTTCAGAAGCCAGGGGCATACTATGAGTGCACCCCTAACGAAAGATCCTGGCCATTCCAACGCACCCCTTCTTCCCACTTAGAATCAGATTTCCTTCCAGGAATCCAGTGACCAAACAAAAATGCCCTCGCACAAGAATCTCATTGCATTCCCAGTTGATGGCTATGAATAGAACTTGCACGTGTTAGGACTGCCTCCTGCGGCGCAGGAAATCAGCCTAATTCTGAATAGATGAATTGGCTGCGTTTGTCTCCTGTGTTCTTTTTCTATGTAACTAATATCAATAGGCTGGGATGCCCCAAAGCCCCGGGAAATCCTTTGCTTCCGTCAGAAAGTAGTAACCATGTGTGCTGTGAAGCACAGAACATTTCTGCGAGACACTCCCGCCTGCACACAACTGTGCTGCTACCGAATGACCTGGAAGAATGCAATAGTTTCACTGTATAGGTGGCACTAAACCACCACCTAATAGCCCAAACTAAAAAACACTACACACACATGCATCTACGCCCTCACTCTAGCACGATACACAATCGTTGTACTTCTCCATTGCTCAATGTCTGCAAGTGAGAGAGGATAGCTCAGCGGCAACGTGCTCGCCTTGGAAACAAGACGACACGAAGCAACACATGTTCGATCCCGGGTCCGCGCTTAGAAACCTCTGGGTAAGCGTAATATAAATACGCAAGTAAGACATATTCCTGTAACAGCGCCTCCATGCCCCAGGGCTGGGTGAGCGCTTTAAAAAATGCAAATAAATAAAGTGATACATATCACACGCTGAGGCGGCGGTGCTGCCCTGCAAACGTAATTTAGCATTGGTAGCTGTGCCCCGCCACAGCATACTGAGCTACTGTACAAAAACGCGTGCGCAGTTCAGTAGGTGGTGCCCATGCTTCCAGAACTCTTTCCTAGTTCACAGGGTCAGACTGGAGTGTGACATTCCGAGTGTGCACTGGGCATGCGCGAGCCTCGTTTTGGGCCCGCGCATGCGGATAGAGAATAAAGGAAGTCCGTGCGGCAGTTGCCGCCGGGTGATGCAACCGGCAACATCGCGTCCTGCATCTCTGTGCATGACTGTGTGTGTGCATGTATGAGTGGCTCCCCATACACCGCTGGGCCACACAATAACTGGCGACGAGGCGGGATCCTGCACGAGCGCTCGCGAAACACCTATGGCATGTTTTAGCAGCAACGTCACGGCAGATGAGTCACGGACCCGGCGGGTGCATTCCGGCGACGTTCTAGAAGCAGGAGCACAGTGGTAGCGGCCTGAGAAGGTGCTCGTGCACCACTGGCTCCATTTCCACCACATTTTTGGAACTTCTGGCTATCCTCCACACACAGAGGATGGCCCATTGAAGCAGGCACCACATGAAGGGGACCTGAAAGCTGCAAAATGAAACAAGGGGGCCACCCCACGCAGTAAGAGAAGTGAAGGTACGTGCAATACCCTCCAGAGTCAGGTTTGCGGCCTCCAGCCCAGCAGGAGATGCCTGTGCGACCTGTGAACATGGCAGACAGTGAAGGAGAGGCAGAAACTGCAGCAGTGGCGGCGAGAGCACAACAGGGAGCCTTGCTACCTATGCAGGAATTTGATGTGTCAGGCCCCCCTTCGAAATTGGGCCCAAGATGGCGGCTTTGGATCAAAAAACTGGATATGTACTTTACAGCAACGGGGATTAATGGTGACAATGCAAAGAGGGCCACCTTGTTATACTCGGCAGGCCTTGAGGTTTTACGCATTTACGAGTCCCTCAACTTGCAGGTAGGCACATACGCCGAGGTGAAGAAGGCGCTGGAGAACTATTTCATACCGCTCTCGAATGTCGACTACGAGAGGTTCCTCTTCTGCGGGGAAAAGCAGAGGGAGGAGGAGTTGCTCGACCAGTTTTGTGCCCTGCTTCGAATGATGGCCACCACTTGTCGATGGGACAATGATGAGTGCATGATACGTAATCAGGTTCTACAGGGTTGCAGCTCCAGCAAACTGCGGAGACAAGTGTTAAGAGAACCAGGCTGGTCCCTGCAGCAGATATTGGACAGTGGCAGAACATTTGAGCTGGCTGAGCCCAGAGGTGCGAAAATGGACGCGGCAGTGCGTCCAGAAGCATCGGAGGAAGCGTTCGCCATGGGGAAACGGTCGATGTCAAGAGACAAGTGGGGGCAGAGAAAGCAGGAAAGTCGCTCTACTGCGGGGTCTGATGGCATTTGCCAGCAGTGCGGCTATGATCTGCCCCACTCAGAGGAATGTCCTGCCAAAGGTAGGTCATGTGGCAGATGCAATGGACCTGGCCATTATGCCCGAATGTGTCGCGCCCCCGCCCCGGTGTCAGTGCAGAGAGGCCCAGCCAGAGCACGTGGCGGTGGCTCAAGGAAAATGCGAAACATCGCGGCGTTGGAGCAGGAGATACAGAGGCTTCAAATGGCAGAAGAGGAGGAGGAGGAAGAAAAAGAAGTATTCTTCATCTCGAACATTGCTTCAGGTGCCAAGAACAAGAGACAGCCTAAGTGCGTAGTGGACATCCAGGGGGTGCCGACGCAAGTGCTCATCGACACAGGTGCATCGGTCTGTGTGCTGGCCGCAGACCACTATCGGCGGATTCCGGGACCTCCGGCGCTAAGCACATCAACTGCCAAGATCTTTACGTTTGGAGGGGATACCCCCCTTCCAATTGATGGCGTGTTCATAGCGCCCGTGTCCAAGGAAGGTAAGACCATAAAGGCACGTTTTTTCTTTACAGACGTGAGCCGCCACTCGTTTCTCAGCTGTGCAGCGTCCGAGGCCCTGAATTTGGTCCATTTTACGATGGCAGTTTATCAAATGGACATCGAGGTGCTGTTAAACAAATTTACAGGCATTTTTGAAGGGGTCGGAAAGTTAAAAGCACCACCGGTGTGGCTGCTCATTGATAATACGATCAGCCCAACCGCCCTTAAGCACAGGCGGATTCCATTTCACCTGAGAGAAAAGGTGGAAGAGGAGCTTCGCTCGCTGGTTAACAATGACATAATTGAAAGGATGGAAGGGCCGACACCCTGGGTATCCCCCATAGTAGTGGCGCCAAAGCCGAAGCAGCCAGGGGCTGTGAGAATTTGTGTGGACATGCGTCTCCCCAACGCCGCAATTAAGAGGGAGAGGCACCTTACGCCAACGCTGGACGATATTATAGGCAAACTACAGGGAGCGAAAGTATTTTCGAAATTAGACCTATGAGCGGGCTATCACCAGCTTGAGATCCACCAAGACTCTAGGTTCATCACCGTCTTCACGACGCATGAGGGGCTTTACCAATTTAAACGTCTGAGTTTTGGCATCTCCTCAGCGGCGGAGGTTTTTCAGAACACTATAAGAGGGGCACTCGCAGGCCTAAAAGGGGTGTTGAACATAAGTGACGACATCTTGGTGTTTGCGGACACAGAAGCCGAGCACATGAAAAGGCTCGAGAGCACGCTCAAGAGGTTGCACGACCTAGGCCTCACCTTGCACCGCCAGAAATGTGAGTTCCTCAAAGATCGGATTGGCTTCTTTGGTTTCATATTTCACGCAGCGGGAGTGTCACCGGACCCGGAGAAGATCAGGGACATTCGAGAGGCAGCGGCGCCAACATCCCCCACGGAGGTAAGAAGCTTCCTGGGGATGGTGAACTATTGCGGACGCTTTATCAAGGGCCTCGCCTCCTTATCAGAGCCCCTCAGAGCATTGACCAGAAGCGATGCAGTGTGGAAGTGGGAAGGCAAGGAGCAGGAGGCGTTTCAAGCCCTCAAAAATGCCCTGTCGGATGGGGACACCATGGCCTACTTTAACCCCGCCGTAGAGTCAGAGATTGTCGTTGATGCCAGTCCGGTGGGAGTGGGGGCAGTGCTTTTGCAGCCGGATGGAAGAGGAGACATGAGACCCATTGCGTACGCCAGCAAGGCCCTCTCTGATACTGAAATGCGATACTCGCAAATTGAGAGGGAGGCGCTCACCATTTTGTGGTGCTGCCACCATTTCCGCCTATATATTTTGGGAAAGCCTGTGATAGTGGTAACAGACCACAAGCCCCTACTACCAATACTGGCGGGTCTATCTTCGAAGCCGCCACCAAGAATAGAGAGGTGGATGCTGGCACTGATGGAGTATGGGGTGCGACTAATATATAGGCCAGGCACCAACAATCCGGCGGATTACCTATCACGTCACCCCAACGCTGGAGGTACCAACAAAGGCGGAGAGGTGTCAGACTGCCAGGGACTACTCTGTCATGTTGTGGAGGGGGCGCTTCCCGTAGCGTTGTCGAGATCAACCATTGCCTCAGAGTCATCCAAGGATGAAGTTTTTGACATCACTAAGGAGGCCATTAGAAGTGGAGAATGGAGGGAGATGCTGCGCAACAACTCCCGGCGCCAGCAGGAGGCCCAGAGAGATCTTCAGGCACTCTGGCGGGTAAAGGAGGAGCTCTCGATCTCAGATGATGGTCTGCTACTGAGAGGGAGGCAAATTGTAATCCCGCAGACACTAAGGAGGCGGTTGCTCGAACTGGCACACATCGGACATCAAGGGGTGGTCAAAACGAAAGCGAGACTACGACCAAAGGTGTGGTTTCCGGATCTAGAAGAAAAGGTTGAGGGCTTCTTGAAGAGGTGTTTGGCTTGCCAGGCGGTGACCCCAGGAGAAAGGGCTCCCCCTATAAGCTCGATGGAGCAGAGTGAGAAGCCGTGGGGGACAATCCATGTAGACTTTGGTTCGACGGGTCGGGGCATGTATTTCCTGGTAGCCGTTGACCAATGGTCGAGATACCCGGAGGTGGAGGTATTAGAATCGACGGCAACAGAATTCACCACGAGGGCGTTCGACAGAATGTTTGCAACACACGATTTTCCGGAGATACTCTGCTCCGACAACGGGCCGCCGTTTACCGGCAACCAATTTGCGCAATATCTCTGTGATAGGGGAATACAGCACTGCAGAGTCTCGCCACTGTGGCCTCGCGCTAACGGAGAAGCGGAAAGAATGATGCGCACGCTGAATAAAGTGCTGAGGATCTCGGTCAACGGAGGTGATGACCTGCAGAAGAAGCTAGTGGAGTTCTTGCGGGAATATCGGACCACACCCCATCAGTCCACGGGTGTCACCCCGGTGGAGGCACTGTTTGGACGCTGCCCCAGAGGAATGATACCTGAAATTGAGGGAAGGAGTCCGGGCATCATAGACAATGAAAAAGTACGACAAGAGCGGGCCATACACAACCAGAAGGAAAGTGACAGACGAGGCCTGCAGGGCAAGGAGATCCGTGTCAGAGATTCACTGCTAGTTAAGAACCGTCACCCCGAAGGAAAGCTAGCTCTACCGTTTGGACCACACCCTTGGAAGGTCACCCATGTAAAGGGGACCATGGTGACGGCCGCCTGTGAGCGTGGTACGGTCACGCGTAATGTGTCTTTCTTCAAGAAGGTGGACACATCAACAGGAATGTCCAGTCCAGAAGCCGTGCCCGCCCAGGAAGAGGGCCCTGAAGAGCTGGGTGAGGAACCCATGAACATCGGAGCCCCAGCGGCGAAAGCGAGCACGGAGGCCCCACCAGTCACGTCTAGGTATCCATCAAGAGTGTCCAGGAGACCGCCTGCCCGTCTCAAGGACTATCTTTTGGACTCAGGGGACTGAGCTAAGTATACCGGTGGCCGTCAGAAAGTGATGGGACGAGACCTGCGTTCAGGTCCCTCCAGTTAATGTTTTACTAAGTTAACTTCATGTTGTTGTTAAAGATAAAAAGGGATGTGACGTCCCGAGTGTGCACTGGGCATGCGCGAGCCTCGTTTTGGGCCCACGCATGCGGATAGAGAATAAAGGAAGTCCGTGCGGCAGTTGCCGCCGGGTGATGCAACCGGCAACATCGCGTCCTGCATCTCTGTGCATGACTGTGTGTGTGCATGTATGAGTAGCTCCCCATACACCGCTGGGCCACACAACATGGAGGTCAAGCGCCTTCTCGCCCATATGCCACCCCCAGCATTCACCCTCCACTCAGTCTGGGCCAAATGGCCTCCGTGTCTGTAGTTCTAAAACACTGCATGCGTTGCTGGGATACAGAGTGCCCCCGGGTCAAGGGAGCGCCGAGTCACTGGGAATGCCATCGTTCCTTTCCTGTAAAGGCGTATAATTGGCTCGTCCACCCCCTTGAAAACACCCCTATGACATGAACCTGTCGTAGTTGCAAAGGCATGGCCAGTAATCCTTGCAGGCTTACTGCATTTATAAGGAATGGTAAAGGGGTCAGGTTATCCTGAAGAAACTAGCTCATGTTCGGGAACATAGCAACGTCAGAACATGGAGGTCAAGTCTGCGTGGGGCACAATGAAATGGCAGGATGGTAAAACAACTGATTCCCAGAAGCAGATGTCAAGCACACATGACAGCTGGCCAGCGATACACCCTGGCCACTCGCATAGCAGGAACCAATCATATAAATATGGGAAATAGGTTGTGTGTATGAACAGTGGCCATACTGAAAACAGCCACGCGTAATTCTCTGATTACTTACTGGTAATCTTCATTATGGCTATCCCTACTCATCCTCGTCACAGTTCTTTCCAACCTTTTCTGACCCCTGCAGGCCTAGTTTTCATGGAAACACCAGCACTGTTAACACCGGTGCCAGTGCTTCCGTGTCCCCATTCCTGTGGAGTTCTATGGTACTACACAGGAATGGGGATTTACTGTTTCCACCACCTGACATCCTGGTCCGCCGCCGGCCGTAATATCTCGCTGTCACCGGGATGTCAGGGGCGGAAACGATGTTACGAGGTTGGTGACAAGCCGCCGGCTGCACTGGTGGGTTACTGCCGAACTCGTAATTAGGTCCTTAGTCTCACGAAGGGTGTGAGTGTGGTTTAGGGATACAATAAGTACACACAGAGCAACACCAGTAACTCAAGTGTAACAGGTAGGTTTATAAAAATACAGTTGTTTATTAGGCCTTTAATTACACACTAAGCATCTAAAAATTACAGGAAAGTATTGCTACACAAAACCTTGTAGATATATATACACATTCATTATTAGGAGACTAGAATTGTATAATCAATTACCAGTGCAATACAGGTGAGTAGTCAAATGCAAGGATAATTAGGCAGAACCAACACAAGAACACTTCTCTCAATCTTAAATATGGCCAACCCTAAGAAGATGTAGGGCCTTGTGCCCAAAGGTGACAGGTTCTGAAGTATAGCTCCTTCGGG
This sequence comes from Ambystoma mexicanum, assembly GCF_040938575.1. NCBI lineage: Eukaryota > Metazoa > Chordata > Amphibia > Caudata > Ambystomatidae > Ambystoma > Ambystoma mexicanum. The sequence goes on from NC_090931.1 coordinate 957,402,077, forward strand.
TGAGTAATTTCAAAATCATGCAGTTGGCTGTGGTGGTGCTTTTCGAGAGCTGTCACAGTTAGGTAAGCATTTAGAAATGTTCAAGTAAGTACTCCATGGCATCTTTTTTTTAAAGGAATGACTTGCCTTCTGTCAAAACTATAGCAGACCTTTATATATTAGACTATATTACACAACCTTGCCTTTAACTTCACTTTACCTATAACTGTTTTTCTATGCTACAACCATCCCAATAGCTCATTAGTGACTTTAAAAGTACTTCTGCTTGCATAGTGACCGGTACATGTGCTACTACGTATAGCAGTGCAAAATTCCATAATTAAAAATACCTAAATTATCAATGTCCCTCTAAATGAAATCTTACACATTTCAAAAACTTACAAACACATGAAGTCTCTGCAACAATGTTTCACAAGAGCATGTCCCTAATGAACGATGTGTGTATTTATCTATGCCAAATTGTGATGTAATTCCATTTCAACAACTTCTCCAAAATGCAAATCATGGCATAGCATGCTCATTTTGCAATTCAGACAATGGGCCTCATTACAAATTTGCTGGTACAGTAACATCGGTACCGGTAAGCTTGCTGGTACCGGTGTTACTTTACCAGCAAATTATGAGTTCTGCTTGCGGGTGCCTTTTCGCCCACCAGGTCGGACCTGGCAGGCGTACCAGCACCTGCGAGCAGAGCATGTCGGATGCACCGGCACCATTCATGAATGGTGCCAGTACATCCGACCTCCCCATTCCCATTGAGCCCTAGAGGGCTCAATGGGAATGGGGAGCATTTTATTCCGCCGCCCGCGAATGGGCAATTACTGGGTCCGGTGGGGTCGTAATGACCTGGTAATTGCCCATTCACGGGTGCTGCAAAAATTTGCAAGTTTGTTGTAATGAAGCCCAATGTTTCGTACATACAAATAGATTCACATGCCCAATATGAAATATTACTGCTTTTAAGATACATTGCAGGTGGCACTAAAAATAACTAAACTCACTAACTTCACACACACACGCAAGTATCTCTTGGCAGAAATAGGTATGTTAACCTACCTACCCCAACTCTGATTCTGCCCGAATCGTTGCGGAGGTCATCTTCTGAGGATGGCACAGAGGGTTGTGGGTGCAGAGGTCACTTTCCGTGTCAGTGTCGGTCACATTGCACAGCAAACTGTTGCAGCAAACTTCCAGAAGAAGACCCAAAAGAAAGAAAGATGAAGTCTTCTGTGGTGAAGACCCCCATAGGACACGTCATGGGATTAAATGAGTGTTCCAACGAAGGTCACTGCGGTCAAGCGATGACAGGTGATCGAACAGCAGGAAACAAAGAAGCAGCTCCAGCACAGCGTCCCTTGAAGTGAGACAGCTGGAGATGCAGGCGCAGGTGATTGTAGCATAACCTGAAGATCTGCAAAGTTCCAAGGCTCTGCTCAGAAAGATATGGGCTGCAGCAAGGTAGCCCAGGAGAGGGCTGGACAGTCAACTAGTTCATCCAGAGACTGGTTGTGTCCACTGGTCATGGGATCAAAGCATCAATAAGGATCTTCTGAGATCAGGCAGAGGAGAAGGACTACACCGGGCCAATTACTGGAGTCAATGCTGATTAGCTGCCAGGGTCACCCTCGGGTAATCAGCCCAGGCTCTTAGTTCCAACAATGCTCTGCAGAACAGTTGCAGGAGGCCCCCTTTTATCCAAGATTATGACTGGGAGCGAACCCAAGCCCATCAATTGTAAGGATCTGCACCATTCAAACAGCCGAGGGTTGTCCAACTCTGGACAACCACTGGTCACTACATTCGTCCAGCAACAGACTTTTGGGCACCAGATGATGTGGACTGGGAACAGACAGTCCCAGCCCCTAACCCCCCTTCGCCCCCACCCCCAGGGAGACTTCTGAAGTGCAAACCCCGGTCAGGACAACTCACGGGATTGAAGAAGGAGTGTTCCAATGAAGGTCACCATGGTCAGGTGGCGACAGGCAATCATCCAGTGGCAAACACAAAAGCTGCCCCAGCACAGCCTCCCTTGAAGTGAGATGGATGACAATGCATGAACAGGTTAATTGTAGCATAAACTGAGGATCTGCAAAGTTATAATGATGACAGCTACAGTGAGGTAGCCCAGGATAGAACTGATCCGTCCACCGTTTGGGCCAGGGACACTTCCGAAAGCTCAGAAGGATGGATACTTGCAGTGGTCGAGACAGGTTGTTCCGACCAGTGCAGGGGTCAAGCCACCAACGAGGTTCTTCTGAGACCAGGGTTGCAGGGTGAGGAGGAGGGCTTCATTGGGTCAGTCACTGGAGTCAATGCTGGTGAACCACAGGGGTCGGCACTGCACTGCTCTTCTTCGTAGAAGTCTTAGTTTCAAAGATGATCTACAGAACAGTTGCAGGAGTCTCCCTTTTATCTAAGATTCAGGCTGGGAGCAAACCCATGCCCACCAATGGTAAGGATCTGCACCATTCAAACAGCAAGTGGTTGTTATGTTATGTATGTCATGTTACTCTGCATTTATATAGCGCCTTATGTATCATTGGTATGATCTCAAAGCGCTGGTAGGTTGACCGCCCTCAGGAACCGCAGTTCAAGTCAGTAGAAAGAGAGAGCCGCACCGGATATTTGTAGCTTATGTGATTGTTGCATGATAGCCGCTTTTTAGCAGTAGGTGTGGTGCTGAGGAAATCAGTTGGATGTGTTCAGTCTGGAGGGTGGACACCCAGACTGAGTTCTGGCTGTGTTAGGCCTGAGGAGACGCCTAGGCTAGCCGGTATGTGCTCAGCTAGCTGTGTTTTATTAGGATGATGAGGTGTTCGTGGAGTCTTGTTAGTATGAGAGCAGCTAGGCCGAATGTGTCATAGCATAGCTGTGTTCTAGTTGAATGATGGTGCATAGGAGAGAGTAAGCGTAGTAGTGTGATATGGTGATTATCAGTAAAGCGCCCACGACCAGGCACAAGAGCAGGACAGGGGTGTACATGGCAGCATACGTATGGACCACTGGTCACCACATCTGTCCAACAACAGACTTTCGGGCGCCAGAGGATGTACACTGCGACCAGACAGTCCAAGACCCCTCTGCTCACTCAAACAGAGAAAGACCCCTTGCCAGTGAAAGCCACAGCTTTCCCGGGGTAGGGATTTCGATATAAGGCATTTGCTAACCTGAGAAGCCAAGACAAAGGCAAAAAACAAGCACAAATCTGGTGGCACAACCATTTCAGGGTGCTAGCCACTCTTCGTAACCATTCAAGGTAAATACAAAAGTGCACAAGTAAAATATCACAAAAAGGGTACAAATCACACAGCTGCCACCAGCTTGCCTTTGGCTCAATTTCAAAGTAACCCAAAAGCCATTATATAAAAAGGTACAAGGATACAGCGTATCCTAACTGCACTTCAATGCAAGGTTATGTGTGCAATTGTAAAAGTACAAGAATCCACAAATAGACACATTGGGCCTCATTATAAGTGGCCCGGTTCGGAAATAAAGGTGCCAGTGTTGTTACCGGCACCTTTATTCCCGGACGGGTCACTAGGAGTCTGCCGGTAGGGGCACTGAAATATCGGCAGGTCTGACCTGCCAGGAGTTCAGGCCCTTACCAGCAGGTTATTCACTGAAGCACCAGCACCGTTACTAACGGTGCCCGTGCGTTGGGGTTCCCATTCCCATGGAGTCCTTTTGGACTCCATGGGAATGGGAACTTACCGTACCGCTGCCGCCTGTGATATCCCGGTAGCACTGGGATGTCAGCCAGCAGTAACGTAAAACGAGGTTGCCCGCAACTCGCTGGTATCGCCAGCGGGTTACCAGCAACCTTGTAATGAGGCCCAAAGTTTCTCAGTAATTACAGTCTTAGAGATTAGTCAGTTCCCCCATAAAGCAAAACTGCCCTCCCAAAAGTCAGATGAGGGTTCAAAACAAGAAAAAGGATTGGGGTCCCATAGAAATCTATGGCGGGGAAAGGTGCAGACACAGTCAGTACTGTGATCAGGGACGTCATTTCACCAAAATGCCAGAGGTAGCGGAAGTGACATCACACGACCCTTGATCCCTGATGACATCACAGGAAGTGATGTAATTTGACCCCGCCCGAAGTGATATCGCGGGAAACGATGGAACACGAACTTTCACCCGTTGAAAAAAAAGGAAGTGACATCACATAGCATTGTGCACTACGAAAAATATGGTTACGATATCACTATAATGTGATGTACATTTCGTGCAAGAATGGATCGCCATATGTAGCATTAGGATCAGTGTGTATCGGCCCATATTATCAAATTACTGTGAATGCAAGCAGACGTCCATTATCAAGTGATAATGATGTGTTATTATATAGCACTTACGCTTAAGCGCTTTATATAGAAAAAATATACACCCGATATCATCCAACTTGTGTCGGTACTCATTTATCGACCTCAGAAGGATGAAAGGCTGAGTTGAGGCCTTTAAGAACAGTCTAAATCAGTGACTCACCCCCTGAAGTGTGCCTGAAATAAAACTTTAATGAGTCTAGCAATTACTGTTTAGAATTCCAGAAAGACATATTATTTGGTTTCCTATTCTTTCTTATTTAGGGTCAATGCTGAAAGTGTTAGACTTGTGGCACTCCTGTTCTTATTTTTCTTATTTTTTTTTTTAAAGGGCCTGAACATGAAAGCCATGTTCAGGCCCTCCAGGATCTCCAGGAGCTTGCATTAAAAAAAAACGAAAAAAAACCCGTCTTTTTTTCTTTTACACAGAGGTCGCAAGGGAGACCACAGAGGTCGCAAGGGAGACCTCAGAGGTCGCAGTTGCGACCTCTGGCGACCCCCAAATGACGTCCCTTACTGTGATAAGGAAGCGTATGACTAGGTGTAATGGAAATTACTGGTAAGTAATTGTTTGCACTACCTCCACCTCTTCTCTTCCTCGTCCTAGTACTTACTCAATTAAGCATCCCCAAGATCTAAAGATTGAACCGGGACTCAGTTTAACCAAAAAGGAAAGACCTCTCCCATGCACTCTGGATAGTCATCTGCAAACTGGGATGAATCGTGTGAATCCTTCTCTTCTCTCCAAGGGGGACCCCCCTGTGAGGCTAGGTAGGTAAGGCCGCTCCATAACATCCTCCATTTTTTTTGATCTGAGGAAATGTGCAGGGGTGGCTCAAATGGTCGGACGGGAGCATAAAACGGTCTCAGGCACCAATGAAAAGTGCCCCACAGTTGCACATGGATGTTCATTCCTTTAGTCACAGACTGTTTGAATAGTACCCAAGGTTTTTTTTTTTGTTAAAATGTAAGAAAATTGTGGTATTTAAAGAATATTTATTCAGCAACAATGGTCAAAACTACTAGCTGCATAGTGAAGTAACTCATCAAACGTTCCCATTTTGACTGGCCCACACTAGCATTTTGAATTTTTGGTAAGGGCATTGCCCTATTGCCCTTTAGGCCAGTCCAAGACTGGCGGCTCATCCATAATGGCCGAGGGGGCATCCACCCAGTGGCCCCCTCACCCATTATGGAGGAGCCGAGGAGCCTGCCCAGTGAAACACTGAGCACTCCCTCAGCTGCTTTTTCCAGCTGAGGGAGTGCTCCTGGGCTGGCTGAACTGTCAAATGGGAAACACTGTTTTCCTTTCACAGTTCAGTTCCTCAGCCGCACATGCTCACTGAGCCATGCAAGGCTGGGGGCATTTTACTTTGCCAGCCTTATATAGCTCATTGGAAATGCTGACTGGGACACTGCATGTCTCTATGTACAAGGAGGAATTCCTGCACCTCCTTGCACATACGGACAGAGCAGCCTGGAGCAGGGCATTTCAACACCCACGTGCAGGCCCCTGCAGAAGGTACGTTTATGTTAATGTATGTTTTTTTTAAATATGTTTATGGATGTGTGTAGGCTTGTGTTATGGTTGAGTGCATGGTGATGGGTGCTCGTGTGAATGATAGAGTGATTGGTGTGTGTGTATGTGTGTGTGTGTGTGTGTGTGTGTTTTTTGTTTGTTTGTTTTGGTCCGTTGAGCTGATTTTGGCAAGTGGGGAGTGGAGGAGGGAAGGAGGGTTGTTCATCAAAGGCATTAGAAATGCCTTTGTTGCCCAATCCCCTACCCACCTGCCAAAATCAGCTCTTCTTTCTGAGGCACTGTGGAGCCCGGGGGACAGGGATGTTGTTTTTTACTGTATATCTGTCATTGATGTCCAGTCAAAAATACCATGCTTCACCCCTTAAGCCCCCAGGGCCTTGCATACACACATAATCATGTTGATTTTGTTAGGCACTGTGGTGCCCAGGGGACAGGGATGGTATCTTTTTACTGGAAATCTATCATAGATGTTCAGTAAAACATATTATTCCCCCCCTAACCCCCCCCCCCCCCAAACCCTGTGCCAATTGCAAACTGTTTGGGTTTTTACCCAATGTTTTGTAAAGTATACTCTAAAATGCAACATTTTAGCCCATTATTTAAAATATATTCTTGGGGGAAAACCCCCTGATCCCACATTGATTGGTTCGGGCTCCCTCACTGCGCTCGGTCGCTGTGACATATCTGGTGGAAATATTTATGCCCCTCCACTTAAAATAATTCACCAGCCACCACTGGACCTGGGACTGTGCTGGGAATAGGGTGGGGGAGCCCAGGGACTGTGGTGGGAGCAGGATGGGAGGGAGCCATGGGATAGTGGTGCGAGTAGGGTTTGGAGAGCCCCGGGTCTGTGGTGGGGTGAGGTGGGGTGGGGAGAGCACAGGGACTGGGCTAGGAGTGAGATGAGGGAAGACAGAGACTGTGATGGGAGCCGGTGTGGGAGCCCATGGACTATACTGGGAGTAGAGTGCGCTGACGGTGCACAATAGTTCATAGCCATTTGGGCTTACTGTCCAGTTGGCATTTTTGGGGGGCCCGGCCTGCCCACATTTTGCTCGGGGGGGCCAGGTCTAAAATATTTGAAGACCTCTGCCTTAAACGGCATATATAGGACTATCAGATATAAAGAACATGATGAAATCCAGAGATTTGACTGAAGACAAACCCACAACATGTCATCACGAACAAGGAGAAACCTCCATTTAACTGAGAAGAGTAGACTGGAAAAGGAGAACACACCGAGGAGAGGCAAAGCAGAGAGAAAGTGTAAGCAGGGGAATCCTCCTGACAGCGTGACAGCTGAGAGAGGTGGAGTCAAGTAGAGCCACGTCTTTCAGAAATGGTCTGAACATGAGACCGAAATGCTGGAGGCCCAGCATTCACACGCACTGGAGAGCCGAGGAGACGGGAATCCAAGTCTCAGTGGTGGCGTGACCACGACAGCTTCATGGTGAAGTCAAGTGCGCCCATCCAACGATGCCGAAACAACCACGCTGAGGAAACAGTGAGGCATCGGGTTACCCGCAGTCATACCTGGTTGCAGAGAAGGCAAAAACAAACCCTGGGACGCCGGTGGAGTTCAAGAGAGAGCAAACTTGAGCCAAAGAGGAGAACCTGAGTGAGTGCCGGTCCCGAGGATGTTGCCCTACCCAACCAGATCATTAAGAAATGGGGACAAATACTCAGTGAAGAGGGTAAACTATCATACACCCAAAGAAGTAAAAGTGGTGCAGATCAGAGAGAGAAAGATTCTAATGAAAGAAGAAGAAAGATGTTTAAGTCTGAAACCAAACCGATTTAGAATAAAGCACAAATAACCTGGGTAGAGGGGACACGTATCTATTAATGAAAGAACTAAAGAGTGGGACAAACCAGAGTGAGAGTGAGGGCTATATGGAGTGAAGTCAAGTGAAGCCTTTAGTGAAAAGAAACGCAAAATAACTCAGCTCAAGAGGGGTGGAACCTTAAGGAAGGCATATCCCACCTAAGAAAATATATGTCACAGAAGTCCAAAAGGCATAGCAGCCTGGATCAGAGGATAACACAGAGGGCAAAAGGGGATCAATGGAACAATGTCCAGAGAAAAGAGAGCAACCCAAAAAACCTACTGAAGGAGTTACAAGAACTGCTACAGAAGATGGGGAGACTATTTAAAAATACCTTACCAAGAGAGCTTTGAAGTGGAGAAGAAACTCTTTGAGAAAAGACAGTCAGCGGAAGGGAGTCATTCTCCTGACTTTTTTTAGTTGGTTGGAATGGTGGCATGGTCAGAAAGAACTCGTTTTTGGACAGCAGACTATTTTTATCTGGAGACTTTCTGACAAGTGACGAGCACCTGATTTATTTATATAGGCAGGGAACACCATCATAGCAATAGGCATTATTATAATAATTTAATAAATAATCCGTTGAAATGTCAACACTGTGTCCGCATCCTTATGGTGTCTAGTCAAATGGTCGACAGACAAATGGTCGACACAATTTGGTCGACAGGACAAAAGATCGAATTTTTTTTTATTTATATATATATTTTTTAGGTTTTCGTTTAGGGAAAAAAAGGGTTTTTTAGCAAAAAAAGGGGGTTGGGGGGGACCCCCCCCAAAAAAAGTGAAAAAACCAAAAATAAATTAGATCATTTGACCTGTCGACCTTTTGGTGTCGACCATTTGTCCTGTCGACCATTTAGATTCGACCAATTGACCTACAACCCATCCTTATACTGATCTGCCACAAGCCCATTCTAATAAAAGAAAAGAGAGGTGTATGAAGGACACTCATCGCAAAGATAAACATGTGGGGGCGGGAGGGAAGCCAGGCGCTAAAGACAGGCATGAAACCAGGCCCATCAATAGACTTATCGCAGGTATGTCCAGGGCCCCCGCTCTAAACCATCTAAGCCCAGGGACGGCCAGAAATAACCGAAGACCCAGCCAACGGCCAGAAGACCCAGCCAGCGGCCAGGGAAGAAAGCAACTCTAGGCCAACTCCAACATGAGGATCCTGGAGGAGGAACCAAGCAGGCAACGGCTGAGCCTTCCCTGCAGCAAAAAAGGATAAGAACTGCAACTCTATTCCTAGAGCTAGAAAGCAGCCAAGATCCTATCCAAGAATACACCACCAGCTACTGCCCAGCAGAAGTCAAAGCATGGAAACTGCCCAATCATTGGGAAAAGTGGTAAGGAACCAAAGGGCTTCAACAAAGCCAGACTGGGTCCTGGGGTGACCAATGAACACCAGGGCGAGCACCAGGGCAAGCACACATCTCACACTAATATGGCAATGAGGCAGGAGCTCCAAGGACTCTGAACCCCAACCAGGAAACACTGAACAAGGGAAGAGTAGTCCTCTAGCTAAGGAGGCCGCGCAGAAGACCTCCTACCCAGAGGCTGCGGCCTCAAAACAGTTAGCAAGCAATCCTGCCCTCCAGCCTGCAGCCTTTAGAGTCACCTCCCAGGTGGGCTAAGAAGTAGATACCAAAAGTCAGAAAGAACCAGGTGCAAGGTGCCCAGATATGGGCTCGCATCCAAGCACTCCAGTATGATATCCAGCAGACTCTCTGGTCTAGCCCACTTTCGCCAACCTTCACATTTGCCAAATGCATTTTTGCAGAATTTATTTGCACTTTTTGGGGGGGAAATGCATATGGTAAGTGGGGGTAAGGTTTATATATAGAGGTGGGAGGTGTGGATAGTAAGTGGGGTTGGGGAGGGTCTCCCTACGCATTTTACTGCAAAGAAAAGTGCAACAATCGGTCAAAACAAATTCGGCAAAAGTGTAGGTTGGTGAAGAATTTGCAGCAAACGTCCATAGAACAGATTCTCTTTGCTACCTTAGTACTAAAGGGATTTAAGGTTCAGAAAAAAGGGAAGCATAAGCTAATTCGTAACCAGCACCCCAAATCCACCATGCTACGCTGGTCAAACCACCTGAAAGTGTGAGGCAATTACCCCTGCCCCCAGCATGGGATCTGCCTCATGATCACAACTAGCAGAACAGTTCTAGGACTGGAAGGGAGAACCCACTCAACTATGCTCCAAAGATGGAACACAGCCACAATGCAAAGAACAGGCCGCAAGCCTTCAGTAGGGAGAATATACGAAACCAAGAGGGACAGCAGTCGCCCCTTTTTTCTCACCATGGAGGGGAACTCAGAGCATACTCCTCTCTCACTCCAACCCAAGGACCAGGGCCAGAGATCTGCCCTAAAACAGGGACCTCGCCCAGTACCATGCCAGGTAAGAACAACTCACCAGCTGGCAGGGCTGAGGCCAGAAGTCTAATCCAAACAAGAAAGGGGGAAACTCATAACATTGAATCCCGTCATCTCCAAACCAGAGATGGAGAGGAGAACATCCCCTCCCAAGACTGTGGTCAGCAACTGGAGATGGGCAGGAGGCGGAACCCAGAGAGCATCCAAGCCAACAGCAACTGCCTTGCTGCAACTGACAATAATGCCTTGGAGACAGACTTTCTAGGGTGGCCACGGTCAACAAAGAAACAAGGCAGTGCCAGTTCGCGACAAAAATCACTGAGGCGCCAAACCTGTCCAGGAAGGTGGGAGTACAGCCCCTGCCTCAGTCTGTGCACATCTCAGCATGCTCAAACAACAGACACAAGGTCCCAGGGATTATTAGAGGGGCTATTGCGCTCGCCCAAACCAGAATTGTTGCCCTGACTCTTTGCATATGCATCTTTTAACAACAAGCACCTGCACCTAGTGTGTTTCGAGTGCCCAGAGCCACACTTCTCGCAATAGTGCCATGACCTAGTCTCCAAGCCCTGTGATGACTGAGGAGCAAGATACTGGAGCCAATAAGAGGGGACCGTCATGCCATTCTCCCTGGTGCTGTGCCACCTGTCAAAATGCTCAGAGACCACTTGTCTCCATACCTTCTGCCTTGTAATGGAGATACTGCCAGATAGCAGCTGGAGTACTAAAGTCCCCCTCACTTTCAGAGGGACTCTAATGACATTCCAGAAATCCTCATTTGATAATCAGGTACAAATCGCTGTACACTTACACATTTCTGAAGTGTGTGTTGTTTTTTTGTTTTTACAAAGAAGTAGGATAGGTACGATGCCCACTCACAAGATTCAGCCCGGGGTGGGTATTGAACTCCCTGCAAGAGGCCTCATTGTTTGCAAACTTGAGAATGGGGAAACCCCAGACCACCAACAGAATAGCAGCCACGTACATGAGATATACAGAATAATGGCATGACAACAGTCCATTTCTCTCCTCCTCACTGTGACCTTGAGGCTCCTAGGAGGGGCGTCTGAGATCCATACACCCTCATGCAGTTCTCCAGCCTCCAATGACTTGCGTCACTCAATCCCAGTGTCCTGCCACTTGGGGGCTCAGGGAGAGGCATCTGCAGCCACCCACAAGCCAGCATCCCCTTCAGCTCACCCCAACAGAGAGTCCCAAGGTGCCACATACTGACCAGCCCTGGGGCTGCCCTCCTGAAGTCCAAGCCCAGCGGGGACTGAGGAGGAACCCACAAACAGCGTCCTTACACCCACAAAGTCTAGCAGCGGGGTCCTACTTTCAGGAAAAAACAAGAGACCAGCCCAGCTGGCCTCTCTCAGGATTATTATCCTGAAGGACAGAAAAGAAGCAGGAGGGTTATGGGACTGGGCAGGTGCAGTGGTTGAAGTGGGCAGGAGTGGTGCTCCTCTGTTTTTTTTAATCGTGTTTTACTGTTCCTATACATTTATTTGAAATAATTTTAATTCAATTATTTTAAACGTTCCGGAATGGTTTCGTTTTAAAATAAAAGTGTAGGAAGCAGTTGAAACGTGCACTTCACTGAATGTCCACTTAAAAAGCAGGCGCATGTGTTTGGGGGTTTGTATTGTGTGTGAGAGGGGGGATGGTGATGGGGTTCGTGGGGAGCGGGGCAGGCCAGCAGGGAACATAGTTCCACTACTTATTTTCATACACTTTGACCACTGGTCAGGTGCTTTGTACCCCAGGGTATGAGGGGGAGGGGCCAGAGAATAAAAAGAAGAATTTTGGGGAAGGGTTCTGTCTCAAGTGGGGCTGGCCTTAGTAGAGTAAGTCCTGGGACGAGGATGAGAGGACGTGGAGGTAATGCAGTTAATAATAGGTGCTTGGGTATTTTAAAGAATAATTATTCAGCAACAATCAGCGCTGGCGATTGGGGCAGCTCTCGTCAGACCTGAGATCCTGCACCAGAGTCAGTCGCCCCAAACCCATGATGTGCACTGGGGGGCAGGGGGAGGGAAAAAAAATAATTAAGCACCCGTGAGCAAACTGGGGTCACCAGAGGAAGTTACAGTCCTCAGCCACGACCTGGTCCTCAGCCACGATTCGGTTTATTTATTTATTTATTTATGCAATGTTTGTCGGATACATGTGCCCAGATTATTTATTTATTTATTTATTTATACAATAAATAAATAAAAATACTGGTATCCGATACACATTGCATGAATAAATACCCCTATTAACATTGAAACTATCCCACACGATGCAGAACGGCACCACCCAACTGCTTTCACAGGGGAGCTGCAGGAGCTTTGCCGGGTGTGGTTCAAGTAAAATAAAACATTGCTAATGGGGAACAGAAATCACCCTGTTTGAATAGAACCAAAGGGGGAGTGTTTTTTACAAAATGGGATGCAATTTCAGCATTAAAAAAAATATGTACTCAGCAACACTGGTCAAAACTATTATCCTCATAGGGAAGTAACTCACCACCAGTGCCATGTAAGTGGTTTAAAGAGGAATTGATATATAGTTTGGAAAAGAAGCAGCATGAAAGTAAAAACGCCGTTTTAAACTATTATATTGGACATTTCCTTTGATCAGAGGTCAATTGCCAGCTCTGCCCCCATCAACCCTGCCCCCTCGGGCACTGCCTCCCCCCACCCCCCAACTCCGCCCCCACCGTGGGCCTTGTGGGATCCCCACCAATTTCTTACCATTTCCGCCACTGGCAACAATCGTTAAAATTACTAGCCACAGAGTGAATTAACTCATCAAACTGGCCCAAATTGGCCAAATAAGTGGGCCACTTTGACCAAAAAAACTGGCCCATGTCAGCATTTTGTGCTTTTGCTTCGGCCATGGGCTTATTGCCCTATGGGCCAGTCCGAGCCTGGCATCGGCGTATAGTTTAATTCTATGGGTCCAGAATGAGGTCACGGTAAGTATATGCCGCCCGAGGTTGCAGGCCAAAGCTATATATAGACTCATGGTGACCCGGCGAGGCTTCCGTAGATGTATACTGTATGCCATAAAGCTGCTAGCACCATTTCATTCACCAAACCCATTTAGGCTTTAATCATGAAGAAAGTGCTCGTGACATATGTAAGAGACAGTCAATTGGAAGATAACCTACTCTAAGCATATATGTTGCAGTGTTGACATTAGAGCCTTTTTGTCCGGCGCAGTCACTAACACTGTGTCATGGTTCTGTCGGTAGAGATGAAGTATATAAGAGGGAAATAGCAAGAAACTGTGCCATGGCATTTGACAATGGCTGGACCAATGGGGTGTAGAGGCAATATCCAGGGGGTCATGAATTCACCGACAGGTGGAAATATTCCCAGAATCTGAATTCATGCTCACCCGCCCCACCCCCGCAGATTGCCAGTCATTGGTCCAGTCCCTGTCGCAGTCTCTTGCTGGAATCCAAGCCTCCTGGATGGGAACATTCCCAGTCTCTAGATATTTATGTAGAGAATAAGTACCTAATGCTTCTACAATGCCCTTTCTGTTTTCACAGGGAGGTGGTTTGTATGCTCTTGTGTGTACTGTGGCAATTGACAATTTACATAGCGCTTCATGTTGGATTTCTTGGGCATTTAAGCGCTCGACCAGTGATCTAACCCATGGTGCACTGCACTGTCATATATTTCCAAGGTGAGCGCGTTGCCCCTGAGAAATCAGACCCTGTCTACGGCAGCGAATCCTTACCACCAGACCACCAGGGAGCAGCGTGCGTATTGCCAATATGCCCATGTGCTGCAACTAGATGAAAGGCCGCCGGGTGCAGGGGCAGCAGCCATGATAAGAATACTACACTTGCAGTGGAGGGATTACAAATGTAAGCATACGAAGAATGACTGTAAACAACGGCATCAAATCAGGCTAAATAACAAAAAGAGGCCGAAACACTGACAAATCATGTTAAAAAAGCTTCCAGAAACAAAGAAGACATTTTTATGTGCACATTTCAGTTTCGGAAAAGAGTAGGATTAAATGTTTAAATTGACGAAGTGGCTAAATATTCATTCGTGGCTGAAATGTATGTTGTAAACTTTTTTTTTGTGAATGTTGCAAAGCTCGAAATGCATCCTGTGTATTTTAGAGGGTATGTATTGTTTGTTTTGCGAATCTTCTGCAGACTAGAGTGCTTTTTAAAACTTTTCTACACGTTTCAGTGAAAATAGTGTAAAAGAAATGTAGGCTAAGCGTTATTTAAGGGCTGGGGATGAGATTGTGAGGTGGGCCTCGTGCTTATTTCCATAGCGACCATAAGCTACAGTTGTTTCTTTCCGTCTGTGACAGCTGCTGTCGCCTTTCCAAATATACCGGCCTGAATTCCAGACTGCAAGGGCCTGCACCTATATTTAGCTGGCGGGATTGCGTTACAGGGTCTTCACGCTGGGCAGAGCAGGCTTCTCTGCCTTTTTGCAGCCAGACCCCTGAGCGGAGAACATCCTGGGCCAGCTCCTTCCCCAGCACCCGTCCGGTTCACAAAATGGATCCCCGCAAGGACCTCTCAGAAGAACTGAGGCTCTATCAGTCCACCCTTCTCCAAGACGGTTTAAAAGAGCTCCTGGACGAGACCAAGTTCGTTGACTGCCACTTAAAAGCGGGCACCAAAAGCTTGCCTTGCCACAGGCTCATCTTGGCTGCATGCAGCCCATACTTCCGTGAGTACTTTTTATCAGAAGAAAATGAGAAGAAGAAGGAGGTGGTTTTGGAGAATGTTGATCCGGCTGTCATGGAGGTGATCCTCCGATACCTCTACTCGGCCGATATCGCCCTCGACGACTCGAACGTACAAGATATCTTTGCACTGGCTAGCCGTTTCCAAATCCCCTCCGTCTTCACTGTGTGCGTTACATACCTCCAGAGAAGACTTGCCCCCAATAACTGTCTGGCTATCTTTAGGTTGGGCCTCCTTCTCGATTGCCCGAGGCTGGCGGTGACGGCCCGAGATTACGTGTCCGACCGCTTTGAGCAAATCTGCAAAGAAGATGATTTCATGCAACTTGCCCCCCATGAACTCATCTCGGTCATCTCCACCGACTCCCTGAACGTAGAGAAGGAGGAAGTGGTGTTTGAAGCTGTCATGAAATGGGCCCGGACAGACAAAGAGAACAAGGTGAAAAGTCTAGGCGAAGTCTTTGACTGCATCCGCTTCCGCTTAATGCCGGAGAAGTATTTCCAAGAACATGTGGAAAAGGATGATATCCTTAAAGGCAACCCTGAGATCGTCAAGAAAATGAAGGTTATCAAAGATGCTTTTGCTGGAAAACTGCCGGAAGTCACCAAAAGCAAAGAGGCGGATGCGGTCAACGGAGACGTGGGCGATGAGGATTTGCTCCCTGGGTACCTGAATGACATTCCAAGGCACGGCATGTTTGTCAAGGACCTTGTCCTCCTGATCAGTGACACTGCAGCTGTGGCCTATGACCCCCTCGAAAATGAGTGCTTCCTGGTGGCTCTGGCCGAGCAGATCCCTAGAAATCATTCCAGCATCGTCACCAACACGAACCAAGTCTATGTGGTTGGAGGCGTGTACGTAGACGACGAGAACAAAGATCAACCCATCATGTCCTACTTCTACCAGGTACAGCCAGCACTTTCCTTTAAACATTGACATTCTGCAACTCAGATAGGTTTCTAAAGCAGTAGTAAATAGCAACGTGTGCAGCAAAGGAAGCACACACCTCTTTCCCTTCCTTGCTACCCCCCTCCCCCAGCCCCTCTCTGCTGCTGTAACCGGTGGCCTGATCCTCATGAATCACAGGCTCTCAGGCCCTTCCTCCCAGTTATTACCAGCACCCCCCACCCTCCCCGTTTCCATTGTCCTGCTGGCCCCTGCATGGTGGCTCCACAAAGCACCCCTGAGAGCCGCTTGCACTACCACTTAGCCTGAGGTGCTCCTCCTGGCTCCCCTAAGCACTTCCCTCTTGGGCTCTCCTCCAGCAAAAAGCAACAACAATATATACAGTCGTGGTCCTACTTGGCATTGTGGTATTCAGCTGTGCATGGGCATTGATGAGAAGTGTGGGGGAGGGGGTGGAAAGGGGGAGCTATTTCAAGCCAAAGTGTGCAGTAAAGGGAGCAATACAGGGCATGTTTTGCAGCACAGGAAGCAATAATAGAAGGCATACTGGGCAACAAAGGAAACAGTAATGCATGTCAAGGTGTGCATTAAAGGACGCAATAATGCATCCAAGATGTGCAGTAAAGGAAGCAGTTATGCAAGTGAAGCAGTGAAGCATGCCAAAGTATCCAGTAAAGGAAGCAACAATGCATGACAAGGTGTTCAGTAAAGGAAGTGGTGATGCATGAGGATGTGTGCAGTAAAGGAAGCAGTGATGCAAGTGAAGCAGTGATGCATGTCAACGTGTGCAGTAAAGGAAGCAGTGATGCAAGGGAAGCAGTGATGCATTTCAAGGTGTGCAGTAAAGGACACAATAATGCATGAGAAGGTGTGCAGGAAGGGAATCAGTAGTACAGCATAGGCTATGACGTATACAGGAAGCAATATGGTATAGTATGGTGGGCAGTAAAGGAAGTGGCATTGCAGTCCCAAAGTGAGCAGTAAGGGGAGTAATAATACAGGGTACGGTATGCAGCATAAGAGGCAGTGATAAATGGCAACATTTGCAGTTAAGGACAATATAATGCATGACAAGATGTGTGTTCAAGAAAAAGAATACTAAATGCAAACTGTGCAGTAAAGGGAACAGTAATATAGGGCAAGCAATGCAGGCACGGGGGTAATAATAAAGGATAAGATGAGAGGTAAAGGCAAGCAATCATAAAAGGTCGCGCGTGACGTGCAGTAATAAAAGCATTAGCACATGGTAAATTGCACAGCAAAGGATTTCGCAGCATGGCTTAGGCGCACAGCAAGCGGCGCGGAGGGCAACCTTCCACCCCACCACTGTGCTGAGGAGAAGCTTTAGGGTAAAAAAGTAAGACTCATGTATTTCCAGAAACAATATGTGCATTCTTTCCTACTCTGTAGGCGGGGCCCGCTGGGAGCACTTCGGCTGACTTCTCACCGCTCTAGTGTGTGATATCCAGAAAGAAAATCCTAGTTACTTTGCTAGATCATGAGCGAGAACCCTTTTATAGCACCTCGAAGAGTGTGTGGACCTCAAGGCTTGCGTTGGGATGTGGTGCTGGCGTTGCCCGTGTAGGAGTTCTCCTCCTCGGAAGTGCGAGGCATGCGGCTGTGTCGGGGCGCATTTATAAAGGCAACCTTAGCTTTTATCATGCACCCTTAGAGCTGAGAGGTGTCTCGTGAGGAGGAAGAAGTTATCCAGGTGACTGGCTGCACTCCCGGCTGCAGTGATGCCGTTCCACCCGCACCCTAGTGTGGCTGTTGAGTATGGTTTGGTACCTAAGGGGAGCCAGGCCTTGAAACCACCTGAAAGTCTTGGGTCTCAGAGTCAGAGTGAGATTACACAACAGTGTGGTAGGTGAGAGTGGTCTCTTGGCTCTGAGTGCTTAGTGTGGAAAGCGGCAGTGGTCTCTTGGCTCAGAGTGTTTAGTGTAAGAGGCCTTCCACAGCACATGTGTGCCACAGATTACATACACATCAGTGTGGTAGGTGAGAGTGATCTCTTGGCTCAAGGTGCTTAGTGTGGTAAGCAGGAGTGGTCTCTTGGCTCAGGGTGCTTAGTGTGGTAAGCAGGAGTGGTCTCTTGGCTCAGGGTGCTTAGTGTGGTAAGCGGGAGTGGTCTCTTGGCTCAGGGTGCTTAGTGTGGTAAGCGGGAGTGGTCTCTTTGCTCAGGGAGCTTAGTGTGGTAAGCTGGAGTGGCCTCTTGGCTCAGGGTGCTTAGTGTGGTAAGCGGGAGTGGTCTCTTGGCTCAGGGTGCTTAGTGTGGGAAGTGGTCTCTTGGCTCAGGGTGCTTAGTGTGGTAAGCGGGAGTGGTCTCTTAGCTCATGGAGCTTAGTGTGGTAAGCGGGAGTGGTCTCTTGGCTCAGGGTGCTTAGTGTGGTAAGCGGGAGTGGTCTCTTGGCTCAGGGAGCTTAGTGTGGTAAGCGTGAGTGGTCTCTTGGCTCAGGGTGCTTAGTGTGGTTAAGCGGGAGTGGTCTCTTGGCTCAGGGTGCTTAGTGTGGTTAAGCAGGAGTGGTCTCTCGGCACTGAGTGCTTAGGGTATGATGCCTTCCACAGCACATGAGTGTCACAGATTACACATCGGTGTGGTAAGCAGTTTGGGGTATCACACATGGTGTCAGAGTGAGATTCCACATCACTGTGGCAGGTGAGAGTGGTCTCTTGCCTCAGGGTGCTTAGAGGGTGTCAGTGCATGTGATCAGTGGTTAGCGGGAGCCCTGTGGCAAAGTGTCAGTTTGGGTCTGGCTGGATCCAGCGCAAGGACTCCGAGTCCAGAGCGAGAATCCGATGGGCACTGTTAACCTCGGAGTGAATATAGAAGCCACAGAATGTTCAGCCATTTTAAACATGTTCTTCACCCCCACAGCCACTACCCCGCCTTCTCTGTCTCCTACACGTGTACCTCCAGCGCCTGTAGACTCTGGCCTCTTTGGCTGCATGTCAGTGGAGATCCGGGCAGAGTCCTCTAGGCAGCACAGTGGGTTCGGCCAGTGCCCCGTTTGTAGTTTCCACTTCCCACGTTTCATGCCTTTCCGACTGAGCTGCCCTGCAACCACGGCATGAGGATGGGGAGTGGAAGGAAGTGTCCTTGTGATTATTTAAAGCGATGCATCTGTCACTTGCCCCTCCCCAGACACTCCTCCTACCCGAGAAGGTGGCTGCCTTCAGCAATCTCGTCATGGCGATGCCGGGATATATTTCTAGACTGACCTCATGCTTTCGTTATTCCTTTTGGTCTGCAACCAATGGAGCGCGCCCTTGTTCTAGAAAGAAGGCCCTTCTCCAAGGCACAGACATGTTTTAGCCCCACAGCCTCGTCCAAGAATCAATACATTGGGCCTCATTATGACTCTCGCGGTAGCATTGGACTGAATGGGAATGGGGCGGACGGAAGCAGGTGCTTTCGTCAAAGTGTGCGGCCGGGTGCCGTTCCTCCCAGCAGGTCAGACCTGGTGGGAGGAATGGCACCCGGCCGCAGTACTCGGAGTATGCCAGTCCGGTAACAACGGTGCAGGTAGCTTACAGGCACCTTTGTTCCAGACCGACACACTTGTAATGAGCCCCATTGTATGGTAAAAATGTAATTTTCCAACATGAACAGTACAGGAAGTTAATCCATCTATGGGCCTCATTACGACCCTGGCGGACAGCCGTGCCTGTAATACAGGAACGGCTGCCGCCAGAGTCGTTTTTTTTTCGGCGGACCCGGTAATTGCCCATTCCAGGGCACCGAAAAAAGTTCTTCCCCATTCCCATTGAGCCCTTTGTGGGTCAATGGGAATGAGGAAGCCGCATGCTGTGCTCACGGGTGCCGCTCTGCCCACCAGGTCCGACCTGGCGGGCAAAAAGGCACCCGCGAGCACAACTCGTAGTCTGCTGGTCCGGGAACTACGCTACTGGCAAGCTTACCGGTACCGTAGTTCCTGGACTGGCAAACTTGTAATGAGGCCCAATGACAGGTGACGCTTTAATGTTCATTTTAAATTGCTGTATCATTCTCTTATGAATTATTTTACTTGTTCAATAGCAGTAATTTAGCAAAACAGAAATTCTAAACTTTGGGCAGGCCCATCCCCATACTGCAAACTCAATGTGCTTTGGAGTTGCCAGTAATCCCCCAGCCGCAGCCACTTCACTTTAAATGCATCCAAGCATTGGCAAAGACAACAGTGTTAGCCTGTATGTAGGCATAGAACAATCATTTGCCTGTCGCTGCCATAATGGTGCCAATATGTCATAAGATACAACAGCTGGAACACAGTGTGCTTATCTAGCCATATAAGTATCTGGCATATGCGTGCCTAACACCTAAACACAAACCGAGACTGTTGACTTTGTCAATGTTTGCTTGGGCAGGACCTGCAAGGAACAGATATGAATCGAGTGGCTGAGCGCACACTTTTTTAAGGCATCTTTATTACACCTTTAGTGCATTTGCAGCTGCAATTAGGCCATTAACTCTCAGAAGACTACTTAAAAATAACACTGCAAGGGTCAGGGTTTGATGCTACTGCTTGATAGGGCTAGCTCAAAGACATCGCAGGGGGATGAGCTTTGGGCGGGGAGAAGCAGCTGGTGAGTGGGAATTGCCGTAGGGATCAACATGGCCTGGGGTAGTCAATGGGTTGGTAAATACCTAACCACCACCCTCAAGCTGTGAGTCCCTACTCACATGTCATCTCCCTCCTGGCTTTACTCCAGTACTCACCTGTGCCTAATAAGCCCTGCCTACTAACCAAAACTAAAAATGGACTGAAGTAAAACTGCAGTCAAAGCAAAGCTCTGGGGTCAGTTTCCTCTCTGGTCATCGGGCCTCTGTTATTTAGCTGTTCTGGTGAGTCACACTCCTCTGATCCTCAGGTCCATCCCTTCCCTGGTGAGATACTGGCAAAAACAAACGGAAGCAAAACCCATCCATGTTCTGTGTGCTGCTGCTGTTTAAAGTGCACTTCGAAAGCCTTAAATTCTCACACTTTATTTTTTATATAGTGCAACGAACCCTCAGGAATGTGAGCATTGCTTATTACCCACGGTATGTGGTGCTCATTTATCGACCTTGGAAGGATGAAAGGCTGAGTTGGGCCCTGCCGGGATTCAAACCTCCGTGGGCAGGCTCTCCACGGATGTCAGAGCGAGCACTCTACTCGCTGTGCTATCTGACCGGCATGGTGGGTCCATGTAATCAAGTTCAGCACTGACTGGAGAAAGAGATAGGAACAAATGCTGCTTCAAAAGCACTTTACCAACTGCCCGAACTGACAATACACTGTGGCACACAACCTGTCCCCTGAAAAAACACTGGTTACACAATGGAACATCTATCCTCTGGGGGGCACGTGTCTGCACTCAATTCCCCTCACCCTCAAACTAACCCACCACAGATACATCAACACAACTCCCCACACTCTTTAAGCCCCACTCTGACAGAACCACAGGCAATCACACAAACAAGTATCTCAACACCCTGGAGTGCACATGAACTACTGTTGCAGGCAGGTCTCAAAATATCTAAACCTTACACCGCACCGAGGCCCGTCTTCAGATCTGCACACATCAACACTGTGGCAAAGCCCTCTTGCCCTGCTGCTGCATTAATCCCCTACCCCAATGCGTGAAGATCCTGAAGCTCCCAGAAAATTAGACAATGCCAGAAGGAGTGCTAGGAAAGATGCAATCACGTAGCATAACAGGACATAGCGAAGGGGTTCACTCATTCCCCCGTGGGGCAGTAGGCATGGGCCAAGCAACTTCTGCGACAGGCAGCAACAGGGGAGAAAACCAAGGGTGGCTCCGATCAGTGCACCAAACCCTCTGGGGCAGTGGACCGACTGGCTGCCAAGACCATACATTTCTATCCCTAATCAATTGCTTTAGCACTGAGGCAGGGCCAGTGCACCAATAATGCAAATCTAAGCGGCGACTTTGGGGGGCCACTAACAGGGAACCACGGGGGGTACGTTACTCTGTTCCTACCCATTCAAACTGTCCCATTGCAGGAGTGTCTGTCTTTCAGTGTGAATCACTAATGAGGACTCCAATGTGTGCAGTTAAGACCGAGTGAGATTCAGTGTTTGGACCATGTTCACGCATGTTGGCTAAAGAGGGAAGCGATGTTTTTAACCTACACTGCTAATTTGACCACATTTGACCACATACTTTCCCAGCTTTACTTTTACTCACAGTAAATCATCTGTCCTATCCGTGGAGGCCCTCCTTTCTCTCTGAAGGGGGTTGGGCGGATTAAGCATTAGCGCCCCCCCCCCCCCAACCCCAACCCTCTGTGAGGGGTAACATTGGGCATTTGGACCCTGGAAGACCGATTTGACAGTGCCGCATAAAGGGAGGTCCATTAGGTGAGCTTAGGCAGATAATATCGACATTGTCGGCTGCCGGGGCGAGGGGTTAGGTGGGGGCAATAAGGCGTTTAGCAGCCTCTACACTGTCGCTGGCACCCCACAAATAATATGTCTGTGGGCAAGAGGAAACACCCTTGGCGTGGGTGTTATCATAGTAACGCAGCACCTAGTTGACAGGGGGCAGGAGGATGGATGGCGTAAAGGAGGCTGGCGAGGAGCACAGGAGAGGGGGTGCGCAGGCAGCACAGTGGATATAAGAAAAGGCGCCAAAGCCACAGAGAGACCTGTGAGGCACCAGAAGGAGTGTGAGGGCGAGGCAGGTTGGAGAGGCGTCCAAGTGAAAAGGCGAGTCTCAGCCAAATGGGGACGCGGCGTGTATATGGGGAGCTGGCACGCGGGAGGTGGCATTCTGGGCACTATCAGAGAATAGTGCTGGGAACTCAGCCATCCTGATTGGCTGGGCAGCGCTCAACCTTAGGAAAAGGGTCTTAATAGGGCCATATTATGTTTAAATGAATGGGCTAAAATCAAGCAAAAACTTTGCAAATATTTCTGCCACAATCACACCCACATTTTGACAGAGAGCGCTAAATCTTCATACAGCTTGAAGGAGGGCACTGGTTTCCCTCTGAACCACTTTTTTATTCTTAAATTATGTTACACAAATATTTAAGTTTTGGGTTTCTAGGCACACAATAATACCGCCTTATAATGTTCACTTACGAAATACCCACGTTGCATAGTAAACCCACATGACAACATGTAAATCCTTAAAGCGACATGTTAAGCCAAAAGAATATCATTGTAGCTTTATGTTCCACAACCTGAATAGTAAACTATAAGTCCCAGAATGCAAGATAATGCACGCCTGAAGAATAGGGTTAACCCCACCTTACTTTCAGTGCTTTCAGACATGCAAAACAAGAAACGGTGGCATAAAATTAGTTGGACGTGGAGATTCTTTCTCACAGACCTCCAGCTCGTCGTTATGCCTGATGCTGAGAGCATTTGACTAGTTATGTTATGTTAAAGGTACTTATATAGCGCACCGTCACCAACAGAATTGGTCCCCAGGCGCTCTGGCGGATCTGTAAACAGGAAGGGTGGGTAGGGTTAGTCGGGAGGGGGGGAGCAGGAGAGTGGGAGAAGTGATGTGCTGTTGGCAGCTTTAGCTCGGTATACACCGAGTACTGGGCTTTGGTGCTAGTATCGGGTCGGGCGAGACCTTGAGTGCTGTAGGTGATGTTTATGTGTTGTTGATGCGGTGTGGTAAAGTGCGTGCGGATTGCTGGGAGAGAGATGGCTGTGTGGCTTTGTGTGGTTTAAGTATGCAGAAGATTGAGGGTTGGGTTAGTGGGGTCTGGATCCTGATTCAGGTACTCCTGATTCCGTTAGAGTTGTATACCTGGGGGTTGGGTTGATGCAGGTTCCTCGTGGGCCGACTCGCTTTGTTGGTGCTGCGCTGGCCCAACTGTATCATTGTGAGTATTGTTTGGGTTGGTAGGTGCATCTGAACCCTTTCTACGGTTGTGGGGACTGGGTAGGTAATATCTATTGTCTTGTTATCTAGTGTGACACTGGTCAGTTGAGGTTTTGAATGGTTCAGGGTCAGAGTGGTGTTGATGTGGTGTTCTAGTGCTTCCGTTTTAGTGTCATAGTGACTAGTGACATAAAATTAAACTTTATTTTTGTACATGTCAAAGTAAAGTAGACACCATGGATATAAACACATCTTAAATGGGTGCTTTGTGCTGCTTAACTATCACAGACGTTCTAAGTAACTGGTGCTTTGAGGTCTGTCCGTTGGAAATGGTCCATCAGGCGTGTGGAGGGCTCTGCTGCTGAAAAAGGAAATGTGTTTGCCAGGTCGTTAAGGTGCTCCGGCTGCAGACCCCCAGACCGCAGGGTGACTTGGGAATGGGCAGTGCTCAGTTGCCCGCCCCCGGCTGGTTCTATATTTGGCCCAGGAGACAGAAAATGCAGGTGGCTATTTAAAAAGAGAATGAACAAGCAGTATTATGTGCCAATGATTTATACTGCACTTCCACCTCCGGTTAATCACATTAAAAATGCTGCCCTTTTATCACAAAGCAGGGTGTCTGCTGACCCCCCCCGTGGACGGCAGCGGCAGCCCTGTTGGGTGCTGCTCCGGTCCACTGGGCAGCCCCATGTTATGGTCGGGTGGCAGCCGACCAGGCGCACATGGGCAGCGCTCACGCTGCAGGTACAAGGGGTGGGGAGTTCATCCCACTGGCTCCGGGGACACCGGAGCTCCACACATGGGCCGGATGGCAACCGGCTTACCGCGGCCCCGGCTCTGGGGGCACCCAAGCCGGGGTCGTCATCCTGGCCCGACTCATAGGGCCAGGGCGACACACAGGGACAACTTTGCCCGGCAGGGGCACCGTCCGGACGGCGTTGCCCGGCAGGGGCACCGTCCTGGAGCTGGGCTCCTTCCTTGGGCCCAGCACACGTGGTGGGGCACCCGCATGGTGCCCCCAAACACACACACACGCGGAGTCAGTTGGGTCTCGACTGACGAGCCGGAAGCGGCTCGTTTACTTCATTAACTTGGTCACGTGGTTCCCCACGTGACCACTGCAGCACACTTGGGCGATACCATGCCTCCCAACAGGGGAGACATGTAACACTCCTCCTTTTTCATAACAATGAAACAAACAAAAATAACAACGCCCCACCATAACCACCACTACTACCACTACAACCACTCTACTAATACACCCTTTATTAACCTGGGTGAGTGGTTTTACTATTACTGAATGCCGCCCTTGTTGACCCCCCTGGCACCATTTAAAGCATGGCCACAATATGCAGGATCACAGCTTCACATCGCCACTTGAATGGGCCATTTTAAGCAAGTCCAGGGTCTGCAGGGTCCCAGTCTTCATGGAGATGGCTATTGAGTCCATATTAAGTAATTGAAGGTCTGCAGGAGACCAGTCCGACATCATACGTGGGCAGCCACCCATAACAGTTCAGTTCACCACTCAAGGGCCGGCAAAGCCGCACCTGGGGGGGCCCAGGGGCCACATCGGCCAAGTCCACTGTCTGGAGGGCGCTTGTGATGGGCTACTGGCACCCTGGCAGCAGGCCCCTTATGTCCCACTTCTTCTCTCTCATGGGCAGATGTCAAAGTCCAAAAGGGCCGGCAAAGCCGCACCTGGGGAGGCCCAGGGGCCACATCGGCCGAGTACACAGTCTGAGGTGCTGCTGTGATGGCACCATGGCAGCAGGCGACTCCTTATGCTTCCCCTCTTGGGGCAGGTTTTTACTGTTGTAGCCGGCAGCCCGCAGACCTCCCATCGGGCCCTCCTTTTCAGGGGGCCACTGTCCTTCTCCTTGCGCTCCTCGCATGGCTGTCATCATCCGACATTGTGCCCCCCTTGCCTTCCCTTCCGTTGTGGGGGCGCCCTCTGGCTACGAGCCCTACAGCAGCCCTCACGACTGTTGCTCCATCCAGCTGCTGCAGGCCCAGATGGTAATGGGCCACCCATATTCTCCTTTTCCATTATGGGCTCGGTGATCATAGGCCCCGCCCCTTTTCTTTGTTCGAACAGGGCCTCCGCAGGAATCCGTGGGCCCATTTTACTTTTTTTCTCTTTTGGCTCCGGTCGGAGCATTTTCCATGTTTTTTTTCTCCATTTTCACCGCTGCGGGCCCGGGTCGTTCAGGCCCCGCCCCCGCACCCCCTCCTCTGCAGTGGGAAACCCGCCACGGGCCTCCATTGCCTCCGTTGTTTCCTTGCAGCGAACCTCGCTGCTCTTTCCCAGGGGGGGGGCGGCGGCTCACCTCCTTACTCCTGCCGCAGCCGCCACATCTCTCCCGCCCGCTCCTCGGAGCGATCTCCTCAATGTTCTGGCGGGCCCAGTTGGTATGCGGCCCGCCTCATATCTCTTCATGCGGCGCCCATCGCCACAGCCGACCGGTGGGGGGGGGGCTGCTCCGTGCTCCACTGTGGCGGATGCCACTCCATTTCTTCTTGGGGGGCCGCACCCCTCTCCCTCGCGGGTGACCACCCGCATTCTCCCTGCTGCAGCGGGGGCCGCTCACGCGTCCCTCCACCTCCTCGGACGGATGGGGGGGCGGGCAGCCGCCCCAGCGGTCGATGCCGCAGATCCTCCCTCGCACGGGGGGGGCGGCAGCCACTCCTCCTCCCGGGGCCACATTTCCCTTTTTGCGGCGCAGCTGCCGACTTGTTCCGTCTCCCGCGGGGGGGCGGGCGGGTAGTTCGCCATCCTTCCTCCATAGCGGGCCCAGTTGGAGATGGGCCCGCCCCACCATTTTCCTCCGGCGATGTCCGCCACTCCTCCACGGACAGAGGGGGGCAGGGGATCGCCTCCTCCCTGCAGCCGCTCCCTCCACGCGGCTGATGCCGCGGGCTTCACCCGACACCCTCAGGGGACGGGCAGGCAGTACGCCATCCTCCTTTTTCACAGGCCCAGTTGGTGTTGGGCCCGCCACGACATGTCTCCTGCGTGGGCCCCGTTGGAGATGGGCCCGCACCAAAACTTCTTGGGGGCACGCGGAGCCCCTCGCCTCGTCGCCATTGTTGGGGGCTGCTCCGGTCCACCGGGCAGCCCCATGTTATGGTCGGGTGGCAGCCGACCAGGCGCACATGGGCAGCGCTCACGCTGCAGGTACAAGGGGTGGGGAGTTCATCCCACCGGCTCCGGGGACACCAGAGCTCCACACATGGGCCGGATGGCAACCGGCTTACCGCGGCCCCGGCTCTGGGGGCACCCAGGCCGGGGTCGTCATCCTGGCCTGACTCATAGGGCCAGGGCGACACACAGGGACGGCGTTGCCAGGCAGGGGCACCGTCCAGACGGCGTTGCCCGGCAGGGGCACCGTCCTGGAGCTGGGCTTCTTCCTTGGGCCCAGCACACGTGGTGGGGCACCCGCATGGTGCCCCCAAACACACACACACGCGGAGTCAGTTGGGTCTCGACTGACGAGCCGGAAGCGGCTCGTTTACTTTATTAACTTGGTCACGTGGTTCCCCACGTGACCACTGCAGCACACTTGGGCGATACCATGCCTCCCAACAGGGGAGACATGTAACAGGCCCCCAACTCTGCCAGGTCAGTCTTTGCAGCTGTTGCGTGGCATGTGGTGTGAGAGGAAAGCCGTGGCACCTGGCGGCAGAGAGCGCAGGCGCGTCCTCTTGTCAGCAGGATGTCGTGCCTGCAGCTGAGCCGGCGTCAATGCATGTCACGTGGTCCTCGGTCCCTTAGACGGAAGCGCGACTGCGCCATTCAAGGCTCGGGGCGTCTGACGCAGCCAGTACTTTTATACCCGAAGGCCTTCTTTTCCTGGCAGCTACAGTTTATTTCCTGATAAACTGAAATCGAAGGGTATGTTTGCACTAAACCATACACCAAGTTACAGTATTAAGAAAATAGTAAATCATCTTTCTTATTCCTGGAGGCCCACCTTTCTCTCGGAAGGGGGTTGGGCGGATTAATCATTAGCGCCCCCCTCTATAACGAGGGGTAAGGAACAGTGGGCATGTGCTGCCTGGAAGGCCGGTTTCAAGGTCCAGAGCAAAGGGACGAAGGCTTTTAGTACCCCCATGCTCTTGCAGGGCACCCAAAAAAGAACATTGCCTGTGAGCAAGACGAAAACGTCTCGGCGTGGGTGTTATCATAGTAACACAGCACAGAGGTGACGTGGCAGGAGGAAGAATGGCACAATGGGGGACGGCGAGGAGAGGGGGGTGCGCAGGAACCACAGTGTTGTGTTCATAAAAAAAGCACCAAAGCCGCAGGGGTTAGTGAGGCACTAGAAGGAGTGTCAGGCAGTGGTCGAAGTGTAGAAAAAGAAGCAGTGGAACTATGTTCCCTACTGGCCTTCCCCTACTCCCCACAAACCCCATCACCACGTCCCCTCCCACAGACAGTACAAGCCCCCAAACACATGCACATGCTGTTTAAGGAAACGTGCAGTGCGTTGCCGTGAAAGTGCAAGTTTAAACTTCTTCCTACACTTTTATTTTAAAACAAAACCATTCCGGAACGGTTTCTTTTTAAAATAAAAGTATAGGAACGGTAAAACTTGATTAAAAAAAGTAGAGGAACACCGCTCCCGCTCACTTCGACCACTGGTGTCAGGGTGAGAGAGGTTGGAAAGGCATCCAAGTGAGGTGAGTCTCAGCCAAGTGGGGACGCAGAGTGTAAATGGGCAGCTGGCATGCTGGAGGGTGGCATTCTGGGCACTATCAGAGAATAGTGCTGGGAACTCCACCATCCTGATTGGCTGGGCAACACACAGACTTTGGAAAAGGGTGTTAATAGGGCCATATTATGTTTGCAGATATGTCTACAACAATGCCAGTAGCACAATCACACCCACATGCTGGCAAATAACGCCAAATCTTCATATCACATGAAGGAGGGCAATGAACTTTCTCTGGACCACTTTTTTATTCTCATGTTATGTGTCAAATCACCAGTATGCTGACCTCAGAGCACCCATGCTTGCCCGGGGGTTGGCATATTGGGTCAATGTCTGGGTTTTCATGGCCAATCTCTAAAAGAAAGAGGTTTATGGGAGGAGGGAGGGCTAAGGGTTGCGAAAAGAAGAGAGTAGGAGTGAGGCATTCGGATGAAGAGTGTTTGAAAAAGTGCATTGGTCCGGTTACCTACAAGCCTCATGTAAATGTTGTAGCAGGCTAATTGTGGAATGTTTTAAGAGTGAACAGTAAGGATGGATGCAGATTATCGTAACCATTCCCAAGTAAAACTGGTGAACTGGGGGCGTGTGGTTCCCCAAATGTGCTCAAGCAGACCGTGTTGGTAAGGCTGCTCAATTCCCCCGGATGTGTCTTACCAGAAGGTCAAACGCCAGAATCCTCTAGGACTTTGCACCATGAAGACCAGGGACGTCTAGTCAAGTCAGTATGCATCAAAACTACAATTCCGGGGAGGGAAAAAGAAGGGAGAGTAGAGAGACTATTGTTTTTAAATTGTGAAGAGTGTTCTGCCATGGCGTGCTGTGTCGGTGACTATGTGACAGCTGCAACAAACCTTTTGTGGGGTTCAGCCTTACTCTACCGGGCGCAGTGCTAAAGGTGAAATGAGGGCTAATATACACTATCAATCCTAACGGGAACCGTCTATAGTTAATGACTCGGCTATACTTTTGCACGTTTGTCAGGTATGTCAAAGATACATTCAATGCATGCCCACTTGAAAGGCTGTACTTGATAATGAGCAGACCTATAAGACATTCAAAGACAAGATAACTGGCCTTAAACCATACATGCATACAGTGTGATATATGCAAAGCATTGCAACAACACCCTGTTTTAGTGTGCTGCTTCATACTAGGATTTCTTTATTGCGTGTAAGCGCTGTTAAAGGGAGAATGCAATGTCCCATTCTCAGAAGGAATTACCACTCGCAGTCAGAGCTGTCCAAATGGACTTAGTTTAGTGATCGTTTCCCTCACTGAAGGTTTTTCCTATTTGGCTCAGGGTATCTGCCTGCCTAGTGTCAGATCTATCCGGCAGGGTGGCATCTTCACGACTCCCGTTCTAGCCAAAAGAAACGTTGTGGCAAGACTTCCACCTCCGCCTCAGACACCAAGGCACAGGTCAGACCTTTAAACTTACCTCAGTCTCCTGACATATCAGCCATCATAAGGTTATTGCAGACACAGGTCCTGACAGTTTGAGACGCCCACAGCGTCCTACCACCATGGGCCCTATGCAAGACATAGACCTATACAGGAACGCTACAGAAGTTCAGGCACTGAAGGCAGAGAACGCTGCCTTGAAACAGATGGCACTCACTGGAGACATCTTGTCTCAGGAAAATCTGTCTCTTGGCACAGTGTTGGACAAGTATGATGGTTTTCCAAAGTGGTTACAGAACTTTCTTGACTCCTGTACCATTCACTTTACTTTCAAACCACTTTTTTATGCTTCTGACAGAGCTAAAGTTGGATTTGTAATATCACACCTTTCAGGAAATGCTCTGTCTTGTACTGGTCACTGGACGTGATCCATTAGTGACAATTATGTTGCCTTTCTCACTGCTTTCAGAGCTATGTCTGATCGACCCGAGATGGTGTTTTCAGCACAATAATCCTTACTTCATTGTCGTCGGGGTTCTCAAGATCTTATGGCTTATACTTCTAAGTTCAAACAACTAGCTAAAGAAGCTGCACGGCCAGGTGATGCCTCTTTTACACTCTTTTGTAGAGGTTTGAAAGAAGGAGATTAAAGATGAATTGGCTAGAGTACCTTGACCAGATAGTTTCCCAGGATTAGTATCACTGGCTCTGCAAATTTATTTCTGTATTCAAAAGCGACCAACAGAAAAAAGAAGAAGCAGACACCATATCTTAGATCTCCTCCTATGACGTCTGGTGCAACCTCTGACGTTCAACCTGAGCCTGAACCTATGCAACTTGGAACCGCACAAGGTCCTCTAACTCCAGAGGAAAGAGCCATGCGGATTGCCCAAAAGCTCTGCATGTACTGTGCTTCCCAAAGCCACTTGGTTAAGGATTGTCCGGTAGTACCACCTCGTCACTCAGGAAACACAGCTTCCCGATCCTAGATGAATTACGGATTCAGGAGAGCTCTGGGTGCTCCAATCTTTCCTTACAAGTATCTGTGATTACACAACCTTCCTTGGTTGTGTTACAAGTAACTATAATCCCAGAAATGCAACAATCAATTTCAACCCTGGCTCCTGTACACTGCAGAGCCGCTGGTCTTTTTGTGGACATGTCATGGGCACAGACCCATACCATAACCTGACAGATTAACGAAGTCGAGCTGTAGATGTATTCTGGCCCCATAAAGGAACATACAGATTGTGTTCAGGTAGTCCTAACCCAACATCTCGAAGAAATATCTTTTGATCTAATTAAGGCAGCATGCTACCCAATTGTTCTAGGGACACAATGGCTGCAACAGCACCTCCGTACATAAACTGGACGGCTATCCTAGTCCAAGGCTACAGTTCACCACCCCGACAATTCCATGGTCCAATGGTCAATCAATTGCATATCAGTATCCAATTTGCAACATTTACCCCAGGAATACCAAGATTACCAGGATTTCTTTTCAGAGTCTTTGGAGAAAATGCTCCCCCCCACACAGACCTGAAAACTGTGCTAATGACACAATTCTGAAGGGCATAGTTCCTTTTGGACAGATGGTCATTTTCTCAACCCCAGAGAAGAAAACACTGAAGGATTATCTGGAGGTTACCCTATGCAATGGTTTAATCAGAGGATCTAAGTCACCTGCTGCGCCCTTGTTTAGTCTACAGAGGACTTAACCAGGTGACCTTGAAAGACACATACCCTCTACAACTGAAATCCTTTAAGCCTTGCATGGAGTTGTGATTATTTTCTAAATTGGATCTCAGATGGGGCATATCACCTGCTCTGTATTCGAAAAGGCGATGAGTGGAAAACGGTCTTCAGGACACCTTTCGGCCATGGTGAGTATCTGGTTATGCCGTTTGGGCTCATGAACACACTGGCCATTTTCCAGAGGTTTACGGACAACGTATTTTCGGATTTATTGTTCCAATTTGTTATTATGTATCTCGACGATATCCTGATCTTTTCATCCAACCTTGAAGACCATGTAAGCCATGTCCGATAAATCCTGGACAGCATCATCATTTACTGGCCAAGCCCAAGAAATGTCAATTCAATCAGCCATTAATTCATTATTTGGGATTTGTGATTTCTCAATCAGGCATTTCTATGGACACCCAGATGGTTGCGGCAATCTTGGACTGGCCCACTCCCTCTTGCGTGAAGCAAATCCAACGCTTTCTAGGGCTGGCAAATTTTTACAGAAAGTTAATTTATGATTTTTCTGCTTTGGTTCTGCCCATCACTGGACTACTGAAGAAAAGTGTTCCTTTTGACTGGTCTTTAGCATCTGAAAGTGCTTTTTGGTACTGTACTCAAACAAATTCAGGAAGATGGCGAAGAACATCCCTTAGCCTACCTTTCATGGACCCTGAATTATAGTGAAAGCCATTGTTCGGTGTTAGAAAAATAATTGCTGGCAATCCGGCAAGCTTGCCTATAGTTGCAGCATCTTCTTCTTGGGTCCGCTGATTCTGTAAAAATATGCACAGACCACAGACATATACAGGCCTTACAGTCTTTAGAGTGTGGGAACAGCTGACAGGCCGGTGGGCCTTTTTCTTCACTCAGTACTACTTCTTTCTCACCTACACTCCCGGAAGCCAGAACATCATTGCCAATGCCTTATCCAGCAGATACATTGATGTAAATGATTTTATCATGCCATACTCTAACATTCTCCAAGGAAAAGAAGTTTATCCCGTTGACAGCTTTATGAACCAAGTAAAAAAAGGAAACTGTCAAGTCAACTCTGTGCTTCAATAAAGTATCTGCAATCCCTGGAAATTACGGAGGGCCAAGGTCTATTGTTTAAAGATCACAAAGTATTAATTCCTACTGCAGCAGCAGGTGTAAGTGGATCTAGGTCACCTGGCCTAAGCCCCACCCACCTGGTGCCTTCCTGCTTGCCACTCCTTTTCGCCACTTAGCCAGCCCAGCCCTCCTGGTGCCTTCCTGCTTGCCGCTCTTTTCCCTACTTAAGAAGCCCTCCAGCCTCTTTTCCTGTACAGCTGGGGAGCAGGTGTAAGTGGATCTAGGTCACCTGGCCTAAGCCCCGCCCACCTTCTTAGCCCTGCCTCTTGCTTCCTGCTCTTAACTCTTAGATGAAGAGCGTCTCTTGCCCGGGCGTCCAAAGTGAAGGGCAGTCAAAGAAAAGGGCTATTGCTGTTTGGACCTGTTCGGACCAGGAGGATCCACGGTCAGACCCCCTGCTAAGACAGCAGGTAAGCATGCACCAACATGTGTTTACACCTTCTGTCCCAACAGGCCATCCCCACCCTCTCTGGTCCTCCCGTGTTGTTTCCTTGTGCACCCCCCCTCCTGCACACAGGAGTCTGTCCTGATGCATTCTGGTTTCACCATCACTGTCTTGTGGCCAATGTTGGATTATACTTTTATGGACTTCATTGATTCACGGTGTGTCACCCTTTCTCAACTCTCATGCTGGACTTCCTTTGCATCCTGTACTCATGGTGGCCCTGAATCATGCTGTTCCATCTTCATCTTGTATCCTGGCTTGCAACATTATGTGTTACTATTGACTTCTGCAATTGTATTCGCTCTCCTCTCTTGCTTCTCCACTCTCCACTCTTTTTGACTGCTTACTCTCTGTTCTCTCCTCCCCTCTCCTCTCCCTTTTCCTATCTCATCCCCTCCTTCCCTTACTTTCTTCTATGCACTTACTCTATCAGAATTGTCCCTGGACCTACTATGATAGCAACCTCGCCTGTCGCTCCCCTATCCCCTTACTGTTGCCCCCCCTCCCTCCAGCACTATCTGAAACGTTGTCAGGCCTAGTACGATAGTCACTTGTTTTGTTCCTCCCCTCCCTTTCTGCACCCCTCTCCCTCACCTTTTGTTTTCCTCCGGCTCTACCAGAAATGTCGTCAGGCCTAGTACGGTAGCCGCCTGTCTGTTTCCATTTCCTTCCCACTCTGCCCCTCTCTTCCTTATCTATGTCTTAGAACTTGCCCTATCTGAAATGTCATCAGGCCGAGTACGATAGTTAATTTCCCATCCTTACTGTTCATGGCCTGTAAGAATCTCGTTGTATTTCCCTTGTTCCCTTCCTTGCCTTGAAGCGCTTTGAAACACATTGTGTATAGGCGCTATATAAATAAACTATCATATCATATCATACTGAGAAGTCTAGAAAAACAGTTTTGCATCTGCGTCATGGCTCACTCCCTGTGGGACACAGAGGAAATACTACTACGAGAAATACTATTTTGCGTTATTTCTGGTGGCTCTCAATGACTTCTAGTATTAAACAGCACGTCAGAACATGCCACCATTGTGTTCAAACTGAGGAATCCAAAGAAAAGCCGGTTGGCCTTCTCTTGCAACCCGTTTTGTCTTCACGACCTTGACAGAAAATAGCAACAGACTTTATTGTGGAACTCCCTCCTTCTAAAGGTTGTATCGCTATTATGGTCACTGTTGAGTATTTTTCCAAAATGGCTCACTTTTCCCTATTAGCCAAGTTACCCACTGTGGCAGAGATGGCTTGTGTTTTTTAAGCGGATGTTTTCAGGCTTCACGGCTTGCCCTCAAACATCTCAAATCGAGGTTCCCAGTTTGTGTCTCGATTTTCGGCTGATCTGTGCTGTATCATCGGAATTCACAGAGCCTTGTATTGTGGATACCATCCACAAAGCAAAGGGATCATGGAGAGGGTTAACCCTATAACAGCATTTGAAATGTTTTGCCACACAGGTCGATGAAGACTGTGTTTCTCTGCTCCCTGTGCCCAAATTTTCATATACTAATTCCATCCACTCTTTTATTAATCAAAGTCCTTTCTTTTGCCTATGGATTTCATCCTACTGTGTTTCCGTTAAGTAAGGTCAAGTAAGCATCTATCCTGTCTGTGGAACAGTTGGTTTTGGATCTACAATTCATCAACAAATTAGCTGTTGAGCATTTGGAAACAACACAAGAAACCCTAAAGAGATAAGCAGATCGCAGAAAAAAAGAAGCCCCTTCCTATGAACCTAATGATCAGTTATGGTTCTCCTCTAGGTACTTACCGAGACACCTGTGTCCCTCAAAGTAATCTCCAAGATATTTCAGATATGTCCGGATCGTGTGGAAAATCAATCCTGTGGCATATCGTTTACAATTGCCCCCTTTTTGGCACAGGATTCATCCTGTTTTACATGTTTCTTTATTGAAGACATACCACCAACTTTCTACCCCGGTGTAAGTTCCGCCTCCTCCGGTCCTTGTTGATCAAGTCCCACAATATAAGGTCACCTGCATATGCGATTCCTGCTACCGGCGTGGACGACTTCAATATCTGGTGGACTGGAAGGGATACTCTTAGTGACCGCTCATGGGAACCCAGCTCCAACATCCACACCCCTCCTCTCGTACAGCGATTTCATCGGCTACAACCAGGTATGCTCGGCTGGCTGGAACATTGGAAGGGGTATACTGTCATGAGCACTCAGTCCAGGACTTGGTCCCTGTGGTCTAGGTGTAGGCTTCCCTGTCGTCGCATTGCTGCAGTGCTCCATTCCAAGATGGCGCTGCCATTTGACATGTTTCAGGACTCCATTTCTGATCCAACAGTGCACCCCGATGTGAGCGCCGGATGCCGTGTTTCTTCCGAAGGCAATATCCAGCCGATTCAGGAACGGCTCTGTGTGTCTCGACGCTAAGGTATCCTTGCCCTAGCTCAGCGCTCCCATTGTGCTTATCTCTTTCTTCCTGGCTCCTCCAGGACCCTCCTATTCCTTGTGTACCTGGTCTTCCTCCTTCTTGGTCCATCGCCTTCCTCCCTCCAGCCTCCTCCCTTGGTTCCGGTCCAATTCCTGGATTACCTTTGCAACTTGTGGTTTTACCTTGTAATCTGGATTCCAGTGTTCCATTTATCATCTAGATCAGGTTTTTCCCTCAATAGAGTTTTTCCTGTTTGGCGGCTGGCTCGGGGTGTCTCCCTGCCTGGTGTGACATCTATCAGGCAGGGTGGCGTCTACAGAAAACCACCCTTATCTTCACGACTCCTGCTCTAGCTAAAAGAAACGTTGTGGCAAGGCTTCCACCTCCGCCACAGACACCAAGGTACAGGTGTGACCTTTAAACTTACCTCGGTCTCCTGACTTATCAGCCTGTCACCCCTGGTAAGGTTTTAAGTTGTGTCTTATTAGCCCCAGCAAACAAAGCGGTACTATAATCAATTTTGGAATTGATGATTGCCCTAGCTGTAGTCGCCCTATTGTGATCATACAAGAACGGACTTAACTGACTCAAAAGCCGAAGGTAATAGCTACTAATGAGCCGATGGTAGCATTTATATGTCCAGCCACGGACATAGTGGTATCAAGCGTAACTCCAAGAGATTTGGCTTTACGCATGGTTTTACTCGGCCAATTATCCACAATTTAAAGATCATACGTTTTATCAAATCATTTTGGCCTTGCAGCGGAGGATAGTAAAAGTAATAGTTTACACGCTGTTAAGGCACATGCCATTGGCATTCCTCCACATTTGCACATTTCAGAAGATCAGGTTCAGGGCTGACGAGTCGACTTGATAATTCCCAGTCAGTTCTATCAGGATGTGCATATCATCAGCATCATTCTCGAAGGAAAAGCCCTGCCCCAAGAGGAGATCATGTAAAGGCTTCATGAAAATAACGAAGAGCAATGGTAAACTTCTTCCAAGTAAATCAGTGATACAGTCCCCAGAAGAGAGAGAGAGAGAGAGAGAGAGAGAGAGAGAGAGAGAGAGAGAGAGAGAGAGAGAGAGAGAGAGAGAGAGAGAGAGAGAGAGAGCGCGCGCGCGTGCGTGTGTGTGTGTGTGTGTGTGTGTGTGTGTGTGTGTGTGTGTGTGTTTTTCCCCTCCGCTTACTGGTGGTTGTGTTTGTAAGTATGCATTGAACATTGCCCAGGATGTAGCCCTACCTGTGGAGTGCGAGTCTCGAGAGGAATGGCCACCACCTAACCCCTAACCATCTTAGAATGATAAGGAGATGTTAATTCAATATTACCCATGAAGCTATGGGTGCCCAGGACTGTCCACCCCATGACCCTCGGTACCTAGTGTTTACCCCAGGCATTTGGCAAGGATTTAGCACATGCATATGCTTTTCAGGGTAGCCATAGATCATCAAGCAATACGTATGGAACATCACTACGCTATGTGTATGCGATTCTGAACACATTTTATGAACAAGGCAGTATGAGAAAAGAACGGATATGAGCCATTATCTGATCCTGGAGGAGCCACACACTTTCCATATTATTAGTGGCAGAAGCCATATGGCCTAAGGAAAGGGAAATGCCACCTTGGTTGACAGGAAGAATTTGAACCTGTGACAGGCACTGAAAATCACATGCATGTAGATAATCCAACCAGCCCTAGAAATAGCCTAGAAACAACAAGGACATGACTTATCTTGACACCTTCGGAGTTATGGCGTATCCCTGTGGCTTGAACCACCAGGCCTTCGATGGCAATACCTTCTCCCTGAATCAGTACTCTTTTGAAGTAAACCGGAAAGAAAGACGCAATCTCTGCAAAGGGGCAGGATGTGCCTTGCTGATCCTTGCTTAGCGTGCCAGTTTTCGAGGGCTATATGTAACAAAAGACTTCGAACTTCATGCATGTAACCTGGTGTGAAGGTGAACACATCTGACTCAGGTGAGAACAGGATACATTACAATTGGACTACTTATCTGAAAACCCACTATGGGCAAGGATTCTGCGTTCTGACCCGCAACAGTGGTAAATTGGGGCCGAACCAGAGGACAGCATAACAACCCAAAACATGACTGGAAGTTACTAGATACCATGTTGGGAGATCTAACAGAAGGCAACCCCCATCCATAAATGAACCCTGCAATACTCATTACAGGATGGGGACAAGTACCCGAGTGTGAGTGCCCTCATTTATTTACTGGTAGCTGGACCAGGAAACAGCAACCATTACTATCCATATTGGAAAACGACCTTCTACTACCCCTAGGAAGGAGGGATACTAGTCTGGGAGCCCAACTTGGGATCTGTCCATGCTTTTGCCTTGGTTAAGACCAAGGTATGCAGAATGCGAAGAGCACATACACCTCGTCAACCCATTTGTCTACGGGAATCAACATTTGCTGCTGATTCTGAGAGGATCTATCGATGTTGTCTACCGTGCAATAGGCTTGTTGAAAGACACAGTGTTAACGTCACCAGGATCTGGAGGAGGAGGAGGAACACTATGTGATGGACAAGTAGATGAACAGAGGACATGGCTAGAGGTGGCTCTGTGTCAGGGAATTCCTATTTTGCACAGCAAGTGATACCAGCATGCCAGAAAATGCATTACTAATCAGGATCCATTTTACCCATTCTTACTACTGAAAGAGTATCTTGCTCATTCATAATAAATACCGTTTGAGGTCCCGGCATATGATCCAGTGGAGCACAGCACCGTGGTATGTTTCCTCCGCCTGTACTGCATGACAAACCCTGATCTGGTGATGCAATAAATCTATACCTGGAGAATATTGGTTGTATCTTAACACATTCCATACTTTAAACCTTAGAGGGAATAAAGATTGCGTTCGCTCAAAACAGAATTTTCCCATTATGCCTAATCACCACCTGTGGTGGTAGAGGGTTGTGGCTACGCATACGACTCTTGATGTGACAGGCATACCTATTGCACACGTTCCAATCGTAGATCATGCAGAGCACTACTCAGTATGAGTGTACTTACTTTTTCCTGACCTGGACATCTCTTGTAGGAGGAACAACCGCCCATAGCGTAGCCCAGAGCACGATTCATTTCCTGGATCAAGAAGCCCTGTATGATCAGGAAAAAACACCCTTCGAAGGAAAGAAGCGCATGCTCTATCCATGGGACTAAAGATGTCCATGCAGTTATTCAAATGAGACATTTTTTAATAAGAAACATATGTATATCCGTTTGCCGACTGTAACACCCATGAGTTAAAAACATGGCTCCAGAAGGGTTGATGTATCAAGGAGTGACTCATCAGCATTTGGCAGAAACCCATGCATGAGGATGCTTAATAGGGTCCCGTGTCCTTCTCTCTATTGATTGTGATTGGAAGGAGAATCGCCCAACATGCAAGACCCGTATTCTTTCAAGACAGTCTCCCATCCAAGCACTAACCGGGCCTGTCGATGCTTAGCCCTTGACCTCCCGCCCACCAGCCCCCCCCCACCCCCTCAATCAGACAGCATCTGACATGTTCCAGCTGGTTTGGCAAAGCCTTGTTGCAGTTATCACGACCTGTGATTTCTTTTTCCGAAATCGTGGTGCTGAAAAACAGAAAGTATAGCATGATTTGCTTGAACCCTGAAACAAGGGGAGGGGGGCACACCTTCGAACCGATGACTATCCTTAATCCAGGCAACTGGAAACATAGGTACAGACCCAGTTCATACGTATTCTTTGGGCCATCTAAAAGAATAAACCTGACATATCACAAAACAAGATATGTTTGCTTAACATCATGCTTTTTAGTTTTTTAGAACTGGGAACTGCAACACTCCACTTCACCAGTGGTGGGGCCATGATACGCGTCAAGCTATTGGGTTTCCTTGTGTCATGGCTTCCAGGACAGCAATTAAAATGGTGATACCATCACCCCAAAAAACTGCTAACAGAGTATGCATGGTCTCGGGAATATTAATCGGAGTTTGCTAAAAGAAAAGAAATAGTCAGATATTGTATTCCAAAAAACGGACACAGGCTTTGTTTTGGCGAGCTATCAGTTTATTTTCTTGCAACACAGGCGCAACCTGCCCTCTGATGTATGTGGCCTAGTGTTTGCACTTCTATGAGGCGGGATTACCCAGCTCTTTGCATACATAGCATGAATTATATCTAGCGGAAGCGCCTGTGAAGCCCCCAGGAAGCCAACAGTTAGTCGCTCCCAGTCACTGAACAGATGGCTGCCATTATGCTTACCCTGCAGCGCCATTTGCATTGGTGTGCAAGCTACATTCTTTGCACTATAGAAATCAACTCATTATGCCTACAATGCTTAGGCCATTCTTTATGCAGAGCAGTAATGAGAGATATATACTTAACCTGCGACTAGGTGCTTAGTGGCTGTGAATAGGAACAAGTCTGATCAGTTAATTGATGTTTCTTCTTTTTGTTGTTGTGAAAACGGTCTTTCTGCTTGGCCGCACTCCTTAAAGTCCCAACACAGCTGTAAATCATGAAGTGCTTTGTTTGTGTCTGTTAGTGCTTCAAAACCAGTAGGCAGCATTCATGACTTCAATGCATTGCACACAGAAAAACACAGCGCCTGTCGACAGCTCATTGCACTCGGCGCAGAATATGTGTTGGAACCTTAGCATACTTGCCAACATTCTGTGACCAAAACGATGTAGGATTTTTTTTTAAGTTTCAAAAATAATAATTCCTATAACAATGACATAACAGGAAAATACAAAACATACATTGTTGGCACCTTTGAAGCATTCGAAAGTACACAACCCATCAAACAGTAACAACATGGCAAGAAGTTGAAATTCTAAAAATGTATAATTTTGAATGGTAACTTAACACCAAATTCAATTACCTAACTTCACAGAAGGTAATCACACAGAGCTTGTAGGCAACGTTTGCCACTACTCTGTAGTGGCAGCCCAGGCAGTACATATTTATTGCAAGTTGAACACTGAATGACATGGCGACTGATACCCCCCTCAGTCTGATAGGCAGGTGCTGTGTGATGGTGTTACACTCTGCCACTTGCCTTCACTGGTAGTTCACCTAAGGGTTGTCCCGGCAAGAGTGCAGGACAGAGTCAAGTAGCTGTCAGATCAGTGGATTGGTCTGAGCCTAATCAAAGTAATGACCTACCAGTCCACTGTATAGACAGACTACTCATTAATATGATGCATGCTTTGTCCTGGAGCCTGCCTTAGAGTCACAAATTACCTGCCACTGTAAAAAGCAGTAGGATCTGTCACTGAAATCTGTAGGCGGTAGGACTGCTTAAAAAGCAGAAGCCTACTGCCTAAATCTGTAGGGTGGGCAAGTATGCCTTAGTAATAGAAAAATCCTTTACCTGTATGTGAGCTGCTGACAGCCTTCACAAAGTTAGTCAGTTTGTAAGGTCTGTGCTGCGTTCGTTGACTGCAGCTAGACCCCAAGATGCATTCAGGTGTCATTTCATCTTTAATCAAGTAGTAGGTGTCCAAACCGGATCCGCCATTGCGCGACCCTCACACACGGTAACTTATTTTTTTCATTACTATTATTCATGTGGCCGGGTTTCCATGGGTGATGGCTACAACAAGGAATCAAATGGTTTAAATCCAGATTTGCAACCGCCCAGTATCAGTGGTGATTGTGTGGTGCCGCAATAGGCCTCCGCAACAACGTGACTGTGACGCGTAAAAATGCTCAAATGTTGCAATCGAGTGACCGCATATACTGTGAACTTTAGTATTTCCCCTTTGTATTATTTGCAACAGCACAGCCTGCATAGGATTTAGTGGATATAAATGACCCCCAGACCTGCAACAGTATAGCCATGGGTAAAGAGGAAATGGTGGGTGACGGGGGAGTTGAAGTTTGCAAAAACACTGCCTCCTTTGACCCCTTCTTACCTTTTGTAAACATGCAAATGAAACTGGCAACAGCCCAGTCCCAACCTTTTTCCTGGTCTCTGCATGGAGACAGAGAAACACAAGCAGAGGACAAGGAGGGGCGGGGGTACATACTCCCCTCAGGGAGTAGAGGAATATTCCAGAAATAGTTGCAAACTTCGCTGGTTTCTGCCTGGAAGGGCACGAAGCCTTAGTTTAGTAAGGTCTGTGACAAGACAAGGGTGGACGTGAGGTTATGTATAGTTTTCAGTGTTTTGACCAGAAGAAAATGTAATCAAAAGAAGGGACACGAGCTTCCCTCATTGGCCTGCAGAACTTTCCCGGAGGCCACTGCTCGTGTGGTTGGTGGTATTACGTTGTCATTTGGTGGCTGCATGATGGCCGGTAGGTGTGCTCAAGACTTGCCAGGAGTTGTGGGGGCTCCTAATCAGATAACCATATTGGATCCCCTGATGCTAATATTAATGAATTATTTATGCATTTCAAAGAACTTTGTTTGTATGATTGGCCAAAACATGACAGATGTAATTGTCAACTCTACAAAGCGATTTAGTTGAACCGCCCATGCTCCTATATTTTTTGTAATGGCGCTAAAACATTTTGTTATGCCATTTAATTTGCACCACACTGGTTTCTAGCACAATTCTAACAAATGTTTGTCTTCTTGGCCGTCCCTTCCCTCAACTCCCTCCTGAGACACTTTTTGTTTTTAAACACATCTTTCAACTAATTTATAGTGTAGCTTTCACCACCGTCCCAAGAGAAAGACGAAGGTGGCTGACCGCATAGTGTGATCCTGGGCAAATCTACTTCTTTCCCTCAGCCACATTTCCCTTATCTGCCCCAATCTCGAATGATCAGACACTGGATCACCCTACCCCCAATGTAAGGCAGTATGTTACCAATGGATATTTGTATTGACCTATCAAGATCCTGGACAATCCTTTTGTGATTGCACCTCTGCTCACTGGTGTTAGTCCTTATTACATGGAGTGGAATTGCTGAGTGCTCCCAGTGTTGGGATTCGTGCTCGCAGTGTTGTCATCCCTCTCCAACGTGTGATGACATTACGGGTACACCTCTGAGTCACATCGTAGGAGCGGAGCTGAAGGGGCGTGCTCTACGGCAACCTCTCCATGTGGGAAGACACCTCTGCAAGGGAAAGCTCTCAATCTTTCAATGGGGCCTCTCCTAGGCCCCATCGATTAATGTAACCATGGCGGGCGCTGGAGACAGCCCCCTACCACTGGTATGGGATCCCCATCAATCTTCTGGGTCCCATGGGATCTTGCTACCGCTGACCCCATAATGATTTCTGAAAGCCACTAGAGCATCAGGCTTGTTTTTTTTTATTGGGTGTTTGTGAGGTCACAACCTCTTGGGAAACAAAGAACACAAGGCAATGATATAACAAGCATTGGCAATGCCAACCGTTTGGGCTTTTGTGTAGGCATGGGAAAGGCACTTGCCAGGCACAGCCGTAGTGGTATTGACTGGCCTTTGGTGGTAGCAGGTGCAAAAATGGTACGAGTACCTGGGCATTTAATAGCAGTGCCTGGCAAATACCTAATACTAATACACAAGCCAAAACGTCTAGCTTTGCCAGTGCTTGTTTTTAACAGGACTTCGGCAAAGGACTCATAGGGCCTGATTAAATGCTCTGTGAATCAGGCCAATAGTGCTTATAAATCGATTATAGCTGGAGGGAGACCTGGTTAAGACATTTTCATTACACCAGTAGCGGGTTTACAGCTCCAATGAAGTCATTAACTCTCCAAAAACTGCTTTGAAAAAAAAAACACTGGCAGGCACTTCAAGTGCAGAGTTTGATGGTAAGGCTTGAATAAAGCGAGCTCAAAGAGTTCCCATGAGAAGAAGGTGTTTTGGACGGGGAGGGGCAGGAACTGGGTGGGAATGGCCATAGGAATTAGCATGGCCATGGGCAGTCTATCTGTACTCGAATGCAATAGTTTTGGCTTATAGGGATTGCTAGCAACACCTAATAGCCCAAAATAAAAATGGAGACTCTACCTCCATTGAGTGCCCTCATGCGCCATATCCTTCTATAGTGTCATTGTAGAGCCGGGATTCCTACAAGAAATACTGGACAACAGCGAAATACTTCGAAATGAGCCAACGTCGCTGACCTCTGGGCGAGTCAGGTGGGTACCCTATCCCAAAATGGATGCCGCAGATTTCTGCGATTAGTGGTGTCTTTGGATACCTGATGATCCCACAAGAGTCAAAAGGCACTAGATCACCAGTCAGGTTTTTATTTGCTTCCCGTAGAGGTACCCCCAAACAGAGGGCCATTATGGGCAACGAAAAACACAAATAAGGATTGATATGAGACTTCATTTTTCGTTTAATGTCATCCTCCAAATTTTTCCAAAGATTCCCTTTCGATCCACAGTTCCCTGCAAGAGCCACTGTGCACGCAGGGGCTCAGCGGAGGGGTCCTGGGAGGCCTGGCTCTCAAGAGACAGGCCCAGCCCATCTTAATCCAAAATGTCCTACTGACGTCACGGACCACATGGGATTATTTGATGCAATACGGTTCTGATGCCACTACATCGCTGGGCGTGTTTCGCTTTTGCATGCGGCCATAGAAGGCTTCATATAAGGAGTCTATAGACCCCCCCAAATAAAGACACAAGAATGCTATTATTAAATCTTCGCTCTCCAGTGATATAAGGTAGCTCGGGGCTAGCCCAATGGGAGGGAGCCTCACACGTTGTAGCTCAGCAACACTCTTGCATTGCCTCATTGGCCTCTTTGAGTTTAATGAAGTTCCACACCTGGAATAGTTTAGTTTCTGTTAGAATATTAACTTTTGGCCTGAAGTCCTCCTCATATCTCACTCGCGATATTTTCATAACTCCACCTCCTAACGGAACACCACACCATTATCGCAAGGAATCGTACAAAAATGTCAACCTGGGAATTGCAACGGCTGAAAATGTCGACTTTTTTTTTAACCCCCCTTACACCACATATATATGTGGGGGGGTTTAGAGTATAATATTTATGTGTGGGAGAGTGCGGGGGTCTCCCCCCACATATATATCTGGTGTAAAGGGTTAAAAAAAAGTCTGCATTTTCGGCCGTCGCAATAATCACATAGATCCGGAGGTTTATGTTATGCCCTCAGCCGCTGTGTTTGTAGAGGTGGTCTTGTAGAATGAGACTGCATTGGGGATCTAAAACGGTTGTTGATGACCATACACAATGCTAGGGGTGCAGGGGGAGACCAGCCCTCTCTGGGTTCTCTTATGTCATCTCTGGTTATTTTAGGGTATTGCGATAAGGATCTATATGATTATTGCGACAGCCGAAAATGCAGACTTTTTTTAAAATCCTTTACACCACATATATATGCGGGGGGAGACTCCCCGCAGCCCCCCCATATTAATATTATATTCTAAACCCCCCCCACATATAAAAGTGGTGTAAGGGGGGTTAACAAAAAAAAGTCAGCATTTTCGGCCATCGAACAAATCAAATGGAAATATGAG
Organism: Ambystoma mexicanum; assembly: GCF_040938575.1. NCBI lineage: Eukaryota > Metazoa > Chordata > Amphibia > Caudata > Ambystomatidae > Ambystoma > Ambystoma mexicanum. The sequence goes on from NC_090931.1 coordinate 957,446,876, forward strand.
AAATCGGGCGATGTCAAGTTTTGACCCTGACATTTTTGAGTAGTTTAGCCGATCTTAGCTTTATCACTGTGTTCTGGTATTTGTAGTTTTGTGTTATAAATGAAGGACTATGAATTCTGGAATGCACCCATATCACTCCTATCCTCATCACCCACATCACCAGGAGCCACATCGCTCAGACCCACTCCACCCAGACGATCCAGTTACCGGCCTCGGCATCAGACTCATCCGCACTGCCCGGCACATTCACAGAGAAAACAGCGCCACACTCACCAATCACTCAAGGGAACAACTAACACTAATATTCACCTTGTGTTGCCCTGGAATATTGGAAAGCCTGAGCACCCTGAAAGAACAAACCGCACACTCCAACTACCTGAGGGCTGTAGGGAAGGCGGCTTGGCTTCCCTCCTCGGGTAAATGTCTCGTGATGGGAACCCACAACGGGGATGTTATTATCTCACCCACCCTCACAGCACTAAACTCAAAGAACCCATGCAAATGGTGAACGCTGTGCTTGAGTTTGAGAAGAGTCAAGTGACTGTGCTCTCTGCCATGGTTCCCACTCTGGCTGCTCTACAACAGGGATGTAAAACCTTTGGACTATAACTCCCAAAGGACATAGTCAACAGTGTTGAATCATGGGAGTCGGAGTCCAAAACATCGGAAGGGTTGCAGGGTCTGTCACCACGTTTTAGCCTGGTTATGGTAGCTCCGTAATTCTCTTGGCGAGCCTTGGCAGCAGGAGGTCATTAAGGTATTAATTGGCACAGTATATATGTGCTTCACATTACAGATCTGGGAACCAGTGGAGCGCAAGCCAATTCTGCCAAGTGACCCAACATCATGTTTGCCTACACCTAAAGTCGACCCTGGCTTTTTCAGCAGACAGCAGGGAGCCTTCTGTAGTTTTGCTTTTCCCTTCATCATTCTGGACCTGTCTGCTGTTAAGCACAAAAAGAGCACCTCTGATGTCAGCAGAGAAAGGTTAGTTGGCAAGTGTTGTGGAATAAGGACACAGTTACATCGATCTACAAGCCTGCAGGTTAATGCTTGGATTAACTATGGCAATGCAGCTTTTAAATTATTACCTTATACGAGTCCCTTAAGGTACTCCTAAATCATGGTTACCTTGTCATATGTGTCTAGAGAACGCTTGAGGTCACTCTGCCAGAGTTCTTGCAGCAACATGTACAGGGCCCTGGCAGCTGCCCCATTATGCAGCATGTTTGCATCAGGGTGAAAGCAGTGTTACATTGGCAGACATGTTGTGAAATCCAGTTCAACTGTGTAGGTTGGGGAGAGAGGTTTTGGAAGTTACTTTTAAGTGTTTCTTTGGTGTCTATGCAGCCTGGTATATTGATGTGTTTCCACTTTTGTGCTGCATTTTATATAGTATTGTTTTTCTTGTGTGGTACAACTTTGAGTGATAAAATGGAACCATACATTATAGTGACTTCTTATCTCTGCATTTTATTAGCAGGGAACATTGTCACTGGTTATGTTTTCCTTGTGTGCTACAACTTTTAGGATGGCATCTAATGCGACACTATATGACCCAATATGTACGTTATATTCTATGACTTCACTCACAGATTAGTGTTTTTGCAAGATAACATAATTGTTTCAGTGACTTTTGCAATAACGCTAACATAAAGGTAATTCAGGAATAATGTGCGAACATTAAAGATGTACATATATTTTTGTATTTCTTATTGTAACGTATATGTTCTGGTGTCATTAACAAAAGTAAAATTACAGAAATGAAAATTACACGTAGCTTCTCCTGAAGATAGTAACAACTTCCTTGGTTCCACTCCTAGATTCAAGTAAGTTAATATAGGTTCAGATCAATAATGAACATATTTTTATAAAATGTTTTAATACATGCCAGAAACATTTCAGAAATATTTGGAGACTATATGAAATATACAACAATCGAACTATAGGATTACCATGTGATGCAGGCAGGAACTTTATACATCAACATTATTTTTCCGATTATGATAAGAGTAAATCACAAGTAAATATACATTGTATATTAATTGGATAACTCTTAAGAGTTTTATTTGTATATAAAATATGTTTCAATATTTTCTTTAATTAGTAGTCTGATACTGTAAATAAGAAAAGCGCCCTGAAAAAGCTCACTATTAGGGAGTTGACTTTCATGTCCCATGTCGTGAAACACGTGTAGGCTGAAATCAATTTGTGGTATCATTCAGTAACAGATTGCTATGAATACGAAGGAGCTTTTGATTTACAACAAATGCTGTAAGTAGCAGAACCAAAGAAGTTGTTACTATCTTTAGGAGAAGCTATGTGTAATTTTCATGACTGTAAATTTTCTTTTGTTGATGTCACAAGTACATATATGTTACAATAAGAAATACTATGATACATGTCCATCTTTAATTTTCGCGCGTTATTCCTGAATTGCCTTGATGTAAGAGTCTATGTTTGAAGGCGGGGGCAGGTAGCAAGCTGGGTAATTGGATATGGTGCAAGTTTTACATTGGGTACAACTCAAATTTATATTTCTTCCAAGACTGATATGGCGCAAAAATGGGACTCGAAATCAATACGTGCAATCACGGGAGGATAGCTCAGGGGCAACGTGTAAGACGACAAGGAGCAACACAGTTTCGATCCCCGGGTCAGCGCTTTGAAACCTCTGGGTATTAAGTGCGTTATAAATCTTGCGTGAACATGTAAGATGATTTACAAGATCAACGCAGTGACTTCTGATCCAGAACAACAAGGCTTTGTTGGTATGCAAATGAGACCTGGCTGATTTTTAGTGCATGCATGATTGGTTCTGTCTGGTTAGAGAAGTTAACACACAAATAAGGCCGTGCAGCAAGCAGGGAGTTTAGCGATCTAGCAGACATTGTGAACGGAAACATCGATTATTCTCTCCAGGGGCTACAAAAAAGATAAACATTGGCAGAGACAGTAGATCTGACTTTGCAAATTCAGAGAGGAAGCCTTTCAGGCTCTGTGCTGTGTGGTCTTTACACAATACATGTACTTTTCACCAGTGGGTGGCAACCTGTGCGGCATCCTATCCGCTGCGGTCTGGATAGTCAACCGAGAGGGTCATGAAAGATCTGGAGGGCCGCCGGTCGCCCAACACTGTTCTACATTTGCAAACGCAGGTCTATAGGTCTTGCCAGTGCTTGTTCTATTTAGTAATAACACACACACCATATTGCGAATTTCTGCATCAAGCAGTACCGGGTGCCAAGATGTTGCCACTCTAGATCATACTGAGTAACACTCATTGACACACAAAGCACCCAATAAAGCTGCACAGTCATGCTCTACTTCCAAGTGTCATGCTTTCACCATGCACCACCGGCCACCTACACCTGTTTCACCTAGCACAGCATGTGTCCACCTTTACCGAGGCTGCATAGCTGTCACATTTATTGCAACATTTTTTTTATACCACAGATGGTAAGTCTGGGTAAAGGTAAATAGCAGGGGAGGGGATGGGGGAGTCGAAGGGGTGGTCGAAAAAGAAATTCTGCGAAGTTGCTGTTTCGCAAAAGAAAAGAAAAAAAATCACAGACCCACATGTTCTTTGGGTTGGGGTCTAGCATAGCATCATCCTGTGCTTGGATAACTGGCATAATGTTGCTTTGCTTTAAGAAAGCCCCCGCCACCATGGATGGGCATTGGCAAGAAAGAGCGAAGGGAGCTGGGAGTGAGCCAGACAGGACAGGTGATGGCTCCAGTGTCCATGCAATTCATCCAGGATGGCAGTGTCTAGCTGGCAGTGGGTTAATTGGGTTGTGCATACACGTGCTGACCTGTCATGAAATACCATGGATTCCATGACACGTCATATGGATATAGTAAAGATGCATTTCTGCATAATGCACCTCCCACCCCCTGTCGCCCTCTCACCAGATTAGAGAGTGAAGATGCACGTGGCCCATTACATTAAGTTATGGTCATCTCCCCCCAAAATGGCTCCCCTAAATAGCTAAGCAACATGGACCCTACTTCTTCATACACCCTCTGTGGAGGGAGATGAGGGGGAATAGAGAAGAGACTTGCACGAGAACTGCCAAGTGCAAAGAGAGCGGAAGGGGTACTGGCGGCCTGGATCTTCCCCGCCCTGCCCGATACATCACAAGGGGCACTGACGGCCTGGATCTTCCCCGCCCTGCCCGATACATCACAAGGGGCACTGACGGCCTGGATCTTCCCCGCCCTGCCCGATACATCACGCAACTTGGACACCTACTTGATAGCCAGAGAGGGCAGAGTGGGGGTGGTCAGCACCAGGAGGTTGGGTTGCGAGAAGGAAATACCTTGGCGGATACACAGATGGTTTAAAAATTTCCTATTCACTCAATCTTTTTTCCTCCGCCTTCGGATCCGATGTCCTGTCTTAATTTATTCGTATGATTTTGTAATTGTTTGCGCCCCGATGCCTGCAGGCTTTCGGCGCTCTAGAAATAAACAAATAAATACAAATAAAAATGTATCTTGCGGACAGGGTGGAGAAGAATGATTATGACCAGCAGAACTTTCCACCTTTTCGAGAGGAATGTATTTATTTATGCATTCATAAAGCGCGCAGAACCCTTGGAAATCTCAGGGTAAAGTACACCAAATGTACGAAAAGTGTAGCGATTAGAGAAGAGCTGGAGAGCAGCGCAAGTAAGGGAAAGAGAGGGAATTCTGCCGCCAGTGCCGCGTGAAGGAGGTGCGGGACTTTCCTGTCCCATGAGGCATAGAATGCAATCGTGGGTGCAGGTAGGGTGGCCAACTGTCCCGTATTTTGCAGGATTGTCCCATAATTGGGGACTCTGTCCCACAGTTCGCAGAGTGGTGTGCAGAACGCAGCTTGTCCCGACTTGCTTTGTTCCCTGAGTGTGACTCCTGGAAGACAGCAAATCCGGACAACCTATGTCCAGCACTGCCACTCTGCAAACTGAAGTGGCCATCTACACACCATGGCGCTGCCACCTGCTGCTTTCTTTCTCTGGCCGGCTCTGAGGCCTGGCTTCTTTTGAGCCTGCAGGTCGAGCTGCTAACGCCCTGACACCTGTCTTCATTCCAATGCTAATGCTTTGTTCCTGGGGACCTGATGGTCATGTTTGCAGTAAAAAAAACGTGATCATCACCTCCCAAGGACAAACCATTTGCATTGCAATTAAGCCAGGTGTTAAGAGCCATTAACACATTTAAATTACAAATGGGGCGGGCCAAACGTGAATGACGCTGTGATGTCATCACTGCCTTTTTGGCAAGTGTCCCGCAAAAGGATATCAAAAAGTTGGCCACCCTAGGTGCAGGCCTCTTGAAAGTCTCTTTCAGAAGGAAAGCTGCAGGCACCAGCCTGGTGTCCTGCAGGACTGGGGGAAAGTGCAGAGATAGGAAAGGGGCATGTATGCACAAAGGCGGCACAGTGCATGCCGAGCAAGGCCAGGAATGCAATCACTTCATGGCGCTCCGAAGGTAAAGACACGGCCCGATATGGCCCCAATGCGCGCCCTGCCGGCCGGCATGTGTATGCTTGACTTTATCACCTGGCCTACAAAGCTCAAAACGGTTTAGTGACTTACTCAATAGCGGTAGGTGTTATTTTTTCCCGTCCCTTATTTCCCCCACATCCCCCAGTAGTATAGGGGAATTATAAGTAGATAATGCGAGTTTGCCTGCAAAAGAAATACATATGTCATCTGGCAATCCCAGTTATGACCCCTCCATCCCTAAAAGATCACTCCAAGGCATTGGGCCTCATTACGAGTCCGGCGGTAACCGAGGCGGTAAAACCACCTGGTTACCGCCGGACTCGTATTACCATTCCACCTCCGTGATTCCCGGAATTACCGGGGCATTACAACCCCGGTTTTCCGGGAATCACGGAGACGGAATGGTGTTAATCCCCATTCCCATCGAGTCCTATGGGACTCGATGGGAATGGGGATCATGGAAACACCGGCAGCATCTCATAATGCTGCCGCTGTTTCCTCGTCTGCCTGCAGGCGGGCGGTGTTAAACGCGCCAGGTCAAACCTGGCGGGAACATCACCTCCCGCCTGCAGGAGTCGGGATCGCCCGGCATGGAAACAACAGTGGCGGCGGGTTTACCGCCACCGTTGTTTCCATACCGGGCGATTTGTAATGAGGCCCAAAATGTATTACTCCAAAACGTTGAACTTGTTGCCTGAACTATGGTGCCTGGGGAGATGAGGAAAGGGCTTTAGAACTTGCAAAGAGCAGCAAAGATCCCAATACCAAGTCTCCCTCCTGGTGGACAGGACTTCCCTGCAGCACTTCCCGGTGGCAAGACCCGTCTAATATGGATAATTAATCAGGATCTGCACGGCCCCACTCTTTCTATTAAAGATTGGAAGTGGTGTGAAAAGTTAAATGTCTCCCAAAAAAGCCAACTGCAGAGGTAATTTCTGGGGCTAATTAAGATATCTGTACAAGCCTGTTGATGTTCTCCAGGGTGCCACAGGGGATCACTTGCATGTTTTCAAACTAAAATGTGCATGGGGGTGTCCCTATAAATGCCGAGTTGAAAACCTGGCATTTTCAAAATTGGGTATCCCCCCTCTGACCAGATTATCTGTGCCGAAAGGAGTTGAAAACCTGGCATTTTCAAAATTGGGTATCCCCCCTGTGACCAGATTATCTGTCTTCCTAACATAGTGCCTCGGCGCATTGACCCTACTCGTGGCACGTAGCAAGTTATATACACCAGAATAAAATATAGTTAGGGCCCAACATAGCGCCTTGGCGCATTGACCCTGCTCGTGGCACGTAGCACGTTATATACATCAATAAAATATAGTTTGGGCCAGGAGGCTAGCTCAGGGGCAACGCACTCGCCTTGCTGCACTCGCCTTGAAAGCAAGATGATGCGAATAAATAACCAATTATAAATTAAAATTATAAATTATAGTTTGCTTATGATATGCAATACGCATTCATAGGCGTAACTCCCTGGTGTGATGCGAAATTGTGTGAAAATGCTCTTCAATAAAAAGATTTGGAACAAAAAACGTACAAAAGATGGTCCATTGTGGTTCACATTGTTAAAAAAAGCATCCCCCAAAAACATCTCCTTCACCCCGCCTTCATGTTTATTTTCAGCATTTTTTCAGGGTTTTATCATGGAATAACGTCAGTAGAGATCCCAGTGAGCCATAGGAAAAGAAGCATGTCCAGCTGGCACTGACTAGCATACCCCTTGGTCTGGAATCCCCGGGGCATTGGGTGTTTGCCATCCTGCTTGAAATCGATCATAGTTCACTTTGCTGTATATCAAGCCCACAACATGTTTGTGGACAGGGTCATTACGAGTTGGGCAGTATTCCAGCGGTAAATCTGCCAGAAAACCACCTAACAGAATTACCATTACCGCCACTTGGCATTTTCGGCGGATATGCTGCTGCAGTAATTGTGCCAAAAATGGGCAGAAAATCAGCAGATTTACTTTCAGCTTAAAGCTGGAGGTGAATCCTCCAACTTTCTGCCCAACTATGCGGTAATGTGGCAGTATATAGTAATATCGCCACATTTAACCTGCACCACAGAGTCAAGTGGTCAGTGAACTAAAAACAAACAGAAAATAATACTTGATAGAATATTTATAGACAATAAATGGCAACAAAACAACATATAAGTAAGTGGCTACCACCCCCGTTTTAGCATAATATCACTAGCTCCAAAATGTTGTTACAAGCTGTGTTACTCACAAATGCTATAGGTTAAGTAACCACCTACGTAAGGGCCTGAACAACAGGCATCTTGTGCCTATTCCATGCATTTAGGCAGGTAGGGTCTGCAACCTGTGTCTCTCCCGATGCCTTGGGCTGCTACTCCCATGATACCTCTTCATTGACCATACTAGCTACAGCTGATGGGAGTTGTAGTCCAAAACATCTGGAGAGCTACATGTTACAGACCCCGGCATTAAGGTATATGTAGTCTAGTAGCATTTCCTGTTGGGTCAGTCTTAGTAGGTAATATGAAACGGGTATGGTTCAGTTAAATAGATATATACTTCAATACTATATATAGTCTTCAGTATGTCTTTTATTTAGATCAGTGGTTGTGTCCGTCCGTACAGCCAACACGCGTTTCAACCTATAAGGGTCTTTATCAAGGCCAAAAGGCTATATTATTTCCAAACAGAATATGTACATAATATTGAGGAGCCTGTTGTATCATATACCCTGTCTCCCTTAGTGACGATTACAAGCTTGGCTTTTCCCCTTGGCTGCATTAAGTTGCAACAGCCAATCTGGGTTGCCACATTAGTGCCATAGGATGTGTGGTTCAAACAGGTTCTACCTGATTTCATAGAATCTAGTTCATTGTGTGAGAATTGGTGGATTTCTTTTTTCTTTAAAGACATTTTACTGCAAATGTATTTTGTGGGAGACCCCCCCATAGATCCCCGTCCCCTTAGAAAGTTGGGTGTGTGTGTAAGGGTTGCGGGAGGTCTACCCCACATTTCTTGCAGTAAAATGCAGTACAACAAATGGTGAAACAGGATTTGGTGAAATCCCTGTGATTAAATGACATGGAGCCACTATTCGGCTAGGGATGATGGGAGTTGTACTCCAAAACATCTGGAGAGCCAAAAGTTTTCCAGTGAACGGTATTGAGAGTTCCAGCTTCACCTAGACATCTGGGCAGGCGAAGAGAAACCCCTGAACGCTCACACCCAAAATAATTGCAACCCACTAGGGGAAAAAGGGCCAGCACACCTCTTGCCAGGAGAACAAAGTTTTATTTGTACATAAAATTGAAAAAATTGAAATGCACCAGCAAAGCACTCTGCTGCCACGGAACGTTCTGGCAAAGTTCATAAGTGCAACACTTTATGAAGGCACACATCGTCATCAGTGATGTAAATTACATAAGGTGCAAATCGAAATGGCTTATTGGTGTGACCTGTACATAGGCTACCTGCTCCATAAGGGATGCCAGGTCTTTGGTCCCAGTCTGTCTGTTCATCTTCCACGTGAGTTCCTCCTTGTGTGTCATAAGGTACAAAGATACAAGTAATTGACAATTATGTGAATAAAAACAATACATGCTTTATCTCTAATCTAATGTGCACCTGGTACTGCAGACAAAGCTCTGAGGATACTTCGAGGTCATATCATCACACACACTAACCTTTTTTCCAGACAGGTTTCGCCACCCATCCAAAGCTTCCCACACTCGTTTTAGCAATGTTGTCTAATCCCCCCCCCCCCCCCGGCACCAGGCAGCACAAATCACTTGACCTGTGGTGAAGGCAACTGGTCCCTGCTTTCTGATCTTTTCTGATCGATTGGGGGTTTAACCGTTTTATGGTTGGGGGTCTGGGACTGGCTGGGACCTTGGAATGTTGGAGGTCTTGGGATAGGGACCTCTAGGTACTATTACTTGGAACTGGGGCAGGGAAGGTTGGAGGCTCGTGCCCTGCTTCTCGTGGGATCGCTTTTCGCAGAGAGCTCTCAAACCCCTTGTGGCTTTGCAGGGCACATTCCTTCTGGGATACGAATGCTAGCGACATGAGACAATGAAAATTCTATGAATCTGGAATCTCTACAGCTCTGACCTTTCTCACCGATGCCCAGGCTACGCCCTATTCCCTACTCCGGCATGCATCCTCCCATGTCCATGTGTGGCTTAGGCTGTGACTCTGGCTGGGAATCAGTTCTAATATGGCGGCTAATTTCTAAAATGGTTTCTAAGTTCTCACTGTATGTTAAAGCTAAAGCATACACCACCCTCCCCGCACAACAGCCCCTGGTGACACCACCCTCCCCCCTGTAACCTCCCCAAGCCCTTACTGCACACTCCCAGGTCTCAGCCGCATTTGAAAGTGCTTGACGGTCAGGGCCGAACGCCCCCCTTCCCAATACAGGCAATGACTAACATTCCCAAGGAATATTCCAAACACCATTAAAACCTACATAACCATGACGAACAGACTAATTTAAGAGAACATTATTTTCAGACTTCAGCAGAGAATTGTAAAGAAGCACTTGCTCCAACTATTAAAGTAGTCGTCAGAAGTGTTAGAAAGAGGGGGCTGGGGGGATTCAGACTCGTGCACGATAATCTACGGGGGGGGAAACCGTGGATACCTGGAGAATAATACTATAAAAAGGAAAAACTGGTTACTAGCCAGGACCTTAAAGTGAACCAGTGCCCTTGGTAAGTACTGCAGAAAGAGTAGAGGGGCAAATGTAGAAAAAGACTTTCAATGTAAACACTAAGGAGAGGACGGAGAAATTGGCTCCAAAAGAGTGAGTGTAAAACCAAATTATGAGCAGTCATAGATTTTCCTGGCATTCTCTCTGTGTCGCATCATGTCTGTATCTGTAATGCCCCAAAGTGCTCTGCAGTGGGAGATAAGGCCAATGTCAGACACTGTAAATGCATTCATAAAATAAATATCCTGCGATACCCTGTGATTATGAGCCGACCTGCACCCTCCATGCCCAGGAAGTAACATATCTCTGGGAAGCAGACGATGCTGAATAGGCTATTTAATTAGACCCATATAAGACCCTATTAGGGCAGAATTTGTGGATTGTCTCCCTAATACAGGTTGGTGTAGTAGTTCAACCTCTGAAGAGGACCAGATACAGGTGGCTTTAATAGTCCAACCTCTTGATAGGACCAGACACAGGCTGGTGCAGTAGTGCAACCTCTTAATAGGACCAGATACGGGCTGGTGCAGTAGTGCAACCTCTTAATAGGACTAGATACGGGCTGGTGCAGTAGTGCAACCTCTTAGTGGGACCAGATACGGGCTGGTGCAGTAGTGCAACCTCCTGGTGGGGCCAGGTACAGGCTAGTGCAGTAGTCCAACCTCTTGATGGTGGCAGATACATGCTTGTGCAGTAGTGCAACCTCTTGGTAGGACCAGATACAGGCTGGCACAGTAGTGCAACCTCTTTATGGGAACATATACGGGCTGGTGCAGTAGTGCAACCTCTTGGTAGGACCGGATTCAGGCTGGTGCAGTAGTGCAACCACTGGATAGAGCCAGCGCTCTAGTAATTTCCACTGTTTGAGGCATTTCCAAGGTGTGATTTTCCTCTTGATGTGTAACTGGAAATGGGACTTTTGCAGGAGGAGGTTGGTTTGGGTTTGGAAGGATAGCTGTTTATCAAACACCATTCTAAGGTTTTTGTTTTGGTTCACTGGGATTGAAGACAAATCTATTAGAATGGGCCATTAAAAAGGCAAGTTTTTGGGGTGGGTATGCCAAAGTCATGGCTGAGTCATGGCCAACTGAGATCATGGCACTGATCTCAGTTTTAGTAGCGTTTGGGCGGCAGTTGTTGTCAATGGCCCAATCCAGGAGCATAACTGTGATCTGTTGCTCTGTCTCAGTTGAGGTTAAGCAGTATTTGGGATTCATTCATACACATGTGTGAAGCCAGGGTGACAGTTCAGATGGGGTTTGCTAGGAGTCTGACCTACACATTAAGCAGCCCAAAGAATGTTATGGAGCCAGTGGCACTACAGAGGTTAGATCCATCTGGACTGATCAGAAATCTCTGATGTTTACCTGGGTTGTTTGGTCTTTTATGGATATCTGGTCGTGCAACCTATGAATCAACCATTGGTGGTCCACCATATCATAGGTCGCGGAAGGGTTTAGAAGTGTAAGGGCAACTCGGGCTTTCTTGTCGGGCGATGAGACCATTCTTGCTCTCTTTCATGTAGAGAGCTTTCTGTGCTTCTTTTAGGACGGAAACTTGATTTATTTCCCCTAGTCGTGTTTTTTCTCTTCTTTATTGAGCAAGTTAGGTGGTCAATCAACATTTCCAATAATTGACGAGGCCTGGGATGTTGGCGATTGGGCAGTAGCTTTCTGGCCTGTTTGGGTTCCCATTTGGTTGTTTAGGAGGGGCTTTGCATGGTGGATTTTTAGAAGCCAGGGTATTGCTCGATTTTGTAGGGAAGCATTTCAGAAGTCTGGCAAGGGCTGAGTCAAGATAGTTGTGAAGTCTTTCACAAGGCTGTCTGGGCTGTGATGGCACTGCTTCGCTGATGAATTTAGTTTTTTTTAGTTACTTTAGTTAGTTCCTTTGTATTCATGGTCCCTGATGGCGCATGGTGAGATCTTGGTTTGATGTACACGAGACCTGAAGAATCGTCTGTGGCACTGACCTCGTTCTCAGACGATTCTAATTGGAAATCCCGCTAGTGCCAGTGAACCAACCGTTGGCATTGTAGATCCTATATAGAAAAGGTCAATTAGCAGGAACATCAGAGACAGTGGTCAAGGGTTAGTTACTTTAATAGAGAGATCCTGGAAAGCGCCTATTAGAAAACCTAATTGTATTGCAACTCAAATTATCAATGAAGAACCTGGTTCCAATAAGAGTAGACAGTAACAATTTAAGAGGGCTAGAGCAGGTTTAGTATATTCGCTAGAGAGACAGTTTGTATGTGCTTTGACTTTAGCTGTGGGCAGTGGTGAGATGTCTATGCTTGAACCTTACATTTCATTTGTTGCCTGGGGTGGAGAGGGAACTAAAAGTGGCCCTGGACATGTATTTCAAAGTGGCCCCATAGTAGACCGGATAAGTGGATCTAGAGAGCAAACTGAGCCCCTCAAACTAGGATTTGGGGGGTCTCCGCCAAAGAAAATGTAGAAAGAATGGTCCAACACTTGTATTTAAAAGCACATTTCTCCCTGTATTCAGATTTAAAAATAGTTAAACATAACAAACTGACATAATACTTTTGTTAACAGTGAGGAATAACAGACTGGAATCGTTATAACAAATGATTTGCTTCAAAGAGATATAGTGAGTGAAAGAGGAGCAGAAAAGTAGTTCACCACACTAAAGAGGCCATTGGGGCCCAGGCCTACCTGGAAATAGCCCGAGTTCCCTGTTGGCCAGCCCACCTCAAATTGCTGCCATTTCTAACAAGCTTCCACGCAGTACCTTAATGTTCTCTCACTGGTGCCCTTTGTGGACACAGTACCCGGGGGAGGAAATGAGGGAGGCAGATTGTTATTCCGGGGGGGGGGGGGGGGGTTCATGTATCATTCCAACTGCAGTCCTAGACATTTTGGGGGCGGTGTGGGGGCGGTTGCTGATTTCGGAGACCCGTGGGTGGAGCTACTCTGGACTGCTTCCGTAATGCTGGTCTTTGCTCTGTTTCAGCTTGACAACATCGCTGGCGAGTGGATTGGACTCCCGCCCATGCCTTCTGCCAGATGTCTCTTTGGCCTGGGTGACGGCGACAACTTAATCTATGCCATTGGCGGAAGGGATCTCCAGACGGAGGAGTCTCTGGATTCATGCTTGTGCTACGATGCCAAGTATGTTATATGTGTGTCTGTGTTCCATCATCTCATCAAACTAATCAAACATTTTGGGTTGACCAATCTTCCCATTTTCTGATTTCAGTGAAGTCGCTTGGAAAGAGGTGGCCAAACTTCCCATCAAATTGTACGGCCACTGCGTGGTATCGTACAATGGCATCCTGTATTGTCTCGGAGGAAAGACCGATGACAAGTGAGTGCATGCCATATTATAGTGTTTACCTCGCATGAGATTAAAAAGCCAGCATATGATCTTTTGGTGTGTCACTCTCAAGACACAGAATATTTAGGCAATGAAAAAATATGAAAGCTCTACTGCTGTGAAGATGTGTCTTGAGGTATCATGTTATTTTAAGTCTTTTTGATGGACACTGGAAAATGTAATCTATACCCATGTGAATACTCAGGTTTTGAATTTCTTTTTGATACTGCACTGAGTGGCTGAGACCTAAAACCTCCAACTTCAACTCCCTGTGTTACTGTATAATTGGATGATCTAAACTTCAGACCCACTCTCCCATTAATGTAGGGTGGGCTGTCTCTAGAAAGGGTCAATATAGAGTTCACTAGCGACCTTATATGTTTAAGAGTGTATATGTCTGCTCATCACGTGCACTGGAGCCTACTGGGAGATATCTCTGTTGGAGGGAAGCATGATGGTCCATTAAGAGTTAATGCCAAGGGAGACATTTGTTCAAAGGGAGGTTAGGCCAAGCAGGAGGTCACACAGGCCAGGTAGAGGTAGCTTCATGTGTCCCTGTGGGCAGACCCGGAAAATGGCTACCCTTTGAAATTAAAAGGGCGCAGAATTCCTTTGAGCTCTAGCTCCTCCCATTGGCTGGAGTCCCCTGTCATCTTGGATTACGGTGTGGCAAATGCTGTGGCCTCCAAGCAAAAGAAATGATGTCACAGTGTAGAAAACGTAGGTTGGACACTGGCCAGGAACCAATTAGGATTACCCACTGTTCCAAGTCCAACCCTAGCATGTGGGAACTATACACCGGCCACTCTGGTCCCACTGGACTTCAATGAACTTTACCTGTTGCCAACTGACCCGAGGATTGCCTGCTGACTGTTAACCAGCATTGAAGGAGACAACTCCCCCAACTCACCCCGGGATTACAGGAATAGAACTTTGCCAGAGATGGGCTTTCTTTGTTGTGGAAACTCTGCCACAAGCTCTGATTAGGTTGCTATGGCAATTATGTTAACTTGATGATCTATAACTAGTTAGCAGTTCCTAAAACACTTGGAGCCAGTGGGCTGGTGCTTTCCAATTAAAGAAGACATTGGGGACAATTTTTAGAAAATGTAAGCATGCACAAGTGCTAGTAGTTGCCATGAGAATAGGCAACCATGAAACATTGCAGAAAAGATCCAGGGGAGGACCAACCCGAGACCCCCGCAGGAAATTTCAGCGCCCTGGGCTCTGCTGGTGACTTGAATTGGTGGGAGATGTATCTCTCAGAAAAATGTTGACCTGGAGTTATCAAGATGGGTACCTGAAGCAGTGCAACTTGCAGATGGCTACAGCGAAACAGGACAAAAGACTTTGGGCCTCATTACGAGTGAGGCGGAACGGGTTAACAGGCTCCACTAAAGGAGGCGGACCCGTTAAACCCATTCCACCTCATTACAAGCTCCCCTCGTGGGACCCGGTAAGTAACGCCTGGTCAAACCAGGCGTCCTTACCGGGTCTCGCGAGGGGAAGAGGGAGCAAACAACGGTCCGCTCGTAATCGGCCCGTTGTTTGCTCCGTCTCCCATTCCCATTGAGCCCTATGGGGGCTCAGATGGGAATGGGGAAGGTCCGGGCCCGGGTTCCTGGAGGGAGGAATTACTGGGCCCGCCAAACTCGGAATGGCCCGGTAATTCCCCATTTTGGGAACCCGGACCGGGACCCGATTTCGGCAGCAGCCATGCCGCCAATAGCGGCATGGCTGCCACCGAAGTCGTAATGAGGCCCTTTGTCTCCCAAGAACCGACTAGGACAAGCCACTCAATGGATGCAATTTCATTGCATCCCAACAAAGCTGATGAAAGGCACATTCTCATGCTCCCTTTTATTTACAAAATACTTTAACATTTTTAATCATCACATGTTCATACAGTAACGTTACTCGTATATTAGTTTGAGGTTACATGAGTAAAGAAGATATTGAACAAAACATAACTCCATGACATATCACTTCCACCAGTTCCCGTACACTGTTCCATTGGGGTTGAACTAACAATATTCTCCCGTATAATACTAATCTGCATTGAAATAGCACCAGTCTCATCAGGCCTTAACAAAACTCCTCTGATTTATTGCAGATCATACTATGCCTTTGGGGGCTGACCCTCCATCTATACACGCTATGTTCCAAATACAAACATCTGTCCACCACTCCTCTCCAGGATGACAGTTGCGGCATCTCCCGCACTGTCCCACTTTCCCTGTTTAGTTGCAATTCCTCTTTTGACATTGGCCAGAGGAGCGGGTGCATAGGGTTTGCCATATTTGTTAAGGCCTACCTCACCATAGACTCCAAAGATAACCAGTGCACAGCCCCTCTCCAGTGGTCGTCGAGCAGCCTGACCATTCCAATTATTTTCCCCCAATATCTTTGAGTTTTGGGTTCCTCCTCTAGTAGGCGATTAAAAGGCCCTATTTTTTTCAACACATCAGAGACTACAGGGATTAGGAACACTCCCAATTGTATGTAGAAACTCCCTGGCATAACATACCCTGGGTAGGATTGCAAATTGAATTAACTGAAGCTTACTAGAAATCCTGCCCTCTCTAGGGCCCATCAGTGCTTTCGCCCGGTTGTCATCTAAAGTGCCTAGTCTGGATTCCCAAATGGACCTGAGTTTATCCAAGTGACAAGATGTAAAGGTTAATATATATTATTGGCTGTCATACGCCAATGATGTTGTATTATTTGATCATACATACATCGGCGTTCAGCGATCAGTGAAAGCCTTAAGCGAATATGCAGTGGAAAATAAAATGGACTTTAGGTAGCAACGTGGTTTCTCCATTCATAAGCTAAATACGGCGATAAGAAGCTCATGCCTCTGGAGATTCACCGTTCTAGGGAAGCACTACTATTATCAACTGTCTTCGGTCTGCCGACAGTTCACTTTGGTCATGACCTGTGTAAAATATCTTGAGCATATACCTGCTAATTCCCCACCTATTTATTCAATGGTCAAGGTCATTTGGCCCAGGGTTTTACCCAACTCCAATTGCATTATAGCACGTTCTATGCCCTACATCGTGATATCTGCCTCTAGTTCCTGCAAACCGTTTCTCAAAGTCTTTATTCAGAGGTTTTGGGGGGGCGGGGTGGGTATTGTTACCAGCCCAAACCGCTAAGGTGCTAGGGAAGTTTCATGTAGGTGAGCACCTAACCCACTATGTTTTCCTTTGGGTTTTTGCTGCCCCATGGGTAACTCCACCCACCCTGTTGCTGCAATCACATAGCCTCTTGCTAACTTACGTATAGAGTTCTCTATTCTGTAGTCATCTGTTCTTTATTTTTCAACAATTAATCATATTCAGCCATCGCCAACATGTGTTTCGACCTATTAACACTGGTCTTCATCAGGGTGTTAAGCTGTTCGCGTTCACAACTTCCAATTGCTTCTTGATCTTTTCGTTTTACACACTTTTCAACCCTTGATTAAATCTAAATGTATCCAACATAAATGAGATATTCTCAATGCTCCACGTTCTTATATCTACAGGAGGTGCAAAAATCTTGCGACCCATTGGCTCTGCACCAATCTTCACATAATTACTCTAAAAAAATCAGCTTATGTTGCAAGCTAGTGTGCCATCGGGTCAAATCCCAGCACAATGAATCATCTTTTGGGCTTATTGAAGCCCAGCCGCCTCTCACTGGCAACAGATTGTGACATTCCGCGTGGCGCCACTAGCTTGCAACATAAGCAGACTTTTTGAGAGTTTTTGGTTGGTTAGCCTAGTGGAGTCACCCCCTGCTGTTTAATTTTACGTATAGAGTTAGTTGCAGCTCATGCTGCCATTAAGGTATCGCACACTTTTGCCGAATGGCAACTTTCCCAAACACATTTCTGCCAAATGTTTTACCTCTTTTTTCTTTTTATCACAGACGGTAAGTATGGGTAAGATATTTAGAGGGGTGAGGGCAGAAGTGGTATTGCGGGTGTCTCCTTCTGCTTTCTGTGATTTAAAAAAAGAGGTTAAAACAGCTCAAATAAAATTGTCTAAGTTGAAATTCGGCAAAAAAACTGTCTCATAGATCCACCATTAATGCTCACTTGGATCAGCTGTAAGCCAATCAGCACCCTTTTCCAGATGAGGCACCTGAATTGAAGGGAGGGACATTTTCTCTCACGTTGGTTGATTCAAAACTAGGCCATACTCAACCCTACATTCTCGTTGGAACCTCAGCTCCTCTGCCTTGTATGGCCATGGCTGTGTCCCACCTGGCTTCACCGGACTGTTTCTGAAGATCCTAACAACTACTGTACGTTCTTGAACCAGTGCATGTTGCACGTTATTTGTCACCCTGCCGCTCTCCCTGACTCTGTTTTCAAGGGCGCATTCCTGCCCACTTTTTTGGTAGGGTCTCCAGTAGATTGGACAAACCCTTTGCTAGAGATCAATGGCCCTCTGTTATATGACTCTGATTCTCTAACTACAGCCTTGGCAAGGGTTTCTGATGCCATTTTCAAGCTTCTGACGTGAAACTCCTTGACCTGTGACAAGGTAACAATATTTTATTGCAGTAAAACACCCAGATGGCAACCACAACTGGATGGCCCAAATGCAAGAAAACGGGTTTTCTATTAAGGCTTGTGGTAAGAACTAATGGGTGCCTTACCATCCATGTCTGCGTGAACCCCAGAAATTATCAGGAAACTCTAGTGCTCATCCCTAAAGGGAAGAAAAGAGATGAGCATGAAGGAGCACGCTCCCAAATTTTGCCAGGCACCCTGCAGCTACCGGTTCCACATGTAAACCTATGGCTTACCTTGTCTTAGCCAGGGCCTCCGCCATTGGAGACAACAGTGCACTACATGCAGGCATCACTGGAAATGATCCTGACATAACATATGCACATTCTCTGCATATTTCCAATGACGCAAAGTGGACCCGGAACTCAGACAAGCCATAGGTGGTACTTCTTTGTTATCAAGGCTGGTGGTAGAGCATAGTATTGATCTCTAGATGGAATGGGTAAATGGATATCCTTAATTGATGCACCTCTTTTTTGTTATCCGTGGTACACTACATTGGCAGTCGCACCACAATTTCCACAAATGACGGTGTCTTTCTAACAGGGCTGTGGTACCACACATCTAAAAATCTAAAGTAGCTACCAAAGCTCTACAACAACAGGGAATGGCAATGCAGTGACTATTCGGGCCCATGTTCGTGTTGTCACCGTCTATACCGCCATGCTAATCTGCCTATTGTGAAGTATTTAGTAAGGTGCAGTCTTCCTCTTTACCGCTGCCCATAGATCTGTTCCCAGGAATGAATACATCACGTGGGCGGATATATGTACTAATGGAAAGAGAAGACACATATGTTCTGCCGTACCTCAATGAATGCCTTGCAATGGAGTAATTTGCCATCCAAAGTCTCTAGATTAGATTTGAATATTTGTAACGGGCTTAAGACGAACCTATCCGTATAAAGGCGCAGTTGGACCACAACACTTATAGCACAGAATGAAAGGAGGGTGGGAAGTCACCCGGTAAGCTGCCCTGATACTATTTAAACAGGTAGGTTTTTAGGGCCTTCTGAAACTGGGAAAGTGTCTGACAGTGACTGATCTCCAAAGGTATGCTGTACTAGAGTCTAGGTCTAAACACAGTAAATCTTCTGTCTCCTCTGGACACAAACATCGAGCAGGGACTACTCAGCAGCCACTGACCCCTTGAACGGAGTGTCTTCAGGGGGTTGTGAGGACAGATTTGAGTGCTTAGGTACTCCAGGGCCAATCAATTTACACACTTAAAAATCAAGCATGCCACCTTCAATTTAATGCTGTCCTCCACTGCCAACCAGTGAAGTGTTCTACGAAGCGGGGAGACATGGGCCAATCTACCAAGCCGGCCAATCTGTCTGACTGCCGCATTTTGGGCCTTCGTAACACTATACAGTTGCTTTTCAGGGATGCCCATCAGAAGGCTATTACAATAGTCCAAATGGGTGTTTGTCATGGCCCCCACCACTGCTGCATGATCCTCCTCGGGAATAAATGGTAAATCCCAAAGGAGCATCCGCAAGGAGTAATAGGCTGACTGATCGTCAACCCCAACCTTTGCTTCGCTGCCCAGGTTCTCTTGCCATAGGCAGCCTAAGTTCTTGATTTTAGTAGCAAATTGAAGCTCCTCACCGATATACGTGGGGCAAAGGATTCTCTTGCAGCCATGACCTGCTGCTTAGGTCCGAACAGGATAAACTCAGTTTTGGCAGCATTCAGCGGAAGCTGTTTTTTTGTCATCCATTTATTTATGTCTTCCAGACAATGATAAAGCCTCATGAAGGCCTCCTCAATGTTATCAATTTTAATATAGATTTGTGTTTCGTCGGCATATGAGTGGTAACTCAAGCTATGACTTTTCACAATGTTCAGCATGGGTCGCATGTACAAATTAAACAACAGGGGAGATGGTGAGGATCCCTGCGGGACTCCGCAACTCATCACAATAGGGTCTGAGATATAGCCCCAAATGTCACCTGCTGATGTCTGTTAACCAGATATTATCCAAAGAATTTCATGGCCTGTTCAGAAACATTCCCAGGCATTCTTTGGCGTTTGAGTATGATATCGTGATTGACTGTGTCGAAGGCCGCGTAAAGGTCCAGCATCACAAAAAGTGTAGGCCCCCCTTTGTCCGTGACCTCTAACAACTCGTTCACTGATAGCAAAGCCGTCTCAGTCCCATACTTAGGCCGAAATCCTGATTGGAATCGCTCTAGCAGCGCCTCCTTCTCGACAAAGGTCTGAAATTGAGAGGTAACCACTTTCTCTAATATGTTTCCAGGCCACGGTTTCTTTAATAATTGTGTAATGATGGCATTTTTTAACTCACTAGGAACCATGCCCTGGGCCAACGATTTGTTGACACATGTGGCCATAAAGGGAGTGATATTCTTGGCTAAGCGTCAAGCAGTACAGGTGGGTAGTGTAAACAAAGCATCGTTGGTGGGCTTGAGATTCAAAATGATTCAAAATGAGAGATTGATTTAAATACTCTATAACTGGTTGAAAAACATACCTTGCACAATTGTCATTGCTTCATACACCTGGCTGGATGCCCAATCCTAAGTCATCTATAGGATCTACAGGACCGGGGCACAACTGGCCCTCCTGGGCCTTTACCACAATGCTCTCCTGTATTGCTTTCATTTTTTCTTTAAAAAATACATTGAATGTATTAGCCTGTGCTAACAAGGGTTCAAGGGAAGCAATACAGCGCTGGATTGAATAATGCACATTAGATAGTGTTATTGGGTATAGAACAGTATCAACTTCCTCCTTAGTGCAGTTGTGTTAGACTGAATGGAGCATTTAACCTGGTCCGCATTTGATCAGGAGATTAATAGACAACAGCCTTCTGAACTGGGCCCCTGTCAATATCAGGTTATGACGTCTGGCCTGTGCAATGCACCTGCAATTTTTCAGCACTTTGTAAATGATGTATTTTATGAAATCCTGGATCTTGGTTTGTCGTTTTGTATCACAATTACCTTCTTTTATATCATGCCACCTTGCCAGGACATCAAAGACATGTTTCTTGGGTTCTGCAGACATTGCGCATCCGCCCCCTGCATGCTAAAGCGGAAAGTGTTTCTGTCATTATGCTACCGTGGAATTTCGAGGGTTCATCCTGACCTCCCCAAGGCATTGGTGTGGATTCTGCTGTGGTGGGAGCCATAATGAGGTGACTAGAATCGGAATAACTCGAGCTCTGCAGGCGTTTTTAGAGTTGGCTCCCTTTTACTCTAAATGTATTCATCGTTTCTCTGCCATTGCCAAACCTCTGACAAGAACCACAGTGCCACAAGTGTGGGCTCAGGACAGAGCTGATTAAACCCCGTGGAGGCCCCTAGGCAGCCGAAAGGTTGGGGCCCCCTCCACGCAAATTATCTCCTAGTACGTTTTTATTTTTCTGCACCGCTTTATTTTAATCTGTTGCCACAGGGCCCCTAAAAGGAGTGGAGCCCATGGACCAGTCATCAACATCCTTAAACAGGTTTTGACAACAGCACCAGTCCTGCAACATGCCAAGGCAGACTTACCCTTCATAGCCAAATGTGATGTTTCTTCATTTGCAGCCGGGGCTGTTTGAATAGGTGAAGGAACATCATGCAACAGCACAGAAAGCATAGAAGCAGGTGGACAAACATTGTGCTCCTGATCGTACAGTGCCAGAGGGAGACAATCTGTGGTTGCCAACCAAATACCTCGAGCTCCCAGGGCCTTGCAAACTCTTGCCTGGAAATGTCAGGCCTTACAGAATCCCAAGGTTGGTTGAACCATTGACTTTCATATCCCCAGATCCCTGGCGCGAGGCCACTGCATTTTTCAAATTTATCTTCTTACACTATGTCCTTGGGAGACTGTAGTACCCGTTCCACCACCAGTCTCCCCTAATGAATGTCACGGATCAACCACGTTTACAGAGTATACTCTTTGATATTCTAGACTCCCGACAGGTCTAATGGAAACTACACTAACTGGTGTATTGGGAGGGATATGGACCAGAAGACTGCTCATGGGAACCCATTTCCAGCGTTCACAGTCCACATCTGGTAGCAAGATTTCAGCTACAGCATACCTCTCACTTTTGCGGGGTGCAGGCCCGGAGGAGGGTTACTATCAGAGTTGTTACTAATACCCACCTCTTGTTGCATCACCCAATATGGCCTAATGTATCGCAGAGAGTGGAGGATGCACTGTGGGTATGCTGCACGCTGCCCATGAGACATTACTACATCAGTCAGCATTCACGTGGCACAGGAACCTTAATTGCATACTTGCGTCCTTTTCAGGAGGTTCCTCGATCCTTAATGAGTGTTTCTGTGTAGAGTGTTTCTGAGCAGAATTAAGTCCACAATCTCTTGTTCAATTTTGATCTCTGTCCTTCCTTTTCTCCACCCCGGGTTCTTCTCCTACCGCTTCTTCCAGGTTCTTTGGCCATTAATTCTCCATCATAGAAGCCACTGGACTTTTTTCCCATTCCTGTTTCCCTTCAGAACACTGTATTTCATCTGCCTGCCTACATCGGAAATTGATCCTTGGACCCTCTACGGACCGTCTTTGGGACTATCCTTGTACCCGACATCTACATTCGTCTTTTGAGATATGATGCTGCCTTCTCCGTCGGTTTGCTCTCTGACTTACGTTGAGAACTCTTTTCCTATCTAGACTTTTGACCATGGATTTCTTCGGCCATACCTCATTTTCTGGATTGCCTTTGTCTGCCTCTTTCAACTGGTTTCTTTCAGCCACGTCTGGCAGGTGTGTTTGTGGAACAACTTTGGTCTTATGCCATCAGGCATCTACATTCACCTCGACTAAATGTCCTCTGGATTCCTCGTTCACTCTTGCCCGAACCTTCACAGCACAGGTATTTGATAAGTGGAAGGGACGGGAGGTTTCTGAAGGCGGTTGCGTATATTGGTAAGATACAGTTCATATCCTTCTGCCTGCAGTTCCCCAGCAAACATGTCATGTATTTTATTACAGGATTAGGTCACAACAAACATGACTAGTCCCAATCAGTACTTGATTGCACTGGTAAGAGATTAAACAATGATCCCAAAAATGGCCTAATTACCTCCCCCCCCATATTTCCTACCACCCATAAACATCCCAAACCACACCTTAACTAGAACAAGCTTTTATGTTGAGATTGGGGATAAAAATAACTTTCAACACTCTACGACATTCACCCCTCAATCAATACCCCTTCAGCCTACAACATTGTTAATAACAAGATCCAAAGGATATCTCAAGTCACTTGTGGGGTCACTTCTTTATGCGTCTTCCATCACTAGTACGAGGGAACATTTTCTTCCTTCCGGGAAGGACCTTCTTCTCAAGCAGCTCCTCTGTTTGGCTTGATTTCACTGAGCGCCCATCAGTGAGGCTCACCCTGGTTAACGCACTCCTTTGATTTGCCTCTCCCCACCCCGACCTCTGTCAAGCCATACTTGAAACCGTCGTAATGCGTAGAACAGTCGGAGTACATGGAACGAATGGCGTACATGGAACTATTGAAGTGGGCTCGATCGCAAGCACCTAAGGTAAACCACCATATCACATCTCCACGCTTACTCTCTTCTTTACACCACCACTCAACTAGAACACAGCAATGCTATGACACCATTCGGTATGCCATCATTTTGCCTCATACTCCCGATCACTCTAACTAAACACTGCTGGTTACACACCCTCCAGCTTAGGCGTTCTCCTCAGGCCTAACACAGCCAGAATCGATCTGGATAACAACCTGCAAGAACAACCACATACTCTTGATCTCTCAACCACCACACCGACTGGTAAGAAACAGCTATCACACGAATGCCACACCAGCTGCACACATATCCGGTGCTCACACACACCTTTTGACTCCCTCTACTTCTCTCTACTGACTTGAACTTCAGTTCCCGAGGACGTTCAACCTACCAGCGCCTTGAGACCATACCAATGGTACATAAGGCGCTATATAAATGCAAAATAACATAACAAATGTCTGCCCAGTCCCAAGTCTCCTGCGGGTCTGAAAAGAACCGAGTCCTGTTACCTGCCATCACCTTCACAGTTGCCAGATACATTAAGTCATATTTTATTTTCAAGATGCAGTCTCACAGCTTTGAACCAGCCACCTTCATGACCCTCCTTCCTCCTGGACTTGTTTGACAACCTTCGGGCTCAACCTCAGACTGAAACTAATCCTCCTGACAGAATTCCTCTAAGGGCCCTTTGTGTGTTCAGACAAACCAAGCACCCTTATGATGCCTCTCCTGGAGCAACCCTCCACATCCTAGCCCTGGTCTTCGAGATCATTAATTCATTATTGGTTCTATCTGCTTTTTCGGTGTTCCTACTGTATCTTGAACCTCCAACTTTTCCTTCTGTCTCCCCCAGACAAAAATAATGTATTCACACGTCCTGTTGAAGTAGACTGATACCCACTCCAATGATATACTTTTTAAAAGTGTTTTATTCATTTCCAAATGGCTTATAGCACATTCGAAATAGACCAAGTTTCAGGCTTGCTCCGAGCCAGCGCAGGCCCAGTTTCTTGCCCTTCTGTCACGACTTATGTAGGCTTAGGCACTGTATAGGTTTCCCATCTTAATTTGCTGCCCTTGCTTCCGTGGTTTATTTATAGCCATGAGCTCCATCCCTACACAAGAGGCTTTTTTAGGCGAAGCCCACTACTCCAAATGGGGAAGCTTTGCTGATCGTCCCTCTTCTGTCCAGCACTCCCCATTATCTCGAGAACACATTTTTCAAACCACTAAGCACTACCAAATACCTTAATCCACATACTGCAGTCCATATCAAGCGGGGGATATCTGACTAGGGATATCTGAGCATAGAACACCCTCCTCCTTCCCAACTGTCTGCTGGTTGTTTTCCGTGTAAATTGCAAGTTGGCAATTACAGCCTTTAGAGTTCTGTAGAGAAATTGTCAATTTCATCTGCAGCTCCTTGTGGTGGTTTTAGGGGCAAATATGCACAAGCTAAAGTCCTCATGGGAGCTCTGCCTTGTCATGCCAGGGGTGGAGGGTCACAACTTCTCAAGTGTGTTTCCAGAGTTTTGGAATGTTCTGTATCCCCCGCCCCCTCCATGTTAAACTCCACACCAACATTGTCCCAATTCCACACTCATTAAAGGACACATTATTTGCATGCCACTTTCCCCTCTTGATGTCAATTTCCATTTATATATTATTTTTGTCAATCACACGTGTAAGTATGGCAGTTGCAACACTCAAACCACGTGTCACAGATGGCACAAGAATCACTCCAACTCTCTGAGACAGTTCAAGTGTTTTCATTGAACTACGACTGGACCCCAGGGCCGTCACTCTCCCTTCCTCTTCTCTCCCTCTCTCACCTTGTAAGGAACCTCCTTCCGAGCCCAGATGTCCTTAAACCGCAGATTAGTGCTAACGAAAGTTGACCGTAACTTTCTAAAGAGCTATCTTACGCTAAAGATGATAGTCTAAAAGCACTCTTACTAAATTCCCTCACAGGCTTCCTAACTGTCCCTCCTCTACCCAGTGGTTAGTGATCTACTGGAATGTGGGATAGTGCCTTACAAATACCCTGTAAGATTCAGGCTTCTTCTAATATCTCCACTCTCACCCCTCTTTCCTCTACTCTAATCTCCTCCACCTCGCCCCTCCTACCAACCATTTGTCCCTTAGATGTTTCCACTCCTATTAGGTATGGCCTCCATCCATTGATTTTATTCTTACTTCTACTACGCCGCCACCGCTCCCACTAGTACTCCCTTCTTCACACTACTGCTCCCTTCTCCACGCTATACAGGCACCCTTATTTCACTCCGTAACAATCCCTTCACAACCACTCCTTGCATTAGCTTTCCTACACACTCAACACACACACTCAAACTGCAGAACTACTTTCACTCCTTATCCAATACCTCACCTGTTCAACAAATCGCCTCCACACTCCACTGCCCCTTCCTTCCTCCTTCTGATCTCTTGGTCATCCTCCACCTCTGACCTTGCCTGAAAATCCCAGACTTCTGTCACCTGTTTAAACCCCCGTCCCTCTGCTGAGATTGGGTAACTCTCCCTCGCCAATCTGGCCCAGCCTTCCCCACCTGGGGCATGTATGTGTAACAAAAAGTCACAAGTAGGGGGGTTAAACTCAGCCCAATTTCTCCACACAGGTGTGTTGCATACGTAGGCTGGTGGCCTGGAAAGGCCAATGTTCATGTCCATGTTTCAGGTCCCCGTTCAATGGGGTCTCTCAGTAAGAGGGGGGTTGTTCTCCTTTTCTGGTGCACAGTCATCTGGATGTCGTGCAAGCTTGTTTGTCTGGTTCAGGAGCGCTGTGAGGTCTGCAGTGTTGGGAAGCGGTCTCGGTCTCTCTCTCTCTCTGTCTCTCTCTCTCTGTCTCTCTCTCTCTTTCTCTCTCTCTCTCTCTCTATCTCTTTCTCTCTCTCTCTCCTGGTTGTAACGTGTCTGTCGCAGTGCAGGTTTGCCTCTGTATGCCATTCTCTTGCAAAGACAAGACATGGCAAGAGCATACAGCAGTATGAAAGATTTTGGCATTAGGTGGAGGGGCAGGAATTGGGACACTCTCTGCTGCCGCCATCCACCTTAAGGGGTTCTGGGTGGCTCCTTGGTAGTCCTGCCACCCCTATCTGAGAGGGATTCCCATCCCCTCTTAACAAGGTCAGGTTTACTGGACTTGTCACACACAATACATTTTCTTCACACAATGGGACTTCAAATGATCTGTATCACTGATCATTTTTCACAGTATTATTTTTAGCTCTAACTGAACTTGGTGTTTGCCGGCCAACATGCCACAAATTGTTTGAATCTAATCGAAGAAATCTGGAATGGCAACTGCTAAAAGTGATATATTTTAAGCAACTTGATCATCAGATTCCAAAGAAATCCATGACTTGATTAATATGTTTCTCAATGAATGACATTCAAAACCTTTGACATCTCTTTAAAGACTCATACTCTCACCCAACAAAGAAAGATGTGCCAATTTGAACAGGGCATGGCATCATCTTGCAGTCACATAGTTATTACGATAGTACTCCTGGAAAAAATGGTAGCAGAGCTAAGTTAGAACCGAACTAGATGTGAAGGACATTCCCTTGTCTGGAATTCCTCATTTGCTTAAGTCTTTATTCAAGGCTCTTATTCACAGGCCAATTTGAACAGTTAAGCTTTAAAGGGTTTCCCCAAGCACAGGTGATTGGACTGCATCCTCAGGTTGGGTTCCAGCGCATTATAGAGCCTGGATTTCTGGTCTCTGAGAGAGTGGCCTAGGTCTTTAAAACATTTATATAACTCTTGGATGGTTCACAGATCTAGTAAACTTTGTAGTTTTGATTGTGACGTAGCGAGAGGCTAGTACCTGGAGGCATCGCCATCAAGCCATGTGCATGATGCACAGAATCTTGATTCTAATTCTGGATGCCACTAGCCGCCAGCTGAGTGCTTTTAAGACCAGTTTCACAGGTTCTGTGTTTGCCAGGTTAAGCACATGTTATCAACCTGTGGATATGTTGCTTGGGGATATGGGAATTGGTTATCACCAATGCACTGATTAACTTGGTGTACAATTTGAAGGAGCAGGGAGACATTTCAGAGAATAGAGAGCTGGAAATTGAGGACCTTGAACGTAGCATTAACATTGGCCATAAGAGAAAGATACGCCTCATAGATGATAGCATGGTTCTTAGCTTCATAGATATGTTGGGGGGGTGCTCCAGGTTTTATGGGTGAATTGATAGGGCTGTTTCGGGCATATATGCTCCCAATAGCAATATCTAATGTTTTCCTCCATGTAATGATTGATCCATCCTCTGGTATAAATGCTCTAGGCATTTGCTGATGATTTACAGACACCCTCTGAGTTTTCCCGAAATTGAGCCGCAGGAGGGAGATGGAGAATCCCTGTTGCAGTCTTGTTAGTACTTTTTCCAAAGAAGAAACCTCCCAGCCTATCTAGACTTCAGAGCTTCTTTTAACAAGAAATTATCTAATCCATACTCTGCTCATTTGAGTGATCAAGTGAGTTGTTTCCCGCAGAGAAGTTGAGTATCAGGACACCTTGCCAGTCTTAGTCAAACATGGCAAAGATGTTCCCTCTGATGTCTGGCAGGGTGATTTCAATACCTTTCCCTGGCTTGAAACGTTATGGTGGATCATTAACGAGAAGTTTTCTTTTTCCCCAGCTGGTCTTGTTACTTCTCTTTCTAAATGTTACAGGGTATGGCAGTGAGATTGACCTGTACGGGTATCAGATGATGATTTGACAGGATGTGTGGCTTTGCCATTGATTTCCTCACAAGGGGTGTCATGATGTTGGCTTTCTTTGTACATAATTCTAAGTTGATACACATAAAAGCGCCAAAGCTTACAGAAAATAAGGTAGCAGGAATAGTTGTTAACTGTATCACAAGTCTTGGGAGAATCAATGTGCTTGTCAGCAGATAAGTAAATATCTTGATTGACCCTTTTGACAGGTTGGAGACAATATTTCCTGCCAGGCCGGACAGGCCCAGGCGGGAGAGGCCCAAGTTAAGGTTAGGAGAGAAGCAAGAGCCATTACAGTACCATTAATGCAGGTGTTGGCCCACTCTGAAGGCTAAAACCACCACTATTACCTACGTTCCTGCAAAGCACTCAGGAGGATAGCTCAATGGCAACGTGCTCGCCTTGGAAGCAAGACAACACGATTCCCGGGTCCGCGCTTAGAAACCTCTGGGTATTAAGCGCGTTATAAATAACATATCATATCAAAGCGGGTGCCAAAATCTGGTTTAACAAGTTTTTTAAAAATTAAATCTTATTTTTATTCCTGTAACTTAACTCTGTTTCTCTGTTCCTTGTGCTTACCCTTGTTAACTTTTCAGTACCAATGTTCACTCTGTCTGGTCTGGATTGAGCTTCAGATAATGTATCTGAGCCAATTTAGCCAAGTGGTTTGGCAGGCACTCAAAGGCTATCTCTGAGACTCCTTGTAATCAGGCATCTGAGACCTCATGGAACTCGTCTATCACCAGTGTACCAAAGACCCCATACAATTAGCTTGTAGACTGTCACCCTGTACTAGCTTTCCACAGCCAAGAGGATTACAGTGACGTTTGATGCTGTATCACTTTTAATGGGCTCTAGCAACCACCTGGACGATATCCAAATTCACCAGATTTGGCATCAGCTAAAGAGTTTTTGAGTGCCTGCCTCTCTTAACGTGTAACACACTGTGCACGTGGGAGTGGAGGGGGTGGTGGGGGTGCGAAAAGATCTTGTATTCCAGCTGCATTTACAAAATGAAGAAACAGCCAGGACACACGGGTATGTATCACTCTCCATGCTTACGGAAGATAGTGGGAAGGCACGGCCACCCACCCACACGCATCTAACATCATACACCACTTTAAGACACATCGCACAACACCTCTGTCACAAGAATGCAGCTATCCCCCACTCCAAAACTTCGGTCTAGCTGGACACATAATGAGTCTCCTGCACTCGCATACTCTCCACACTACCTCACAGCACCCATCCACAGGCCAGCGCGACATGGCTTGGGATATGTTGGTCAGAAGACAAGGACTGCCCATGTCGGGATTAATGAACACGAGAATCGGGTGTAGAAATGACACGGCACCATTAGTCTCCCATTTTCTGGAATACCAACACTCACCAGATGATCTCAAATGGTGGCTCATAGATGTAGTACGCAATCCACTTAACCCACAAAGGAGTCTACTCAACAAAGAGGCACGTTGGATACATCGCCCCAACACAGTGGAAATGGGTCTTAATGAAGAGTTCCGCTCTAGTAGGCTTGTGACCCTGTCATCACCCCATTATAAAGTGCTGACAGGGACCGCGGATAGTGTCCGGTATAACACTAGATCATTTAAACCCGACTACTGGGGTTGACCCAGTGTCCAATTTGTGACTTTCTCGACTAGCAGATTTAATTGCTAGCTACCCAGGCACTTGCCTGCACAGTGCGCGGCATCAATACATTCCATTACTTTCTGAGGAAATGATGATGTAGAAACAGAATCTGTTCTACGATTTTGCAGCTCACAGAAGCCACTTCCCTGACATAGTCAGCCCCCAAGCACGCCTCAGCTCAAGGGACTCACCCAGAGCCTGAGACACCCAGATGAGGACCGCTTCACACTCGGGGAAGCGCCTACTTGGAGAGGCCTCTTACTGTACCCCCTGAGAACGCTATTTTTCTCTTTTAAAATTCACTTCTTTTTAAATGACCTTGTGTTTGATTCATTGATGAAAGGAGCATGAGGTAACCTTATTTCCGATTTGCACTTTTTTGGCTATACTTCCCATGGAATACATGGGACTTGAGCCCACAGCAGTGGCGCAATACAAAAGATGCAGGTTTCATTACAGCCTGTTTTCTCCTTTTTTTCCCCACTTTCCTCTCGTTGGCGGTCACCAATCACGTTCAGTTTGGTCCTGAGGAAAGCGGACATAGCCACAAAAGTCCACCGAAATGTACAGCCTCGCGTGTTTGACTGGCTCACAACAGCGGGGCTGCACCGTTATTACATGCATACTAGTGCCTTACATAGACATCTGAACTGTTTGATTGCATTCATGTGACAACATCAGAAGCAAGACACAAGTTGTCTAGTTAGATAGAGAGGCAAAACAAATTGTAATGTTTGTAATCTCAGCTTTATTAACTGCTCAAACTGTTTTTTCTGGAATTGTATTTACACATAATTTTCTCTTTTCTTTTTTTGTTTTTCTTTTTCTTTGAAGTACCTACAGTACTCATCCCAGGGTGAGCCTGTTATTAACATTCAGTATACACGCCTGTTCTTTGCACTAATATTTATGTCTAAAAACATGTGAAAACGTTCTTTGTTAATGTATATAAATTGAATAAATGTATTGGAAGTGACAAATCCAAGGATAAAATATGACTTTTTCTGTTTAAATATATACAGAATAGCCAAATGTGCTCCCTGAAAAATGTAGGTGAGATAAGTGTTAATGAACTCTGTCAGCACCGAGTCCAAAATCTAGTGATTTATCTCGCTGGAGTAATCCTGTTTTGTTTCCCTGCCAGGACATTCTGTTGTATTGGACTTATGTTCCCTGGTCCTGGACAGAGTAGGGGCTGGCCCTGACATGCACAACTCGGCATGGGTAGCGAGCAGGGACTTGGACACTGCTGCCTACCTTCGTATCGGCTAAAACGCACACACGCATTCTAAACTCCTCTGACGGATTTCCCATACCTTGGACTTTGGTCCCCTGAGGGCGTTCACCTACAGTGCTTTGAGGCCATACCAATGGGAAAAGGCGCTATACAAACTACAATTACATTACATCACATTACCAGGATCATGCTTTGGGCTATCTACAACCCGCATGACCCGAACAGGTTTATCAAATAAACTTCATTCAGTATTGCTAGCTTTCACCTGTTTTGGCATGAGGAAGTGGTGGGGAGATAACGACCTACACAGAGAAGATTATTTACCTAAGTATCGTTGGCCATCTATTTTACACATTCCAAGCATACATTACAATACGGATACATAAAGCCAACCTCCTGGAGACACAATTTTCCAATCTCTTAACCTTCATTTAAAGTTTCACTGAGGCTTATTTTGAACAGTTTCTGTTGCCCTTCCATTTTCTAGTGAAGGTGCCTTACTCTGTTAGGTTTCTCGTCCAATTTTGGAGCAGATTGTGGTACTTGTTCTCTTTACAACAGGTTCTCCGCAACCCAGTACCTACACTCACAAAGGGTCATGCTCTTTATCATGTTTATTTAGATAAAGTATAGGCCCACCCAGAGGACAAAAAACATTAGCACATGTGGTAGAGCTACCAGCCCATCAATGGGAGTCTGAGTGCCATCCTGGCTGCCAACAGTTCCGCCACAGCGGCAAACTTTCTTTCAGTCGTATGCCACGACCCCCAGGAAAACATGTACCCATAATCATGCAGCCCCCCCATCCCACCATCCTCCCCTGCTTGCCAGAATGGAAATAGTATGTGGACTCACAGTTAACTCCCTTTACTCTTTGTAGTATTGTTTGTAGTTAGTTTTAGGGCAAATTACCCTGTGCAATCCGGTGTCTCCAAAAGAAAAACAATCATTACACTTCACAAGGACCTTTCACCTCGGGCAAGCAGGCCTTTGCCACCCCAACAAGCTACCCACCAGCCGTTGACACTATAATACCCCGATTGAGTGGCCCGTGTCAGACTCTTGCCACTTGCAAGCACTGAGATGATAGGTGGCGTTATGACAGCATTCAACGGCATTCAAATTCTCCACCACAGAAGGATGAAGTGTTGCCTCTGCCTTGTTTGAAAACCGCCTTGTGTCACAATGTTCCCTGTACACGTTGCTTGTATTTTACTCCTTTCCTTTTCTCGCCACAGGAAAAGCACTGGCAGAGTATTTGTCTACAACACCAAAAAAGGCGGCTGGAAAGATCTCCCACCCATGCGGACCGCTCGCTCAATGTTTGGCGCTGCGGTCCATAAGGGCAAGATCTACATTGCCGGTGGGGTTACCGAAGATGGCTTGATCGCCACAGCTGAAGTGTATGACATTGGCAGCAACAAGTGAGTAGAGCAATTCCATGCGGTTCTACGTTTAAAAAACCAAAAGAAATACAGTGAGGCCCAAAAGACCGAGGTTTTTTTGGTCGAATTCCGAAAATGTTTTTTTTGTCTTTTTCGCTTTTTTTGTAATAATACAGGGAAGACCCCGCACCCGCACCCCCCCACTTCCCCCTACCTTTATTTACACCCTTACCCAAACCCATCCCCATCTATTCATTAATAAAAGGTTTAAAAATCCTGGCAAAATTCCACCAAAAAAACCCTATCTTTTTGGCATCGTTTTCTGATTCGTTGTTTCAGGGCGTGGGGGGTATTACCATTCCATACATTTAAGTACAGGCATGCCAGCGAGCATTATTTGTATATTTTCAGAAAAAAGTTATATAACAAATAAGCCATCATGGGAATGTTTACATCAAATGGTGCTGTGAAACTTGCATATATAAGAGTTCTATTAGGCATATTTCTCTCTAGCACCTTGCCATATATTTGTAGGTATTGCACAGAAAATATTGCTAGAGAGTAATGACAAAGATGGCGATAAGGCGGTTCCCCTGGGCATTAGAGTGGCTAGAAAGATCTGAAGACACACAGCACAGGCCTGTCCTACTCCTTTAGGTCTCATGTTACCCATACTCCCAGCTCTTATTCCTTGTGTGCCCCCACTTCGGTTCCAAAAAAGGAATGCTGTCTTTCCACTGTTATGGCCATTGCAAATGGTAAGCCGGTGCAGGTAACAAAATGGACGCTTTCGACTAAGATTTCCATAGACAACCTTGAGTACCTTTTCTATGTCCTTCAGATCTTGTATGTGTCCCTTCTCAACTGGTGGGAACCGATAACCGTACGCAGAAAGCTTGAAGGCAGATACACCAGATCTGGCATCAGGCGACCAAACAGGAAAGGCATTACTACCTGGCCAAACAGTGTAACTGCTCCTAACGTACACAAAAAGTATATGGGCCAATCCAAATGGCCACCCTACAGATCTGAGGGACATGCTTTATGGAGGCTACAGAGGCTATATTTGCTCTAGTGGAACAGTTAGAGTTGGTTGAGTACGTTGAGCAGGTGCGATTTTCGTCCACTAAATGCCATGATGATAATTAAGAGAATTTGAAAGCCATTGGGAAATTAGCACTTTCAATGGTTGATCGACTTAGTTCGTTCGACATTAAAAGTCACAAACATAAGAGAAGTGTAAGTAAGCTTGTTGCTTTAACCAAATATAAAACACAGTACTTATCACACACAGACTGTGCAATGTTCTCTGTGCTCTGGAAGCATAGGGCCTACACGTTTGCTGGTCCGGGAACTACGGTACCGATAAGCTTGCCGGAACTGTAGTTCCCGGACCGGCAAACTACGAGTTCTGCTCGCGGGTGCCAAAACGGGCGCCAGGTATGTCCTGGCAGCCATAACGGCACCCGCGAGCAGGGCATGTTGGATCCACCGGCACCATTTTCAATGGTGCCGGTGCATCCGACTTCCCCATTCCCATTGAGCCCTATGGGGCGCATTTCATTCCGGCGGTCGCAAATGGGCAATTACCGGGTCCGGCAGGGCCATAATGACCCAGTAATTGGCCATTCGTGGGGCTAGAATTTTTCAGAAGTTTGGCGGCAAGGCTACTGCCAAACTTATAATGAGGCCCATCTCATCTCCTGGTTGATGCAGAAATGTGTACTATGCTTGGGGATGATGGATGAGTCCGTGGGGTACCACCCGACTCGTACAGTATGGGTTAGTGTGATGTCACAAGGAAGACCTCTTCTGAAACCAAATATGCCAATTCATAGGATTCCATTGCATTTGCCAACATCAACAGCACAGCTCACATCAAAGACAAGATGTGCCTTGCTCACAGGAAATGTCCATCAAATGATCTCGTCAGCACAGGATTCTGCAGCATCTTGGATCCATTAGCATAGTCTCCAGAGGATAACTCGGGGACAACGTGCTCGACTTGGAAGCAAGACGACACGGAGCAACACAGGTTCGATCCCCGCTTAGAAACCTCTGGGTATTAAGCGTTTTATAAATAACCTATCATATCATATTCATTTAGGCCACTAACTTAAAAATTCATGACATGGAGCTTCTCTATGTTCAATTAAAAAAATAAATCCTGCAGTGTGAACAATCAGAAACACCTAAATATTTGTGAACTCATTATTAGCATTGTAACCTGCAGGAGGCCCAGTCATCAGTGACACATGCTTTTGGTTCAATATAGCAGACTCATTCTCGCCTATTTGAAGCAAGGGAGTCAATGTAAGACTTCTTTCGGGTTCTCTAAGAAGCCTATCACACTGAGACAGACCTTGTATGAAACCACCAACAAAAGCAAAGTACTACTGAGGGATCAAGGTAAAAGGTGGGCTGGATAATAGGATGAAGGGCAAGACACCACCCTGAGGTTCAAACAAAAAAAGGAAAATATTAGTAGATACGACCCCAAAATAAGGAGGCCATAGAATACTGAGGAATAATGGTTACATGTAGGTTGGATGTGAATGACAAATAGGGAGTGAGTAGGTCCAAAGGAACAAGGAAGGAAAAGGGAAGTAGGAACCTATAGCTTATTGAACCAATGGAAGAAATACATAGTCTGATGAAGAAAGTCAGAATACTTGCTGGAAAAAGGATACAGCGCCATGCACAAATCCAAGGAACTCTAACAACCAGAAAGTCAGAGGAGGCAGCATGAGCAAGAGTGAGAAAGTACCAAAGAACCAGAAACCCAATCGAGCATAGTCCACGGTCACAACTAATGCCAGCAACCAAAAGGATCGCTACACACTGGATAATCCAGTTGTGGAGCACTGTTATCAGTGAAAGTCCACTTAAATAGCATTTCTGCCACACATTGTCCCCAAGTATTGCAGGAGACAAAAATGCAAGGACAAACAATACAGACTTCAAAATGAGTGCTGCACCTGGCAGAATCCAAGAGGCAGGCTGGAAGATGGAGTGTTGAGCACTGCACCAAGCCCTGGAACCCCACCTTCAACCCCCAGCACAACTCAAGGATTCATCCAAGAGTGATCGATGGATGCAGCACTGAGTAAGAGATGCATCATCTTCATCCATTTAAAAAATAGCGGGTGGGAAAGCTGCCCATGGCAATGTGCACGCTGCACCCTGTACCAATGCACTGAGGCCACATGACCATTTTAACCCAGCCCATCTCCATCAGTGGCCACTAAACTCAAGCACAGAAATCCAGTCCCTCCTTTTGCAGGTTGTGAATCTGAATATTTTCAGGATAAGGCATTGTAGCAGTAGGCATAGTATAGAACCCTCTACTATTAGGGTGAAGGAAACCTCTCAGGCCAGGGCCTACGGAGGGAAAGGCATGCAGGATGTTGTTGTGCTCTAGCACCTTGAAGCGTCTCTTGTGCTAGATGGAATTACCAACAAAGATCTCAGACCAAATAACCGGACAGACTCAAAGAATATGGCAAATTACTACTTTTATTCTGAATTCTATGGGGATCATGTCTACTTATAGAATACATAATGGTTAGTACACCATTGGCTGTCTCTTATCTGTGAGGAATGCCTCTAACTACCTCTAAATACATATAATACTGATTATAACAAACAGAATAGCAGTGAATTGGTCTATGCAACATTGTATAGCAGATTGCCCCATAGACCCACTGATTGGTTGCATTCTCACCCAACCTTGGACTTTCGGCTCGGCTAGCAGCACGTAAACGAAACGAAACCCAGGTGCTTGGGTCACGTCAGATTACTCCCCACTTTCCCAATTAGTCCATCATCTCTCATTAGTCCAGCCATTAGCCAAGGTTTCCCGTCTGTAGTTGACCTTGTAGCCTGCTCTCTGTTCTGGGACATTCAAGGGGCTGTAAGCACATCACTATCTTCATCCAAGCCTTAATGAATAGCCCTTGTTTCGAGTCACATCTGAAGAGACCACAAATTGGTCTATTTCAATCTCTTGTTTAATGCTATTTGATTTAATTATACTGAGTTTCACTGCTCTTCTTGGCCTCTAGAGACTTGCTCACTCCACCTTATAGACGTTATACACTTTTAATTGTCCAGTACTTGGCTCTTGCAGATGTTTTCTTCTTTAATCTAAGAGAAATATGTCTCGTCCATGGCTTATCCGTCTACCTCCCTTCGTGCTTTGCAGCTATTCCTTAAAAATAGTATCCTTGATCCCAAGCCAACATAGACTCCTCTTTGTTATGCACATAAAGCTGTTCTTCCAGTGTCTCCTGACTCTGCACCCCTGATCTGTTTCTGAAGTAGTAGAATTGATTCTTAACACAAGCCAGCACCCATTTTCCAATTATGGCTGTCCTAGCCACGTTTTATATTCCTCTATAGCAAGCTTCTATATATCTTATCTACCTTGCATTACTGCGCATTTACACTTATTGGTCAGCAAGTTACTGTCTTTTTTTGCATTCATGATTACTTTATCGTTTTGTACATGTTTCTCTCATCACTTCAGTTACATCATTACTCTTCGGTATTTTCATATCGTTTCAGTATGTCGTCATATAGCTTCTTTATGACATCACTCTGCCCACGTCAGATTTCACTCAGCACTACAGGATATCCAATGGTGTGTTCTGACATCCTTCCACACAACATCCTTCTAAATATTCAGTGCGAGGGTACATTCGATACGGTTGTCTGAGTGCATATCATCTCTCGTACACTCGATGCAGTATAGAAGGCCCATATGGGGCCCTTCTCCTGCTGTTCCAGTACGCCAGCGATGAGGGGGAAGGAGTTAGGGAAAATGCGCCCAACTGCTCCTCTACATTGTCTTTGCTGGTTTGACCAAAGGCGATCTCAATCTACTACCACTTTCACTGAAAAGGGGTGCGGTAGAGACCCTTGCATAGGTCCTTCCTTGGGGAATGCCAAAGGCAATGCATTAAGACAGTATGCATTTTTTTAAACTGTGTTCAACAGGTCTATGGGATGCTCATTGCCTCTGGAGATTTTACCTGTGCAGTTGTGTTGTTTGGCTGTGAAAATTGCTTTGCGATATGATGCGAGGCTGGGTCAAATACCCAGTCTGGTGTGAGGGCCTCTTTTTTTGTGTCACACTGTTTGTGGCAAGTTATTCTTTTAAGGCGAATAAGAAAACCTATTTAACAGCATTGATTCTGGGATCTGTTTGGCTTCTCTGGAAACATTGGCAGGTTTGACAGCTTTGGTGGTGTGATCTGTCTGTATTTTAAAGAGAATGTTCATGAGGACACAGTGGAGGGACCTGTGTAAACACCTCTGTCCACAGGTTTGTTAAGTTTTCAGGAAAAAAAGTAATTTTGCAAAGTGATGCACAAGCTTGCCAGATTCTGTGGGTACATTGATGTGAAGTATTTGAAGTTTATAACAGACTTTGACACAGTCAGCAAATAGATCGGTTAAGTAGCATGTTTGGATGATTTATCTGCAGCCCTCTGCTGAAGGTTCTAAAACCATCTATCCTAAGGGCAAGAGAGGGATCCAACCAAAATATAGACCAAACCCTCCTTATGGGTAGCTATGGCAGAGGAGGCCGTCTTCTCTCCAGGCATGAGAAAAGGCTGGTGGATAGGTACAGTAAGTCCCAACAGTTAGCTCAAGAGCATACACTGTACCAGTATTCTGAAAGAATACACTTTGATTACATCATTACTAACAAAAAAACACTAAGTTCAAATAAGTAATAAGTTTAGGACGCATTACACAGTAAAACAAAGTTGGTATACAAAGAGTAAAAGGATGATTAGACCCTTCCCACTCCAATAGATAATGTGAGGCCTATACCTGGTGGTAGACTCTAAACAATACAATACAAAGGGGTGGAGAAAAAAAGGATTCCTATGCAGACCGGCAAGACCAGTAACATACACATACTGCCTCATCACGAGTTTGGCGGTAACCCTTAAATGCAGCGGTAACGCTATTACCGCCACATTTAAGGGTCAGCCAAATCACAATCTGCTGCGATTTTGCCAATTTTCGATGCTATTACCGCCGGCGGTAATACCGCCGCCGGTAATAGCACTGAACATTCCCCATTGGGCCCAATGGGGAATGGGAAATTCCTCAATGGGCCCAATGGGGACTTACCGTTCTGCCAAACCCGTGATCCGGCGCTAATAGCACCGGGGGGTTGCTAATAGCCCCGGCGGTAACACTGCCGGCGTTAGCGCCCAACTCGTGATGAGGCCTGGAATTACAGTGTCAGTACATGGGTTCAACAATTGCTCTTCACACACAACCTCTAACAAATTATAGAACAAATACCTAAAAAAGAACATATGTTTGATCGATAGATAAATATCAATATTAAACACCAGCAAAAGTTACGGTATGGTGGTTTTAAAGGCTATCAGAAAAATCCTTCTAACTGAACCTTGAAAACAGAATTAGCAATTTCAGTCAAGTCATACACTGCACAGCACCACCCAGTAGCCATCACTGAAAGTTCACCTCTTGTTCAGATCCAGGTGGGCAATGCATTGTGGGTATGCAAATTATCTCAAATACCAAGTCTTTTCTCAAGGAAAATGTATGTCCAAATGGAAGCACTATTTTATACATACCATTGTTCAACCCCAGACAGACAGCTCAAGGGTTCAAAAAACAGCAAACATGTAACATGTTGTATACCCACAATGCATTGCTCATCTGAACTGGGGGTGAGCTTTCAAATATGGCTATTGGATGGCACTGTGCTGTGTGTGAGTTGGCTGAAATGGCTAATTCTGCCATTTACAATGCTTTACAAAAACGGAGTGAAAGGGTTACAAAACAGACGCAGAGTGCAACACAAAAAAACTGTGAAATCATGGACTGGGCCTATCTAGATTTCAGTTCACCATTCGATATACTCAAAAGCACCAACAGTGACACAGTGTCCAATG
This sequence comes from Ambystoma mexicanum, assembly GCF_040938575.1. Classification (NCBI taxonomy): domain Eukaryota; kingdom Metazoa; phylum Chordata; class Amphibia; order Caudata; family Ambystomatidae; genus Ambystoma; species Ambystoma mexicanum. The sequence continues at coordinate 957,486,466 of NC_090931.1, forward strand.
ATATCGAATGGGGGAAGAGTAAACTAGTGATTTATACATTAAATTCCCTAATAATCACTGGTACTTCCTAAAAGTTTCAGGGTTTGAAAGAGAATTCCAGGGACCCAAGGAGGAACCAAAACATCTGACAAAGACCCAGTAAGTATCCATTTTCAGTAGCTTGCATGCGTACAAAAATGTGTAAAAAGGTTTGGCCATAGAAAACAAAGGAACAGATCCCATAGGCAAGTCGTGATTATGAGTTAAAACAAGGTAAGTACGGATGCTATCCCAGAGATGCAATTAAAGAAGCAACCAACTCCCTAAATCACCAGAGGGGACCCCCATGAAGAGCTCAACTTCAAGTTCGAGACTCAGTGAGCCAGAGAAGGATGGAAGAAAATCAGGATTTGGGCCAATGGAAACAAACATTGGTTTGTGGTGGACAGGGGCTTGCAAAACTCCACTACTCCTCACCCCACGGAGCCCTTAAGACAAATTTACCCACAGCCAGAATCTGCGATGGAGAAGGCACCAAGAAGACATATGAATCCAACCAAGGTTATTCAGTGAGCTCAAGGGGCAAGTCAGAGCAGTCAGCAAACAAAGAATGGGCCCATGGTGGGAGCTATGGATGCAGGTAACCCAATATGTCCGAAGGTGGTGCTGAGGTGAAGTGGTGAAGTGGTGATCCACCACTGGTCTAGGCCATGGAGACTCCCTATCTAAATGGGCTTGGTCAAGGAGGATTTTCCAAGGGTAGCACAGCAATGACATAAAAGGTCCTGGCACTAGTGCAGCCATCAAGGAGAATGAGAAATAGCCCAGTAATGGATTCCAGTAGCCAAAGAAAAAAATGAAGCAAGGACAAAGTTGGGGGTTGGGGGGCAGGGATGTGGGAAGAGACCTGCCAGTATGACAAACTGTTGTCCTCGTCCCAAGCAGCAGCCCATCCTCGCGGCAGATCTTCAAGCAATTCAGGAATCAATATTGATGAGGAATGCCCAGGCTCTCCGCTATATATGCACATTCACTCAGGGACTGGCCTAAGGCAGCCCCATCTAATCGCACAGCAGGCTGAAACACACATGTTTTGGCAGCCAACTGTTAGGCAGAATCACATGCAGTACCCTTTGGGAACACTACATGCAATTAAGACTACAAGTGTAAGCACAATTTCACCTTTGGTACAAGCCTGTACTACACAGTAAAGTGGTAGTGATGGCTGAGCAGCCAGACTTATCTCATGAGTTTAAGTGAGCAGTAGAACAAGTTACACAAAGGACCAACTAATACAGTGATTCAAACAAACACTTACTCAAGGTTTCTTGGTAAAAGAAAATACATTTATTTACTCAGTCAGTTAGAAAACATTACACTAGCATAGGCAGCTCAATATCACACACTAATAAACCACAAAAATACATGAATAAATGAACAAGTTTAGCTCCCGCAAAGTGGGAGCAAAATGGCACTTCAGATACTTCTTAAAGGGGTAAAAAGACAAGGTTATAAGAATAGACAGCCCAAAAACATTCATAGGCAGGGCAAAGGGTTTCATTTAACTACAACTAGCAATTTATCTACTAGGCCTTGGCCAAAGTCAATGGTTCAGAGTCTTTGCATAGGATAGCACAGTTCTGGTAGATAACGATTAAGTCTTTGCCACGGAGTGTAGAAGGATTTGGCTAGGCGAAAAGTTTGACGAATGTTTAGGGAATGACAAGCCTTCGAAGTTGAGGAAAGTTTCACGCACTTTCTCAATGGCCAAAAAGATTTCCAGACCGCGTTTGCACAGTACCTTGTTAATGAAGAAGAGCTGTAGCTGAGGCAGTTGTTCCTGGCCGTTCGAGCAGATCTCGCTGTTCCTGAGCTTCAGTCGTGGGGAAAAGCATTATGTCGGGAGGTTCCTGCACTGCCCCGCGATGAGGCCAAAAGCTTTAGCAAGACGTTGGTTTAAGGTGTGAGTGCCTTAAAGTCCACGAGCTGGTTTCCTTCCCTTTGGTTAAGCGGTTTTCAACAGCACTCTGATGAAAATTTGACCAGATGGGGACGGTGTCCAGGTGGCTTGCGAGTTGGTTGTTCCTACTAAACTCAAGGGAAGGAGTTAACTTTGAAGGGCTTCTCTGTCGATGGAGTTTCAGGCGATTTGGACCTGCAGCAGGGCTTCAACAGTCATCCAGGAGTTGCAGGAGTCCACTTCCTTCAAACCTGCTTTTAAACATTTTTCCCCCATTCATTCCAGCCTAGCTGTCACTCACACAGCAGGGTGGCTGTCCTTGCCGGACAGCCAGCTCGCCAATCACGCCAGAGAACATTCAGGTCTCCTAGGAGACTAAGCACAGGAAGTTTCGGGCACCTCCCTCACATCCTGTCCACCCCAGACACTCAGGTGCAATAGGAGGGCTTGAGCACTGAAGCCCGCTAAAGGCCAACGAACCAAGGGACCAAACGTGGTTTGGCGTGCAGAGACAAACACAAGAAGGACTTTTCCTAAAAGAAATGGTGAAAAAAGATGACCGGAGTCTGTTTTTACAAAGAGGTCTTGGGCGCCATATTGAAAAACATGGCTGACCTGATTTTTAGCTACCATTGTTAGCAGTCGGAAAAAATCACGGTAGTTGATCTAAACCACTGCCACCAGCCATTTAAAGTAGGAAAAGGTAACATTTGACTGTTACATGAGTGTTGTGACTCGGGAAGCTAGGCAACCCCTCCAGCACTCTATAGGAAGATAGTGTGTGCTGGGTAAGTAAATTTAAAGAGACTAGTAAAGTGAATTTAACTTGACATGCTCTGGGCGACAGTAGTCAGTCCCAGAGAAGGTATTTAAACTTTGGGAAGTCTGAAAGACATCCCTGTGCCACTGCACTGAAGGTGCTGTGTGACACACAGAAAAAGATGATGCCAGTGGAGTTGTTTTAAAACTCCATAAGCAAAGAACACAAAAGTAAAACACACATCAAAATACATGGAAGAGTGGGAAAAAGGCTCACACTCTTCCCAGGTAGAAAAATCAAATCTTAGTAATCCAGCAAAGTTGCTGGGGGTCTCAAATGGTAAGGGAAATTAGCACATTTTGAGAACTCTCCCTAACACCAACCAATCAGGCTAGCCCTAAAACATCCAAATACTCAGGTTCATCTGCACAGGTTGAGAATTGGGCTCATCTGGTGCAGAAAACCAGGCTAGTCTAGTTATATCCACTTTAGAGGGTACAGGGCTGGGATTTGTGTGAGGCCACATCAGCACAGAGGCCATTTTAGGCCTGCCACAATTCCCCCACAAAGAGAGAGGCCAAAACAAAATGGCCAGGGGTATGATTAAAAAAATATGTTAGAATCCCAATTGGTACCATACTGTAACAATGGGCTACTAATGCGATGAAGCCAAAACTAAATTACAGCTGCCACCACCGATCAAATCCCCCACCCCCCAAAACACTTGTTGGATGATAGAATCACCCTAGGGTAAAAATGGGATGCTTAACATTCCCTTCTCTCCTAGGAAGAATATGGGGTACCACAGGACAGCACATCAAAAATGTAGAAACCCCTCTGATCATAAATATAAAGCATAAGATTTAGAAAAAACAGCAGAAAAAAGCAGTGATTTGGGGCTCCCATAAAATGAGATGAGAACCCCAAAAACAGAATTCTATCCTAACACGACACATGAGTATGGACACATTCAAATAATGGCGTTAGACACGATAAACGGCGTGAGCTCCAAATTGCGTATTTTGCAATGCTGTTGTAAGCATGTAATGGAAATATTTTCCCTGATCTTTACATTATTTTACTCAGGGGATTTTTAGAGCAATGGCGCAGTTTAAAAAAGCTGCGGAGCATGAGCCAGGGAAGGGATAGGACATAACACATAGGGGCTGCGAGAATAGCTCACGGACAAGGCGCTCCTCGTGGAAACAGAAACAGGGAGCAGCATGGGATCCAGCATGAAGCGTGATATCAAAAAAGCAGTTAGGCCGTGGGGGGCGATTCGCTGCCCATTTGCTAGAGAAGTAAAGGGGGAGGGGGAGGTCGAGAGGGGGGAGCAGATGTTCTGTTTGGGCTGGTGGAGTCACACATGTTCTTAGGGGCACTGTTAATGTTCCACGAATATACCAAAGAGGTCAGTCATGAAAGCAGTGCAAAGATTTGCTTTTAAACAAACTTAAAATAAGTACAGCTAAGCACAATATTCAGGAATGATTAGGGAAAGTACATTTATATTTTTTACCAGGTGGAAAAGAAGCAGTTGTTAACTTGGCTTCAGACTTTTTAAAAATCATTTTAATTTCTTGTCTCTTTCTTTGCAGATGGGACTCAATTCCTGAATTCCCACAGGAACGAAGCTCAATAAACCTGGTCAGCATGGGAGGCTCCCTCTACGCCATTGGTGGGTTTGCTATGGTCCAACTTGAGTCTCAAGAGTATGCACCCACTGAGGTCAACGACGTCTGGAAGTAAGTGCACCGTATTGCTTACAATGCAAACAAAAAAGCAGAGGTCACGAGAGGTCACCAACCATGACGTTTTATAAAAATACGACACAGCCGAAAAATAATGAGACAAACAATATCAAAGCCAATACTTGATAATTTAACTGATAAGTATTATAAATTCCATTAAACAAAATGAGTGCATGAATAACAATGTAACACAGGGAGCGTGGCTAAAACAAAAATATTTGGCTAATGGTACAAGAGAATATATTTCTAGATAATGCAACATAGCACAGTCCACATACACATATGTCCAAGAAATGTCCCCAGATTACGCAATACACATTCTGTCACGTGATATCACCGGACATAGCACAGAGCTTTCACACCTGTCACCTCTTAGGCAATTTCCTCAGTGTGGAAATGCCTCCCATTGGATTTATAAAAGGTTAGGCAAGCCGACATGTGTAGAGATCCATAAGCAAGCCGCCACGTCTTTGGATTGGGACGGTGCTCAAGAGGGACAAGACTTTTGCACACAAGACGATCCAGAGACACTGGCACCCGAAAAGAACCTTCGCCTGCAATCTTGTGCACTCATAAAAGAATAACATTTTCAGGAACCTTAACTGCCCTCACAAAAGTTAACAGACAGTGGGCCTCATTATCAGTGTGCCAGTCCGGTAATAACGGTGCAGGTAAGCCTACGGTCACCGTTGTTAATGGACTGGCACACTACAGGTCTGGTTGCTGGAGTTGCTGTGCCCAGCAGGTGAGATCCAGCCGGACACAGCAGCCACGGTAAGCAGACCTACACGGAAGCACCGGCACCGTTACCAACGGTGCTTCCGTGTTCCCCATTCCGATTGAGTCTTATGGGACTCAAATGGGAATGGGGATTAACACTTACTGGCGCCTGGCTTCCCGGGAACGCCGGGGTCATAATCTCCTGGTAATTCCAGTAAGCCAGGCACCAGTAAATATTGCAAGTCTGGCGGGAATGTGCCGGTTTTATCAGCACAGCTACCGACGGACTTGTAATGAGGCCGAGTATGATTTTTTAAGCCTTGAAGAAGTGACCGAAATGTATAGAAGGGAGATGGCCATGGAGGGGACAGTGCTCATACCAGCAGTGTTAAATATGGCAGAAGTAGCTACCAAAGAGGACATTGGAGGTATAATAGCAGAGATCAAAGCCCACCGCAGTGATACCCTGTTGTCACTATCAGATCTGCGTGGTAAGGTTGAGACTTTTGAAAGTAAAATAAAAGGCCTTGAGAGCAATCAACTAAATGTGGACCTAGTTAAGATGCGATTAGATACTCAAATGACTGACCATGAATTAAGGTAGGAAGAAGTTATCCTAAAGCTCGGCAACCTAGAGATTCAAGAACGATGAAACATCATTCAGATTATTGGCTTGAGAGAAGGAGATGGTGAAACACCCTCCCAGGTCGAACAAAGGGTCCAGGATATTATCGACCTTCTGTTCCAAGTGGAAGGAAGGAAGAAAGTTCAAATAGAAAGGGAGCATAGAGGAGGGAAAGCATACAGAGGAGGCCTGAGGTCAATCATAGCTAAATCCTCCACTACAAGGAGAAGATGGAGGTACTGGCCAGAGCGAAACAAACACAAGAACTGGAGTTTGACTGTTCGAAGGTCAAATTTACCAGGACCTGTACGTCTGACTCTGTAAAGGAGAGACTGCTGTCTTCTCACACAGTGGTTAATGAAAAAGGGGATAAGGTACTGACGGGCCTATCCATTTGCATTATTGTTTGAAATTGACCAAGAAGAGTTCAGGGTAACCACAGCGGTGGAAGCAGAGCAGGTCCTATGTCACCTGATGACCAAGTCAGACAGAGCGACAACACCAGGTATTGCATCAGGAGCCACACAGGAGCGCCATGCACATCCAAGTGGCCTCCTGAGACGAAAAAGAGGTAAAGGAGGCCAAAAATCCATAAAGCTGAGCAGACCCTCTCTGGTGAAACAGCCATGATAGTCCCCCAGGTTGGGATGTTATTAACTGGAGTAGTTAATCACCAAGAAGGTGGAGGACAAAGTAGCCCAATGAAAAGATCCAGTGAGCCGTAGCCGATCTCTGGTGTCCCTCTGAAGGAAAGGGGGCGTCACAGGGGATATGATTCTGTTTGGTTTGTTTGTTCTAAAGTTATTGTTATTTGATGTAAATAGGGGTTATAAAAGGGCAGCAGGTAGCAGTGGGGCACTTGTGAGAATTGTGAAGGGAAGTGCACACCAGGGGGGGCAGAGGTGGTTAGGAAAGAAGGAACAAGAGGTCCATGTTATGCTTAGATGGCTAATGTGACTGGGGCTCCAGGAGGGGAGAACCGAATGATAGTGGGGTCTCTTCATGTTAAAGGTCTTAATTCGAGATAAGATGTGTTTTTGCAAAAGAAAATAAAGAATTTGCACCAAAAAAAGGCGTGCACTGCCCTTGCGTAACTTTGTACCGCCCATGCGCAAAATGTAAATGTAAATCTTTAAATCAAAGTAGATGTGAAAAGAGCAGAACAGTCACTTCAAGTGAAAGAAACACCCAGGAAGAAAGCAAAGCCCTTAGAAAGTTATCGGACCCACAACATTTGGAGTAAAAGATTTGCTTCCATTTTTCTGAACTGAAATTGACAGTGTAAATAAAAAATGTAAATAACGTTTTGTAAAGCGCCTTGTCCCACTAATTGCCCTCACATTGCAGAAAAATAATAATTACAGCTACTCTGACCTTACGCTGTGATAGTCGTTCGACCGATCTATACGGAACGTCAGGCAGCACACATTGATCTCCCTGAAGGATTTATCATACCAGCCCTTGGGGAATGACTTCAGTTGTCATTCCTGAGGGTCATCCTGACCACGCCCATTCTTCCTATCGTTCAGAAAACCCTGGGAGGTGGATCTAAACGTGGATGCAAATTCCCAAGAATTGACTGAAGGAAATGAAACATTGAAATATTTCAAGACCATTTCCAGTTGCAGACCAATTGTATTTTCTAGGAAAACATAAAGTGGGCTGTGTGTAACATTGTTTTCATTTGTATGTACATATTTTTATGTGAAAACGGTAATGAATTAGCAATCAATTTTACAGTTGGCAGGTTCACATTGCTGCATTTTGCTTCAAATTATTTTTCGTTGTAAGTCAGGACGTTACAAAAGTTAAATATGCCCAGAAATGCAGTGTTGCAAAATAATCAAGACTCCAAAATGCACAATGTTGCAAATTGCGCCTGAATAATATATTTTACCCCAATACTCAGAAGCAGCCTATTCTTCCTGCAGCATCTTTTAGAACAGGAAAGTGTCTCTCTTATCTCGGGCCTCACCGATCCACCTGTGCATTATTCATTACTGACTTCTCAACAGGCAACAGTGTTTCAAAGACCCCTAAGTACACCCCTTTGATTTTGTTAATTGGCGTCTGACAACTCCTCCCATTCCCTCTGTGGAGGAAGCGTTCAGGTGGGCACCAGTGAGGATCTACTGTTTGCAATCCCCCTTAGTACTAGAGCCCACTGGTGTCCAAGCCAATGTTGGGTTTATGTTGCATAATGAGGGATCTTCATCAGCCTCTCACAACCCACTATGGCAGCACCTGACTCGTACTGCAGGAGCACTAGTGGGGCCGCTAGACCCCCATAGGACAGCCAGTGGCTTTATCCGCTTGGGCCCCAGCACCACTGCGATCTCTTGACCTTCCAGTGAGTGATGGCTGAACTATTCATCTGCCTCCTCCACTAGCACCCTGTGCTGTATCTGTGCCTATCTCACTCTGCCTATCCTAACTCCATTGTACTCTCTCACTTGTCTGTGTTCATCTCACAAACCCACATTTAGCTGTGTGCCCTTGTGCCTTTTCATTCGAAACCGAATAAAGCTGTGTGCATTAGGGCCGTTTACTAAAACCGATTTTAGTTGCATTTTTCACCGTTGCCCTAATTGCATTGCTCTTGTTATTCTCTCTGTAACTACTAGCCCTCTTGTGAGACTAGGCTAGAACTGTGCAGTGCAGTCACCCTTCTCCCTTCAACTTCCCTCTGCCTCCCTAATGTCACTCACCATCTATCCTATCTTCTCTAATTACTACTATATCTCCTACCCACCCTCTCTCACTAAGTCTGAAATGTAAAAGCACCAAAAAGACATCCTGTGTGAAAACCCTGGCCTTTCCCATCGCAGACACCTATGTCCACGCAACTTCCAGAGAGGTCTTCACTGATATCCTTTCTTCTGTCCCCTCTCCAGATTAATGGACCCTTCCCTTTCACTTCCTCTCCCATTAACGGTGGCATCAAGTGGGAAGTCCTCTTGGCTGGCTTCTCATCCTCACGTTGCATCGTTAATGTCTACCACACTGGCACTATCCTGGTCCAGGGTCCTCAACCCAACCTCCTTCTCTTTGACTGGATTCCTGCCTCCCTCATTAACTTCCTTCCTTCTGCTGCCTCCCCCCTACTATTCTCAATGCCCCCCCCCTTCTGTCTGGAGTACCACGCTCCTGTTCTCCTCCTCAGAAAACCTACAAAGGCAGAGACCTTCTCCGCCTGGTCACTCTTAACACCCGTTCTGCCAACAAACACTCTGCTGACATCTGCCTCCTTCTTGAAGACACTGACCTCGACATCCTCGCTTTCACCGAGACATAGTTCAGTGTCAGCTCAGTCACTGCTTTTGACTCCCTCCTCCCTGATGGCTTCAAGATCATTTCCAAGCCTTGACCACACTGTGCTGGTGGTGGGGCCACCTTCATCTATCTTGAGTGTGATCCTTCTCCCATCTTACCCACCCAGCTTTACTCTTCCTTTGAGTGCCTGGTATGCAATTTGGTCATCTCTCCCTCCTCAACTCTGACCATTGCTATCATTTACTAGGCTCCAGGTGCTACCACCCCGTTCCTCTCTGAATGGGCTGATTTCTGCTTCTCCTTACTTTCAACCAGCTCCAACCTCCTCCTCTTGGGTGACTTCAACATACAATTGGACTCCCCTGTCTCAGAGCCCACTCTTTTCATTGACCTCTGCATCTCTTTGTCCCTCTCCATTCTCCCCTCTGTTCCAACCCAATCGGCTGGACACACCCTGGATGCTATCATCCATTTGGACCTCTCTCTCGCCCCCCCTCTGGTCACCCCTCTCTCCTGGTCAGACGATTCTCTCCTTTCCCCCTTCCTGGGTCCCATCGGCCCTCCTACCGCACCCTCGAAAGCCCTGCCAACCTCGTTCACAAACATCCGCCTGATGAAACGAGTGGCAGCAGGTGCCTATGTTTCTACCTTCATACCCCCTTAATCCCCCACTGCAGACTCCATGGCTGACTCTACTCTCAGCAACTTCCACTTGGCCATCACTAAAACTCATAACATCCTTGCCCCAGTCATGAGGATCCGCCCGAAACCTGTTTTTAAGTGTAACACCTGGTACGACTCTGATCGTATAGCCCTGAAACGTAAGTGCAGAGTGACAGAATAAAAGTGGCAAACCTCAGGCTCACCTTCTGACAAACTGGCCTGCCGCCATACAGACTCTCCATCCGTGCCAAGAAAGGGGCCCACATACAGGCACGGGTATGTAGCGGGTGCATCCAATAACACGGCTGAACTTTTCAAAATCGGCAGGGAACTAGCCAACCCTTTTGCAATCTCCTCCTCTCTTCCGTCCCAGGCCCTCTGCAATGCACTAGCCACACCCTTTGCCACCAAAACACTGGACATCCTAAACACCCTTGTTACTCACCCGCCAATCCCTTGTGTGCCCCCTCCTGAAAAAACCTTCAGCAGACCCTACCTGTCTACCTGTCCAGTCAACTACGGCCCTAGTTCAATCCCCCTCTTCCTGGGGAAACTGTTGGAGAAGCTGGCCTTGCCCCAACTCAACTCGCACACTGAACTTGTCGGCAGTCTCCATGACCATTAGTCTGAATTCCAAGCACCCTGAAGCACGGAAACTGCTCTTCTGAACACCCATGAAGAACTCCTCACATCCCTGGACTCCAACTCCCCAGCCGTCATCATCCTACGTGTTATCTCCTCTTCCTTTGACACTGTCAACCACTCCATCCTCATACAAAGGCTCCCTTGGTATCTCGGAACCGGCGCTGGAGTGGCTGACCTCTTTCATAGTGGACTGCTCTTCCCAAGTCATCCTGGGCACTGTCTCCTCTCCTACTTCATTCTCCACCTGTTGTGTCCCCGGGGTTCTATCCTCGCCTCCTGGCTCTTTAACATCTACCTTGCTCAGCTTCCACTCCTCATCTCCTCCTTTTCCCCCAACGTCCAGTGTTATGCAGATGACACAACTCCTTTTCAGACTTCCTGCTGACTCACTCGCACCTTCCTTCACCCCTGACTGCCTATCTGCCATCCAGGCCTGGTGTACTTCCAACAATATCTGCCTCAATGCCAGCACAACTGAGATCCTTCCGATTGGGTCCCCTGCCTTCACCTTCTTCCCTTCTCTCTGGCCTCCCACCTTGGCTGTCCCGTCTGCTCTTTTTTCTGAAGCCGGAATCCTTGGAGTCATCTTTGACTCCTCTCTCTCTGCTTCCTCCCTCCCTCACACTCAGGACATTGCCACGAAGTCCTGCTTTTAACTCTTCCTCTCAAAAGAATTCTCCCCTTTCTCACTTTCCCCCAGAAGCTCAATGTTTCCCAAGCCCTGGTTCTCTCTAGGCTTCACTATTGCAATAGCCTCCTCCTCAATCTTCCTTCTTCCACTCTGCGACCCCTTCAGCTAATCCAGAATAGAGTAGCAAGATGTATCCTTGGCCTCAAGCCCAGCGAGTGCATCTCTCCTGCCCTAAACAATCTTCACTGGTTCCCGGTTGCTGCACGGATCAAATTCAAATCCCTCTGCATCATCCACAAGGCTATCTGGGACCTGGGACCGCTCTATCTGAAACTCTCTATTACAAAATACTCCCCTCCTAGACCGCTACGTTCCTCTGGCTCTAACTCCTTGTGTTTAAATCGTTTCGCCAAACATAGAGCAGAAGGTTGTTCGCTTTCCTCAGTTGGATCCCTCCTTTAGAACAGCCTCCCTCTCCCTCTACGTCTCGAGTGATACCTTCTTAAATTCCGAAAAAGCACCTCAAGACTTTCCTCTTTTCCTCCTCCTTCCCTTCTTCCCTCCTCTGCTAACCTCACAGTTGCTGTGATTGGTGTTTTAGACCCTTATGCAGCCTCTGGGCGTCTGACTAGTAACACCCAACCTTCCCAGTATCTGTCTACATTCAGCCCTTGCCTCTGCTCACCCTCCGCCCTGGAGACTCACACTTTTCCACCCAAGGCGACTCCAGGCATTATAGCACTTACCCTTACCTTGCACGTCATCTGTGGCTCACCCGGAGCATGGACACCCCAGCACGTACCCCACTTCCTTGCTGCACTTGCACGTTCTGAATACTCACAAGGCATAGTAGGTTTGTCCGTTCCTTCCCCTCGCTGTATTTATATTTGTGTATTTCAATCCCATGTTCCCTCCCTGTTGCCCTGTGGGTGATTTGAAACAGTATTTATTTGCTTTATAATCGCCTAACAAGCAAACAGTAAAAATAAATAAATGTCCTGAATGCGCAATATCTCTACTATTCAAGTGTGCTGCGTGGAGGGGCAGGAGTTCTGTGAAGGAGAGTGTGAAAGTCCTTGTAGCATGCCAGCTTGTTTGTATCTTCAAAACATTAGATGCTATGGCCTTCAGTGCTGTCCCGTCCGGGTCTGATCTCTCAAGGTGGAGTCAAAGGCTGAAGGTAGAAAGGCTAAGGCGTGCATGAGACTTTTAATTTATTCCTCAACAAAACCACTAAGGGATCCAAGGGGAACTGAATACCCACAATTTGGCAGATTTAGGTAACAACTGCTGCTCAGTAGGGCTTCATAACAGGGCAATACCACCAGATATGAGCCATGGATCCGACCTACACACACCGCCTCCAGCAATGAGGGGAGACAAGCGGATACATAGTATGCAAATGGTCAGGTGTGAGATACCAACAGTAAAGAATCTTTTACCAATAAATAGTATTTTCCAATAAAGTGGTAGATGTGAGTGCCCTCCAAATTTCCCAGGAACTATTAGGAATCGTGCAACCTAAATCCTTCTCCCAGCTACTTATGTATGTCTCTGTTTCTTGACCAGAAGCTCATATATATTGTTAGACCTTAAGGCAGGAAAGATTGAGATTCCAATTTCTCAAAAGGCCTTTGGCCACTACCTCGCCATCCCCTGGTTTTAGGATGGGACACCTAGTATCTAAGCTGTGCAGAATGGAATCTCTCAGACTCCAATAAAGTAAAGGTCGCCTTACACTGCTCGAAGGTGAGGGGGATCCCTCCGTGATATAGTTGACTCAGCACCTGTAGCCAGCCTTCCTGCCATCTAAGGAAGTCTCTGCAAGTCAGACCAGGGGTGAACAAAGGATTATGAAAGACCGGTGTCAGCGGTGAAGGGTAGGTGGTAAGTCAGTATTTATGATTTGCCCTGTCCCAGTAGGTGAACGTGGTCAGAGTGGAGAATAAAAAAGAGTGCCTAGGATGCCAGCACTTTGATGAGAGCCAGGTCAGGGAAGCCAAAGGATCACTGAGACATGCCTGCTCGAACTCCACCCAATGCTCAGCTGAGCACCTGGGCAATAGAGTATAACCGATATTTGGGCCGCCAATAGGTACTGGTGTATATGTTATGTTATGTTATCTGCACTTATAGAGCGCACGGTCGCCCAAGAGCATCATGGCGCTAAAGAGGAAGACTGCTCAGGTAGGGGAGGAAGCCATGAAGGTGGAGAGCTAAGAGAGAACGGTCTTGAGTGCTCTTCTAAAACCAAGGTGATTGGGGATTTTCCTCATTACAGGAGGAAGGTTGTGCCAAATTTTAGCAGCTGCTACGGAAAAAGCTCTACCGCCGGCCCTCACACGATTGAATTTTGTAACAACAACAAGAAGATTTGCGGTGGAAGAGCGTAAATCGCGTTCGGGGAATAGCGGGAAAATTTAGTCTGCAGGAACTCGGCCCCTTGACCGTGAATAGCCCGATGGACAATACACAGGGCCTTGAAATGAACACGTTGGCATACCGGGAGCCAATGAAGTTGGCGAAGCACCGGGGAGATGTGAGCTCCATACAGGGTGCCCGTGGCTAGCCTGGCCGCCAGATTTTGTGTGCGCTGAAGCCGCTGTAGGCACTACCACACCTTCCTGTCACTTCAGATTTGTTTGAACTCTCCTAGACACTCTGGGAGGCTTCCTCTGCCAAACAAAGTCCCAAAGCTTAGATTGCAAGGTTTGAGAGTGCATTAAGGGAGCAGTACCGAGAGGGCCTGAAAAGCATAAAGTAATCGAGGTTGCACATTCATTTTAATGGCCGTCTGCCTACCAAACCAGTACGCTTCCGAAGATGAGGTCTGCTCGGGGCATAGAGACATTGAGATCTGCTGATATGACATAATTAATGGTGTATCCAGAGACCTCCTGCAAGAAATCCGGCTCTTTAGTAATCGCTGGAAGAGTAGACCTGGTCAGTCATCATGAAAATAATATAATAATAATGTAAAAAGCCAATTTGTGTAGTTCCACCAGTATTAATTCCAGTAATTAGAGGCTTACTTCTTACACTTATGTATTATGTTTGCATTTTTTTTAAAGCGCACAGGCCGTTGGCATCGAGGCGCTGTTACAGGAATTGTTTCTTCTTTAGATGCGTCATTTTTTTTTTGTTGGTCTTAGTTGCGTATTTATAACGCACTTAAACACCCAGAGGTTTCTGAACGTGGACTCGGGATCGAACCTGTGTTGCTTCGTGTCGTCTTGCTTCCAAGGCATGCACGTTGCCGCTGAGCTATCCTCCCGGGAAAGCCAGAGGTTCAAGGGCTAAAGCAAAAATAAGCAGAGATAAGGAGCGACCTTGGCGTGTGCCTCGATGAATGGAGATCGGGAATGAGAGTTTATGATTCATTTTTATTGACGAAGATGGGCAAGCAAAATTTGCAAGAATAAGCATGCTGAAACTAGGGCCAAAACCAAAAGCTTTTAAAACTTCAATTAAATAGGGCCAGCTAATGCTATTGAAAGCCTTAATCGCATCAAGATACAGGAGGGCCATCTGGATCTTCCTCTTATTACACTAATCCAAAGCATTAACAACCTCTGAATGTTAGCCTGAGCTTGGTGGTCAAGGATGAAACCTGATTGGTCCAGTCCCACCAGCTTACGAAGCAAAGAGGTAAGGCAGCCAGGTAAAACCTTAGAATAAATGCATGCATCGTAATTCAGGACAGCTAAAGGTCTATATGCCGAAAAGTCTTGTGGGTCCTTTCTAGGCTTAAGCAAAAGAGTAAGATGAGAGCCTGCCATAGGAGAGGTCACACAGAGCCAATCACTAAAAGAATGTTAAACAGCCGTGTGGTACTAACTGGGCTGCAAATTTCTTATGAAAAGCTGTGGAGAACCCATCGAGGCCAGGCGATTTGCCTGAAGGAAGAGCCAGGATAGCCTGCAAAACGTCCTCCTCCTCAATCGGGCGCTCAAGCTGGTGCTTATCTTCCTCTGTAAGTACGGGGAGAGACAAGCATTGTAAATATTGCTGCAGCTACTCAGCGTCTAGAGTCTCAGCCTGAAAAAGAGAGGTATAATAGTCGGTGGGAATATTCAGCTTAGTTCCCTCATCAGAATAGAGTTCACCCCGGAAGCCCTAAGACACCTAATATGATTCCTAGTTTGGAGAAGGCACAATTACCTTGCTAAAGCCCCACTGCACTTATTACTCCTAAAGTAATAAGAATTGTTTAGTGCACAAAAGGGATTTATTTGCCTCCACTGTAAGTAAAGTCTCCATCTCCCCTTTAGCATTCCTGAGCTGGCGGTAGGTATGATATAATATGATATGATCGTTTATTTATATAGCGCCTATACACAATGTGTTTCAAAGCGCTTCAAAGTAAGGGAGGGAACAAGGGAAAATACAACCACATTCTTACAGGCCATGAACTGTAAGGATGTGAAATTAACTATCGTACTTGGCCTGACGACATTTCAGATAGTGCTGGAGGCGTGGTGGGGAGGAATAAAACAGTAATGGGAGGGTGGAGGAAACAGACAAGGTTGCTAGGTCCAGGGACAATTCTGATAGAGTAAGTGCATAGAAGAAAGTAAGGGGAGGAGATAGGAAAAGGGAGAAGGGAGAAGGGAAAGGAGGAGAGAAAAGAGAGTAAGCAGTCAAAAAGAGTGGAGAAGCAAGAGTGGAGAGCGAATACAATTGCAGAAGTCATTAGTAACACATAATGTTGCAAGCCAGGATACAAGATGAAGATGGGAACAGCATGATTCAGGGCCACCATGAGTACAAGATGCAAAGGAAAACCAGCATGAGAGTTGAGAAAGAGTGACGCACTGTGAATGAATGAAGTCCATAAAATTCAAATCCAGCATTGGCCATAAGACAGTGATGGTGAAGGAAGGCACCAGGTGGGCGGGGCTTGGTAAGTGGTGAAAAAGAGCAGCAGGCAGGAAGGTACCAGGTGGGTGGGGCTTAGGCCAGGTGACCTAGATCCACTTGCACCTGCTCCCCATCTGCAAAGGAAAAGAAGCTGGAGGGCTCCTTAAATAGGGAAATAGAGCAGCAAGCAGGAAGGCACCAGGTGGGCGTGGCTTGCTAAGTGGTGAAAAAGAGCGGGAAGCAGGAAGGCACCAGGTGGGCAGGGCTTGCTAAGTGGTGAAAAAGAGCGGCAAGCAGGAAGGCACCAATTGGGCGAGGCTTGCTAAGTGGTGAAAAAGAGCGGCAGGCAGGAAGGCACCAGGTGGGCGGGGCTTAGGCCAGGTGACCTAGATCCACTTGCACCTGCTCCCCATCTGCCTCCGGGAGCCTGTCCACTTATGTTCCTGTTCCAAAGTCAGAAACCGTGCCTCGATAGTGGAAATCTGTGTATGTAATGACTTGCGATGTGCTACTGATAAACAAATAAACTCACCCCTAATCACAGTTTTGCATGCTTCCCAAAGTGAACCCAGAGTAACCTCCCCCGTGTCATTAAGCTGGGAACACTGAACAATATGGTTCCTCGCCTTCTCCTCAATAAGAGGGTCTTGCAACAGAAGATCATTAATACGCCAAAGAGGGGCCCTGGGCAGCCGAACCTGTCCCATCAAAACTAAAAGTGTAAGCAAAGCATGGTCTGAATGAACTTTACTGCCAATGGTGGCTTCTAGGACAGTGTCCAATGTGGAGAGGGGGAGGGGGCATGTCAATTCTGGAGTGATAGCCATGCACATGGGAGTAAAATGTATAATCCCTCTCGCCTGGGTGTAAATGTCGCCAGGAATCTTCCAAACCTAAACCCTGAACCCCCTGGGAGAGCAAAGCCGCAGAACGGATCCATGCAGAAGAGGCCAGTGAGGTGTGATCCCTCTCTGAATCTATTACGGTGTTGAAATCACCCCCAAGAAATAATACGCCATCCGCAAACTGGGTAACGGTCTGAAAAAGGAGGTTAAAGAAAGAACATTGATCATCATTGGGGCCATAGATAGAAAAGAAGGTAACGGGGGAACCCCCAATGCCCCCGACAGCCCCACATATCGCCCCTCCTTATCTGCGAGTACCCATCTCTTGACAAACAATGTTTTGGCCTTAAGCAGTATTGCTACTCCCCTCTCTTTAGTGCCTCCAGTAGCAAAAAATGGACGAGGAAACCTACGAGAGGTCAAGCGCCATTCATCAGATTGCATCAGGTGGGTTTCCTGTAAGAAAACCACATCGGGATCACAGTGAGCAAGACAATGAAGTAACGCTTTCCTCTTAAAAGGAGAATTAAGCCCCTGTATATTCAGGGAAACAATCTTAATAGACAGTTCCATGCATAGCAAAGGAGCATTCGAGATAATTAACCCCGAGTATCATATCAAGCAGCATAGCTCCCACATACTGTGCCCAAAAATAGATCCTCCACCAAAAACCAGAACACCCACCACCCCTTCTGAGGGGAGACCAACAGAGAAGAACCTTCCCAAAGGCCCGTACTCTAACAGTGAGCAATACCCCATAGTGAACAATCCCAAACCCCAGTATCGCATACATGCCCCTATGCACCACTTTCTCTTCCAAAAGAACAGGATATGTAACTGTCGAACAAGTGAGACCGAAAAGAACAATGGCAAACACAAGAAAAGGGCCAACGTGGCCAGTGTGGCCCCAAGTGGGTCCAGAAAAACTATGGTAATCGATGCCAAAGTGAAAGTTGTAACCTGTGTGATTCAAGGGGGGAGGGGTGTAGCTCCCAGAGCAAGGGAGGGGAGGACCCGGCAGCTAGTAGAGATCAGATCAGTTAGGAATGGGAGGGCATCATTCACCAAATGTCAAAAAAGCAAGCCTCGGCAGGCACCCCCCCTCCCCCAAATCGACCAAGGCGCTCAAGATGGACTCTCCGCCCAGCGTCGCTCAAGGGATTTCTGCTGTCTTTGCCTTTGTCTGTCATGGCTTGTAGGCTTACGTGTCCATCGAGGCCGGTCCACCGCACCCCCCGGGCCATCCTCTGAAGAAAAAGTCATTCCAAGTAAAGATGAGACTTCCTCCAAGCAGGAGACTTGGCCTGGAGCATTCTGGTAGTCAAAGGGGAGTTTAAAGGCTTCTACATGTGATGTTATGGTCACGAAGCCAAGCGGTGACTGAAGGAGAGAAGCAATGTCCACTTTTGTAGTAAGTGCCAGAGGTTCATCCTCGTCTGCCATATCCTGAGAGCCAGTAGAAGAGACCTGCTTATGTTGGGCCGGAGTGGTCAGGAAATCTTAGATATCTGAGGACTTGGGCTTCTTTGACTTGCCGGAGGACATGTTAGAGCCAGGAAAAGGAGGAGAGCGGCCACAGCTCCCCTAATATTATTGAGCAGGCAAGCCAGTTGACTCTATGTTTGGATAATATTGAAGACACCTGTCTGCCAAACCTAGAGCACCGCAGCAAAGAAGGGCTCTCCAGAGATACAGAACACCACAATACCAGCAAATCAGAGGGGCACACCATTAGTGTAGAGTGGGCCCCCAAGTGAGTATATGGAGAAATACCAGAGAAGTACCCCAGTACCTGCAGAAAGATCTGCGTGGGATCCAATGACGAGTTATAAAACAGCCAGAAAGCGAGACTGTGCAGGCAGCTTTTTAGACTCTCCAACCTTTAGAGCCGCCATTGTGTGAATCCAAGCCTCATGCCGATTTTAAAACACAATGGAGGCCTCACTACAGCTTGTCAGGTGACGTGAACTTGTCAATATCGTTGCATGCAGCTGCCCAGCATACCCAGCAGAGCCTAGGGTCAACTCAACGCCAGCAGTAGTTCCAAGTTCACAAGCAGGGGGGCCGGCAGCACCTCTCAGCCAGCTTCTTCCATGCACAACAAGCCTACGCCACCCCCTACAGCTTCGGGGCTCACAGTGAAGAAAATGCAGCCAAAACAACAGTGTGGAGGGTGGGGGCAAACCGCAGAAGAAAGCATCTGTAAATGCAAGGGCTGTCGCGTTCTCAAATGCAAATATCTATCATATCAGCCCCTGTGCAGTGCTCCACAGTTATTGCCCACCTTCAGCGAGGTGGGGAGGGAGCCACGCTAACCCAGCCTGCCTGTGGAGGCCCCAAGTTGTCAAAGTGTTATGCTGCTAGGTACCTGTCCCATGGGGACCCAAACCATGGCGAGCGACAAGCACAGAGAGAGGGCATGCCAGCGAGGGCAACCACGCGCTGGTCAGCAGCATTACAGATGTCACGGTCCCCGCCGCTCCCCGCAGGTAGCACCTCCCAGGACCAAGAAAGACTGCAGAGGTCAGGTCAGGCGCCGGTGCCACTCACTGCTAAACCTCTCTCCTTCTTGGCCCGGCCGTGTGGTTGCTCCTCCTCACCACTGCCACCACCTATGGCGCCAGACCAGCCCTGTTAAGGCTCCTCATACAGGCTGTGCCTCGGTCCGTTCCAAGGCAGCAAAGCAGCCCGCCACAAACTCCAGCCGCCTGTGCCACCACTCCTCACTCAGCCCAGTACATGCAAGCCCTGCTGGACACTTCTCACTCAGCAGCCACGCATCCAGCCGGCGCCAATTTGCGTGCTGTTAGTGCGAAGACTGCTATGGTGGGGGACAGCTCGCCCTCCAAAGCACCATTCAGACTGAAACTTGTACAAGACAGGCGCAAGGAAGTCCCCCAACCGGCGGCACCATCACGGATCAACGGAATCAACAGAAAGCCGATGTGGCCCTCCTGCAGTCCGGAGCCGAAGCAGAGAGCAGCTTCATGGCTCTCCAGCCAAGCCACGCCCCCATCCTGCCAGCTTCTGCTGTAGGCTCCATCAGGGATGTAACGACCAGAAGTGAGTTGGTTCAGTATTCAATAGCTCCACGTGATAGAATGCCATTAAGCAGGCCAACTTGGAGTGTACATATTCCTCTACCAGAAGATTGAGTTTGTGGGGCCATGGAATCTTGGCTAAGGGAGACCATGTGGTATCAGTGAACTAATGTGCACTGATATTACCACCACAGTTCCCACCTCCTGTTATATTTGTTGATCCTAATCTCCCAACTCTGTTGGTAACAAATTGCTGCCGTTCTGGCAATCTGTTGTCTGCCCCATAGCTTGAAGGAGCTATTGATCCCCTTGAAATGTACTTCTATGGCATTGCCCAAGCAGTTAGAGCACATTACACCACCTCAATTAGGCCAAAACCTGAGCCTGAGAAGAATACTGTCACTTCTGAGTTGCTCACAAAGAATCAGTCTTTAAAGCGTTGCACATGAGAGATCCATTCCATTAATGACTGGTGTTGTCTGGGAAAAACATAGCTTCTTCCTTGTGGTGATATCTTGGAATTCCTAAAGAGAAGGCACAGTTTGTCTTTGCTCATCCCCAGACAGCTTTAGTAGTAGCGCTTGCTTCCCAGGGAGGCTACAAGGCTGCTTTGAGAGTCCCTCTAGACAGAGACATCAAGGCCTGGGATTTGGCTGCAAAGGAGTTCACTAGTGCCATAAAATTATCTATGGGGCTTATCCAGCTTTGACATTTTTCCTCAGATTGAGAGCACACATTTTTCAGATCTCCTTTCCCAAGAGTACACTGAAGGGTCTCTGACTTAACCGCAATTCTTAAATATGTCTGACAAGCAAAACCTTCCGCGGTCACTTTGATAAGCATGCATGATTACCGTCTTGGCATAAGAGTCTAAGAAGGGAAATGATGATATACAGTTCGTTAATTCTAACATCATGTCCACCTTCACCCAATTCAAAATGGCTGCTTTTATGGCCAATCCTTTAACTCCCATGTAAATGTCAAGTATTCGCCCTTCAGAATAACATATTCCCTGTCCTTTACAGTCACACCAAAAACGCTACAATGCCAAATCCTCATGAAAGCAGCAGAATGAAAAACCCAGGCCCATGAGTGGAGATGATGAAGTCAGACCCAATTTTTCTGTCAACAGGGCGGGATTTCTAGCCATGCTCATCCCAGGGGCATGCCACCTGCATTTATCAAACCCAGACAAGAGGACTGTGGAGACAAGGATATGTATCCTCATAATTTTCTCCACAATCAAAAGGACAGGGTGGGCTACAGTCCATGATTCTGACCTGGCAATTCAAGCAGCAATAGCTGACTAAATGCCACCCATCGAAAACATTCAGCATGCCCAGAGAGCCTACAAGAGGCCCATTTTCAAGTCCTCGTCTGGGAGATCCACTTGAATCACCAGGTTGGGGGCCGAGCAGCCAGTTCAAGTCGTTTCCATTTAATTCCAATGCTCATCTGCACTTCACACGTACATGCGCACCAATTCCCCGATGACTGGTTGATCAGGAACTGGACAACAAGCTATCCTCACCCTCCACCACATCACCTCTTCATTCAACAAGCTCAAATCAAATTTTCATTTTAAACCGTGTTCTGTTTACTGTATATCTTCTCTATACCTTTTACGTGATTAAGTTACAGGGCCTCATTAGGACCCTGGCGGAGAGGGTATTACGCCAGCGTAGTGCATGGCGTACCTCTCCGCCATACTACGAGTTCCCGTAGCGCCATGGAGGTTTTCTCCGCCTGGTTTTACCAGCCGGAGAAAACCATGGCGCTACGGGACCTCGTTGTTAATTACGCCACCGTATTTTACGGTGGCGTAATTAACTCCTTCCCCACTCCCATTATACCCTATGGGGCAAAAATGGGAATGGGGAAGGGCAGAATGGGGATTGGGGATTTACCGCTCCGCCGAGGTCGGAATGGGGCGGTAAATCCGCCAACCCCCATGGCGCTATCGGCGGCTTTCCGCCATGCTTCGCGGTGCATTTAGCACCGCGAAATCCGCCTGGGTCGTAATGAGGCCCACAGTGTTTTGCTATGTGTGATCTTTTATAACCAGTCTCTTTCTCTTGTCCTTCCTCTGCTGTCGTTCTGCTGTTAGATGGTGGACCTCCGCCCCCAAATCTGTCATCCATGACTCTCATTAGTACCCGCTCCACTCACCAAACTCTTCTGACAAATACCGGATCAGTCAGCTCAATCTATCACGAGTGCTTTGTCTGTCGTTTGTGTTTTTTGCATGCACAGATTAGTCACTGCTCACCAGGGTGTGCCAAAGAGAACATGCAATACTCAACTGGCAAATTAAAAAAAACAGTTGTTCCAAGATAAAAAGGAGACGAATTTGGCAGCAAAAGAGGACATCAATACCTGTCCCAAAGCCAACTAGGATCCATGAAAAGCAGACAGAGAAGATAGGGTTTAAAAAATACACATTTACTGGGATTTGTTACACAAGTGAACCAACAAGGGGAAATGCGATGGATCAGGATGGCTTCTCCTGGGTATTTGCTCCTTCAGGTCATGGGCTCAGTAGCTGCTTATACACTGGCTTGATTTCCTGGGATATCTCAAGAATTCTTAGTTACTTAGTCTTGGGTTTTTAAAGTGCCCCTGTACTTCTTTTTGTCTCTGGGTGCTTGTGGTTTCAAGTCCTCCACTTCTCGTCCTGGTTCCAGAAGACCCCTCTCCCGTGACTAATGTGGGTTGATGCATGCAAAGGGATCCCCTGGGGTGGGTAGCAGTGAGCACAAACCCCAGAGCAGCCACCAAGGAGATGGCAAGGCACTCCGTGGCAGTGGGCTTGGCTGGAGTCCTCTGGGCACATCCCTTAGCCTGGGTCTGCTCCCCAGCACCTCAAGCTTATCTAACTCCTTGATGATGTGCACTGGTCTCGGGCCCAAGGGTCTCGCTTGCCTCTCCACCTGTGCCTCCTTGATGCCTCATCACAGTCTATCACCTTCACCCTACTTTAACTTACTCTTCACATACGTTTGGCGCTTCTGCACTGCCTGAACTCCTCTCCTCCTTGTTCCTTTCTTGACTGTTCCTCTAACCTCATCTATGGAGAGTCTTCTCTCCTCTGCACCAACCTCCTAGATATATCCCCAAACAAATTCTTATTAATCCCCCCTCCTCTGTTTGCTCCTCCATCTTTCCTCTGATGTCGTTTCACACCTTTGCAAAATCCTCCTTGACCTCGCTCCAGAAGTTACCTCCAAGGTCTTTCTTCCATCTCTCCTCGACCTTAAATGCCTCTTGACTCCATCTCCACCCATTCACCAGCTCCAACCTACAAAACCTGGACAACATGCCAGCCCTTTCATAGGGTCCTGCTCCTCCCCTTGGCCCACCTTCTTTACTATTGTGATTAGCTGTGGGCAATTATTAGGTCTCATGTGTGACTGGTACAACACGATCGCCTTGTTGGAGTCGGCTGTAGGCAATGTATGGCTATGGTGTCACAGGTCTAGCATATGTGAGGCTGAGCTGCCATTTTGGATTTGTAATACTCTGTTTGCCCAAGTGTGGAGGGGACCACCCGCGCACAAGCTCTCCCACATCCCTTTCTGGCAGCGTCACTGGGACAGCCATGGAAGCTCTCGGGGTGACGCCTGCTCGCCTCTTAATTATAAGCAGATTTGGGCATTGATTTGTAGAGAATTCACAATGCAAGGGTGCTTCCCACCACCTTAGGGCTTTACCAACGCAAAAGCCTCCTAAAGGGGAAGAGAGTATAGCAGGTCCCATATGTCGGTCCGCTACCAAAGATCTGGGCATGGTGGTGTAGGCCAGGGGATAAGTCCCTGGGTCCCAGCATCACCTAGATGATCCGGATAACTGTTATTTGCCACCTGTGGGAAAGTGGTGAGGGAAAATAAACAGAATGCCACAGAAGGAAGACTTATGTATGCACACATTTTAACTTAAGTTTGTTCTCTGCAGGTATGAAGAGGATAAAAAAGAATGGAGCGGGATGCTGAAGGAAATCCGCTACGCCTCCGGGGCCTCTTGCCTTGCAACGCGCCTTAACTTGTTCAAACTGACGAAGTTATGAATACATAAAGTGTGACTGCTGCTTCCAGAGGTGTTCTTGTCAGCACAACTATAGACGTTACTGCAACAGACTGCTGTACAGAGATAGTTCAATGGTTACCTGCCTGCCTCCATTGTCGCTAAGCCGCATACCAGGCCTGAAGTGTTCGCTAAAACCTTACCGGTGGAAAAACCAACCTTATATTTTTGGGGGTAACAAGAAAGTAAACGTTTATTAACAAATGTGTGTCTTCCAAGGGCAAGTGAATTAACATTTTGTTCAAGAAAAATAAAGCTGCATTATATAGTTGTAATTAAAGGACCCAATGAAAGGACATGTTTTCAATCATCATTGAACGAGGATACATTGGATGGTTGGAAGTCGTGGGATACGCATCGCTTTGCCGATCCCCTTGCCATCAGATATACGCTTGACCAAATGTAACCAAGCTTATCTGCTGCATACCCCATCCGCATATCACACCTTGGGAAATGGTACTAATGTTTACTTGATGACTTGTTAAATTCTCGCTAGCAAGGTTTTCCTCTAGGACCTGTACAACGCTTCATGCTCCCAAGCTAGGTGTGTGCTATAAAAATATATAACAAGGTTCCAAGATTGTGTTCTGGGGGAGCTGAAAGGAAGCAGAGGTGGGTTTTGTGGGTGGTATTCTGTGTGACGACACAATGCCGTTGGAATTATGGTTTTCGGTGGTGCCAATGTGTCGCTTGGGTATAATATTAAGGAGTCTCTTTTTGGTAGGGTAAGAGAGGGAGAGAGAGGGTGTTAATCTTTCCTAAATCTTTCAGTGCATCTTAAAAATGCTCTGCTGCTCATTGGGGCATTCCAGGCTTTTCACCAGTCAGCGGAACCATAGCTTTTTTAATTGACTATATTCACAGTGCGTGCATCCAGCAAAGAACTATGTGGTTCACGGTGGCAGCCATCTTAGTGGCTGGCACACAAAACGACAAGAACGCAGCAACTATTTTGGAGTCGATACATGTGCCTGACCCAACAAGGCTGCCCCACTGCACATGAACTGATCTGTTTTTCGGACACTTGCAATTTTAGCTTGTGCATGTCCGTGGATGTCCCACTGCTGCCTCCTTTCTTCTCAAGCCCATCCCATTTCCCTGGCTACCAGAGGTGTCAAGTATGTCAATCTTCTTGAGACTATGCCCGCCGAGAGACACTCTAGCCGCTCTTTCAAGTGTAGGAAGCGACCCGCTAACGAACACTAAAGAGGGAGATATTCAGCTGGAAAAAGGTAGAAAACAATTTGGGCAAGAGAGACCAAGGGCACCTGTGTTAAAAAGCAAAGTCGGGAATCTGGCTCCTGAATAGGAGTGATGGCATGTATGCCTATGAACACTCAATCAAATCCTCTTGGTTTTAATGAGCAATGCAGGCTAGCGACATTTGTTTCAAACCTTTGATTCCAGCTATCAAAACGAGACCTGGCCCCCACACCACGGGACGATAGCTCAGGGGCAACGTGCTCGCCTTGGAGGCAAGAAGACGCGAAGCAACACAGGTTCGATCCCCTTGTCTGCGCTTAGAAACCTCTGGGTATTAACCGCGTTATAAACAACCAATTACCAATCACATCAGTGTGAGTTCCGTAATAGCCATCATGGAGGCAGCCTTACAAAGTGGATCTTAAACTGCAATTAAGGGTACACTGCAGGAAAGTGGGATTTCCCATCCTCCCAAACCAGGGTATCCACTGGCTTGCTGTTTTTCTGACTCTTGTATCACATATCACAAGCACATCATTTTTACTGACCACCAGGCCCCTGACCCCAATTTCCTCCCAGAATGGAGGAAGCTCCTGACCCCAACCTGGCAAGAACTCCTAACATATGGATTGGCATAAAGTAGACTAGTATAATATCCTGGGCCAAGAGTTGTTAGACACCATGAGCAGTGTCGGCTTCACACAACACAGCCATGGCCTAACACGTTCACATGGTCACACACTGGCTGTCATGTTTTCCCAAAATTGCTTAATTTCCGAACTCAAATTGACACCGATTTTCTGTTCAGATCCCTTTTTCTTAGAGGTCAGGGGGGGGGGTTCTGGAATTGACCGTCAAAAGAATATTTAATACTCAATACTGTACTTTGGGATCCAATAAATCTACTAAATTCAGTCTTGAAAATACATGTTGAATGCAGAGCTTGCATAATCTCGGCTACTTGACTTTTACGAGAATCATCAACACCCTACACATGCTGGCTCCTCCAAGCGTCGGTAATCTGTGGTTTTGTCAACCACACTTATCTCACAGATGTTTAGTTTGACTCCTCTTGGTCATACAACCAACATAAATCTATGTGTAGGGGAGTATGGGGTGGCACAGGATGGGAGTTTGGGGTGGGAGAGGATGGAGCTAGGGGGCAGAGAGAGAGGGGTTGTATGTGGGTCCCCACCCAAAGAAAAGAAAACCAACCAACAGGAGGTCGACGAGGTAAATGTGGTTGATGACACCACATAGAGCCCCAACATTCGTATGACCCTGCTAGTGCTAATAACAAATGGTTCAACCTACAATCATCTCTAATGAAGTAAGAACATTGGAACGAAATTAGGCCACATCCTACACCCTTTTAGACAAGAACAAGTGTATCCATCATGCAACAAACTACAGATATATCATCCAATAAAACAAGACAGCCTTCTACCACCATCAAATAGTCCTCGCCAGAAACACACCTACTGACCTATTAACCATATGCAAAGAACTTTCCAATTCTGTTAAAACATAGGTATCCTTGCGGACCTCCCAAGTCATAGTGGACAATATGGCTATCATTTTTTATCAATAGGAACACGTGGCACACCAGCCCATTTGGATGTCCACCACATGCGCTGCTGCCAACCTTCTCCATCTTTCATGGATTTCCAGCCCATCTAGCTGGAGGATACATTGTAAACCTTCAATGCCATGAGAATTCCCACAGTCCAGCCTTTTCACACTCCACCCACCTGACCAAAGCACTCATCTTAAACCGGGTAACACTGGCACATCCGTTTGTCACCCATCCCAGTTAATAGCTTGCATGTTAGCTCCCTCCAATCAGCGACTATCAACCCTCCCCTGTTGAAATAAGCTGCTAACTCATCGACCTATCAAACTAGCCACACATAATCACCCTCTCCTTTGAGGCTAAACTCATCGTTGGGATGCTGACAAAACAACTCCAAGAATACGGTGAATAAAATATTTCAGACCAAGTGGTAGGGATTCCCACCTGTGATAACTAGCGAATCATGGTTCCTTGACATAAGAGAAAAGATCTCGTAGAGCTCGGGCACAAAGCGACACACAGCAATCATCATCTTGCATCTTCTTGTGCTCTATGAACGGAAAGACCACTCAATCCTGTGGTGTAGACTAACTAAATGCAAGGGTCTTGATGGCACTTCCTGAAACGGATCTTGCACTTCCTCATTGATGCAGAGCCAGGGCGAGCTGGAGGAATTTCCAGTCTAGCCAAACTCCCTGAGGCACAGAGCTCTCCAGCGTATATCATGTTGCCCTTAACTGTTCAACGTCTACAACCACTCGTTAGCCTACTGTTTGTGCCCTCCCTGCTTATACGTGTAAAAATGAATGAAACAGACACTCCCTGGACAGGGAATAAGGCACAAAAGAGCAGGCTGCGAGAGTTCAAGGAAACGTTTATCTAGATCTCTGAGAGTGCTCTGACCACATCAAGGTTACAAAACATTTATATAAGGGCATTGGCATATCTAACATATGATGCTACGTTGGACCCGGATTGGTCAGCCAGGGTGGTGTCTTAGGTGTGGGCATCATCTCTTCCTCCGGGTTGGTTGCTTGGTTGGCGGGAGGATTGACGTCAGACATCTGTGCTCCGGATGGGTGAAGGTCAGGTCGCTGTGAAACACGGTGGTCACTATCTAAGGTAAGAAAATACATTCTAAATAATGCATGCACTAAATAATGGTTGATCAAAAGACCCTCAGTAGTTTATCATGTCATTGTACAAATCACTAAGGGATCTATATCATCTATAACATTTGGGTTATACAGGTCACATGTTTACGGGTCTTGACCACCATAATACTCTCATTGAACTGTGGGGTTAGTCTCACAAGAATCTCAGGTATGTGGCATTTGTTAGTATTGGGCACGATATACTGCAGCAGGGGTCTAATGTTAGTTGGGGTTCTGTTGGGTGGGCTTCATAGCATGGTCAGCGGTCTGGCACATGAAAGGAATATCTTGTAGGGACACAGGGTTAGAATGGCAATAAGTTCCAACTGGTGAGGGTAAGAGGGCAAGGACACTTTTGTGAAGATGGACGAGCTATGTGCTTGGCTCATGTTGGTTCACATGCAGGACAGTGATCTCAGAGGAAAAGAGATGTGTTACATGTATTATTTGTTGCAAGCATCTCCGGCTTCAGCGTGAGAATGGAGCTGCAGAGTTTTCCAGTCGGAGTGGGAACGAGGGTGGGGGCCATGTGCTCCGAGCTGCCGCGGCGTGGAAAAGGGAGAGAGGCATTTTGTACTATCGCAGTGAGGCTCAGTGGTCCCATCTACGCAAATGTAACCCAAAGTTACCATTGCATAAGGGCCAGGGGCATACCCACCACTAGAGGCACTTGGTCTGGGTTTTGTACTGAGAAGTGATGGCAGAGAGGGGCCCATTGGCCCCTCACTCCCAAACATTTCCCCCCTTTCGTTACATCTAAAGTAACAAATACTTTTATTTTTTATTCTTTTCATTCTCGCTTCGGTAGTACTCAGCCTCCGCCACAGCCTCGTCCCACGTGGGGGTGCCTTTTATTGGCATCCACGCTCTGCATACACTTCTTAAGCTATTTCCTCTTCTGGCATATTCGTCTGGTGTACACATTAAGTAAATTCCTCCATCCCCATCTATCATTAGTTGGGGCGCTGTCGATGGTTCAGCCGATTGCCCTGCTGCCGATATGCCAGCCGATTGCTCTGCTGCCGATATGCCAGCCGATTGTCCTGCTGACCCTTGGATATGGCTCTCTGGTATTACCATCAGGGCTGTGTGGAGGGTGGCTAGAGCACAAGTTCCTTTCCACGATGCGGGGAGGTGCAGGTAGGCTTGTTTTTCGCAAACCCAGTACATATCCATTAGTGCAGCGGTGCCTTTCTTCATGTCAGGTAATATTACCGTCTTGTTACATTTCTTTGTCTCCCCCATATTCACTCTTCCTTCCCCGTGGAAACACAGTTCATGTGGCACTTCTTTCTGTATTTTGATAGGCTTTTCTAATGCTGTGACCCACGTTAGCTTTGTGACATGTTGCGACCAGATGGGGTCACATACCTCCTTTATCCATTGGAAAGTGTCATTGGATAGGCCTCGAAGTGCTTCTGCTTTGCATTCGATAGTTTCTTCGTGCCACTTACTTTCTGAATATTGCGTCCCCTTGATGACAAGAAATGGTTCCTTGAGGCAAATTACTCCTTGGCGTCTGCTTGTGCACGTTCTCTCATTCTCCAGTTTTTTCAATGTGACGGTGTGTGCTTGGAACGTGCTCTTTATTCTGCACAAAACAAGATGAATTAAACATTGGGCCTCCGACAAGGGCACTTCCTGTGGTACTAACATTTTCGGTGTCCCTGATGCATGCGGGATGAGTGAACAGACGTAGCAGCTTTCATTTGTTGCTTGCTTCGCCGTAGCACTCATGTCGGAATACCATTTATTTGATTGATCAGGGTGGCGGGGGTCTTCTATTTCATCTAACCCCAAGTCATGATAAATGTCGTATCTTTTCCCTCCCACCCCCCTTTTTCTCCTCCTCCTCCCTTCCTTGTTATTGCTTTTCTCCTTTTTGTAATGTATTGGAAACATTCCAGCCCAGATTGTATCATTATTATTCAATGTGGCATGTGTATCTTCACCAGTAGCAGCAATGTCGCGTGTGGTAGGATGTGTGGTTGTCTGTAAATGTGTACTAGTGTTAGTTAAATCATTTGTCCAATAATAATCTCCATCGTATTCGTTAAATTCAAAATCATCACTCATATTTATGTTCAGACGTAACAATGATACTCTTGTTGGTCCTACAGTGGCGTGTTCTGAAGGTTGCATCACATCTGTATTGTTCATGTTAATCTCATGTGATTCTTTCCACATAGTCTTCACCCCAGTCCATATCAAGTGCAACACTTCCCGTATCATGTTAGCCCCGCTCCCCCCCCCTGTGCATGTCATTTACCAGAGATAGAAGGGTATAATACCACGCCATGAAAAATAACATTACTGACATCAAAACTGCAGCACATTTCAAAACACATTCAACATTACTGAACCTTTTAGCCCTAATGGCGTCCCTATCACTATCTAGCATTAATTGGTTCTCCGCGATTGTAGTTCGTTGGGCCATTTGTCACCTGGAGGGGCGATATTAATTTGTTAAGTCACTACAATATATACATGTATTTACATTTCTTGTTCAACTTCACATTTAATCATCATTTTTAGTCATGTTTGCTTGTTTACTCTATTACACATTTGCTTTTACTATAGAGAGGAGGAGAGTGAAACAGTGATAGAGAAACACGTGGAACAATGATCGAAAGGAAGAGAGAGAGGGAGAGTAGAGAGTAGAGAGGCGTGGAGATACTATCGAACAATCAAAAAAAGAAAAAATGGAAAAGAAGGAAGTAGGAGATAAGTTGTGCAAAACAAGATGCATATCATAACTTTTATCTCTGCACGTTCTCTTTACCGACAATTTTATTATCCCTTTTCAACCTCATTTGTGGTACCAGCGGTACCATCTTGTTCCTCCTGGGGGATTGTACTATCGTGTGCCCTCCTCACATCTGATAAGTGCACCCAATACTTCAATCCTTTCACCTTCAGTGCCGGGGGTGTGCTATAGATGACTCCGTAAGGGCCATGAAACCTTGGTGAATTCCACCTCCTCACAAAGCTGCGGACATACACGTGTGCTCCTGGCATCAGTGGCCCGCTTGAACTGTCTGTGGCCGGTGTGGTAGTATCAGTCGCCACATTTTCAGTAAAAGGCGGAGCTATCGGTCGCGCAATGCTGCGTACTGCGCATGTTAACTGGGTCACGTATTCCTTGAACTCTTCCCCCAGCACTGTGGCAGCCCTGTGCGCGTCCGATGCTCTTCTAATCGGGGATACTGGCGTGTGTATTCGCCTCCCAGTTACAATTTCGTGGTGGCTCGGATGGTGGTCTTTACATGGTTGCGTCCTGAGTTGGAACATTGCTAGGGGCAAGCAATATACCCAGTTCTTCTTCAGTGTGTTACACAACTTGGATAACTTACTCTTCAGCAATCCGTTGATCTTTTCTACCACCCCATTCGCCATCCGATGATAAATTGAGCATAGTTTGTGTTTTACCCCCAGGAGTGATGTCACTTCCTTGAAGAGGTCATTCACGAAGTGCGTACCGTTGTCTGATCTTATCACATCGCATATTCCCCATCGGGAAAACACTTCCCGAACAAGGAACTTTGCTGCACACTTTGCATCTGGGTGGGGACATGGGCCCGCTTCTACCGATCTCGAAAAGGGGCATACCACCACAATCAAATATCTCGCTCCATTACACCGCTCTCCCATATCAGCATAGTCTATATGGAGCTCTCTAAATGGTCCTGTTGGTCGGGACAGTGTACCGCGCAGTGTTCTCAATGTCATCCCTGAATTATATGTTTGGCATGTTATGCATTCTACAATGAATTTTGACAGGTGCTCTTGCAAATTGGGGATGAACCAGTGTTCCTGGATGTCTGCGGCGATGTGTTGTTTTGCTACTGTTGGAATGCTATTTCTAGTAACTCTACGGGCATTACTACCTTTCCTGTTGTCTCCTGTCTCCAAATGAGATGCGTGGCTGATTGTTTACATCCCCGTTTGCTCCACAATTCTTGCTCCTCCTGTGGTGCGCTTCTTTGTAACTCTATTATCTGCGCTATTGGTGTGTTACTGTAGGCTTCTGCTAGTGTGTCTGTAATAGTTGCTTTTAAAATGCATTCAAGTGTTGGTGTTACATTGAAATACGAGGCCTCCTTCGCCTCTGTGTCGGCTGCCGCGTTTCCCAATGAGATTGCATCTGTGTTGTTGGTATGGGCTTGGCATTTCACCACTGCCACTACCGATGGTACTGTTAATACATTTATTAACTCATTCAACAATGTTGCATGCTGTACTGGAGAACCGTCCACCCTCCTGAATCCCCATCTACGCCACCGTGACAACCATGAGTGGACTGTGGTAGTTGCATATGCTGAGTCTGAATATAGTGTCACCGCACATCCCTTAGCTGTGCGTAGTGCTTCGATAAGTGCAGTTAGTTCGGCTGCCTGTGCAGAGTAATGGGATGGGAGGCGCTTTTGCACAATTGTCTCATAGTCATCTTCCTCCATGCGCACTACCGCCATCCCTATGTGTTTTCCCCCTGTTTCGGGGGTTTATTGATGCTGACCCATCTATGAAATATATTTCTGCCTCCTTCACAGCGTTTTCACTTGCTTTTGGGATGTCATCACCTTCCCCCTCATATGTGGCACAATCGTGTTCCTGTATCTCCTCTGTCGTACATAGCTCTGTGATGAATGTTGCTGGGTTTACTGTTTTGCACCTCACAACGTGTACGTTGGGGCTCGAAATTATTATTTCATATGCTGTTGCTCTCTGTGTCGTCAGTGTTGATTTTGATCGCTCAAGAATGGCGAATAGGGAATGCTCCGCATATAGCGTTACTGAACATCCCATGACAATGGTGGTGCTCTTTTCAATCGCGAAGGACACAGCTGCGAGAGCCTGTTCGCACGCGAAATGGCCTTGCATTACTGGGTCTAGTGTCCCACTGTAATAAGCCAATGGTTTGTGACCTATACATGTTTTTTGTGTCAGTACTGCCGTCATCAGTGTTCAATTCCAGTGTGAAAACAAGAAAAATTCCCTCTCATAATCTGGGTTCGCGAGTACTGGGGCATCAGCGATGAGGTCTTTTAATTTAAAATACTGTGTCATCATTTCATGTGTCCATTTTATTGTGGCTCTATTTTTCTGTGCTTCTTTTAATGCTTGTAGTAAGGGATGTGTGTATGCCGCGTAATCAAGGATCCAGGCTCGGCAATAGTTACAAATGCCAAGAAACTTTTGCATGTCTTTCCCAGTTTTTGGGATTATTATGTTGCGTATAGCAGCTGCTCTGTCTGGGAGTATTCGCTTCCCATCTTTTGATATTAGCTGTCCGAGGTATACAACCTCGGCGAGGCAGTATTACAATTTTCCTTTGTCCACCTTGTACCCCTTGGTAGCTAGCACATTCAGTAGTGCTATCGAGTCTTCTCTGCACTTTTCTTCTGTATGGCTGCAGACAAGTAAATCGTCTACGTATTGAATGATGGTGCTCTCTACATCTATGTTTCCAATGTCTTCACGTAACACCCTGTTAAAAATGCTGGGACTTTCGCAATACCCTTGCGGGAGTCTGCGATGTTCATACCTGTTGTTCCCTAATGTGAACGCTGTCAGGTATTGGGATCCTGGGTCGAGTGGTATGGAGAAGAAGGCATTCTTCAAATCAATTACAGTAAAACATGTTGATTCTTTCGGTATGCTGCACAATATTGATGCCGGGTTAGGCACTAATGGGAACTCTTTTTGAATGACGTCATTGAGTGGGCAGAGATCCTGGATCATCCTAGACGCCCCTCCTTTTGCTTTTTTGATCGGGAAAATCGCTATATTACATGGGGAGTTTGATGGCACTATGATGCCTTGTTTTAGGAGTGCATTTATGGTTTCCCTAATTCCCTCCTCTGCTTCTCTCGATATGGGATATTGTTTTACCCTCGGCGGTATTGCACCTGGCTTGAGTTTTATTTTTATTGGTGTCACCTCATGCAGTAACCCTACATCGTGGGGCCCTGTGGTCCAAATTTCAGGTGCTACCTTTGCCATGTCTTCCTCGAATATAGTCAGTGGGGCATTAACACTAGCCATGAGCGGGTTGTGTACCTCTCTGTACTGGATCATAATATCACATGGTATACTTATTTCCATTATTATTTCTGCATCATCTTCACTATCAGTGAATAATTCATCTTCTGTTATGTCTCGTAGCATTATGTTTGGGTCTATGCATAACACAGTTCTCCACTCGCACCCCTGCGCGTCCAGTCCTATGACCACAATACGTTCGCTGGATACCTGAACTGCCTCGATGTCTATGGACATTATCGTGCCTGCCACGATATCTGTGTGTGCAATTGAGCAGAATATGAAATCTGATGGTGTTCTCCATTCTTTTCTCGTTATCTCTGGTACCACACATGCTAATACCTTGATGCCATAAATGAACATGCTTATATCAATAGGTATCCCTCGTACCACAACTATATTCATCACTGTGCTGATCATCAACATGGCTCGTACTGGGCATACTCCTGGGGTTGAACACACTATTCCTTCATATTTTGCTTAACAAATCTCTCCCCATCAAATTGATCGGCACGTCTTTGTGGTACAGTAAGGGTGTGCACACGGTTTTTCCCCCCACCGTTATATCAAGATCTTTAGTGTAAGGAACTTTCAAAATAGCCCCAGAGAACCCCTGCGTCTCCAAATTCCTGCCTGAGAGCGGAAACCGCCCTTCCATAAGACATGACTTCTCTGCTCCTGAGTCTACCATAAAGATAAACTGCTTATTTCCTATCTCTGCCCCCACTAGTGGTTCCTCTTCTGCACATAGGGTGGTAGATAGGACTGGACACGCAAGTGTTCCCTGTGGGCTGTCCTAATCTGCATTTCTTTCTTGGCCTGGCACTGAAAAGACATTGGCCCTCATTACGACCCTGGCGGAAATCGTGGCGCAATATGCACCATGGAGCACGGCGGAAAACTGCCGATAGCGCCATGGGGGTTGGCGGATTTACCGCCCCATTCCGACCTTGGCGGGGCGGTAAATCCCCATTCCCCATTTTACCCTTCCCCATTCCCATTTTTGCCCCATAGGGTATAATGGGAGTGGGGAAGGCGTTAATTGCGCCACCGTAAAATACGGTGGCGTAATTAACAACAAGGTCCCGTAGCGCCATGGATTTCTCCGCCCGGAAAAACCAGGCAGAAAACGCTCCATGGCGCTACGGGAACTCGTAGTAGGGCGGACGGGTCCGCAGCGAATAACGCTGGCGTAAACCCACTCTGCCAGGGTCGTAATGAGGCCCATTGTCTCCAACCACGGTCACGCCACGGTATGGTGCGGGCGCATCGTTTGCGGCTGTTGCAAAACAATTGTTGTTTGTGTTTCCTACTGCGTTTTGTCTTGCCATAGGTTGTGGCGATGGTTGCTGTCCTTGCTGCATCTGAGGGTCGTTATAACACTGGTCCTGCTGTCTTCCTCCTCCCATCGGTAGTCTATAGGGGCTACCTGGGTGTGGACACCCCCAGCCTTGCTCATTCTCCATGGACTGTTGGCCCTGGAAATACCCTGAAGGCCGCATTCTGCAATCTCTAGAATAGTGCCCCCATCTTCCACAGTTCCAGCATGACCCTTGTGGCCCGCCTCTCGTTCCTTGACCACCAAATCCTCTATTCCCCATACCTCCAAACCCCCCTCTCTGGCCACGGTACCCACCCCTTCCTCTTGCTAGTCTTTCTTGCCACTGTTGTCCACCGTACTGCTCTTCTCCGTTCCACGGTTCTTGTCCTCCTGTGGCCCGCAGTGCCGCTATTGTTACTGGTCTGTTTCCCGCTCCTTCATCCCCCTCGTTTTCTCTGTCTGTAGCTACACTGTCGTTGACGGTGGCGACCTTCACTAATTTGTTCTGTACCAGCTTTGCCTCGT
The DNA here is from genome assembly GCF_040938575.1 of Ambystoma mexicanum. Classification (NCBI taxonomy): domain Eukaryota; kingdom Metazoa; phylum Chordata; class Amphibia; order Caudata; family Ambystomatidae; genus Ambystoma; species Ambystoma mexicanum. The sequence continues at coordinate 957,522,117 of NC_090931.1, forward strand.
CTGCTGCCAGCCTTTTTTGTGCTATCTCCTTTTCTCTCTCGTTGATCCTCCTGCAGTGGTGTACAATTATGCTCTGTATTTCAGGCCAGCCAATGGCTTCTATCCCAGCTATTTTGTCCAAGGCCTTCTGTACCTCCTTCGGGAGCCCCTTTTTGATGATAAAATAGAACAAGGCAGTGGACTGGTTCCACGCCATGCCAGTTTCGCTTCTCCATAAATCCTGCACTCGCAGTATGAATTGCGTAGGATCCTCGTTCTCCTCCATTGTACACTGCATCACCAAATGTAAATCTGGAATATCTGGAAACGTGCGCCGCAATGCATCCCACACTTGTGCTCGAACGTTGTTGAACGCCGACCCATCGTGGCGGTCACAACTCATTGTTACCCCGGGGAATCCGGTCTTTTCCCACACTGTGTCTGCTTGGTTACCAATTGCTAACACTAATAAACTTTTCACATCCCCTATCGCTAGTGGCACTCCTGCGATGTTATTCTCAAAGGCGTGTATCCATTTCCCAGCCCCTCCCGATAGTGGGGGGAGGACCTTCAGCAAGTTGTTTTTATCCATTTGAGCCCATGGAATGTAGTGTGGCCTACTTGCTCCTTTATGTATCAATGGCATTTGTAACTTGTGTTTCTTTCCTACCTTACTTACCGCACCTTTCTTTATTTTACTTACCATCATATTTCCCCCTCGCTGTCTTAGTCTACCCTGCCATAGTGGTGGCGATGGTGTATCTGGTATCTGGGTAACGGCGGTTTGGCAGTGGGGACTCGGCCTCGGCAGCTGCCTCTTCATATTCGTCTAAGTCACTCCACACCTCTTCTATTTCTGATTCTTGCTCATTGTTTCCTTCACATCCTTCCCCTTTCTCACTTTCTGGGGTGGGCGGGTGTATAATCCTCACGGGTTTGTCATTTAGATGAAACAGGAACTCCCCTGAGTGCCATTCTTTCTCTCGCCCTTGTGGTATATGTGTTCCTTGTGATGATATTGATCATGCTGGCTCTGAGATTGCTTGCGCCACTTCCCCTGCTGTGCTTAATGTTGGCGTTAGATCTGCCATAGATAACGGTGGCACCTCTCCTCCCCCTGGCAGAATTTGGCCTCTATCGCACAATGCCCTTAGCCGCGTTATCTCCATCTGTGCATAGCTGGTAGTCTAATTCCCCAGTTAAGTGTGCCAAATTCACGGTGGGTGCCTATTCTTCTCATTCACTCCCCACCTCTTACACCCTCTTACTCTTTTCCAAGAATTCTTTCGTACCCAGAAAAAGAATGTTCTAAATAACTACTCCGAGTCTACTCAATATACGAGACTCCTACTGTTTTCTCTGTATCTTCACTTATTTATTCTACACTGGACGAGACAATGCTACGCGGCGCCGCCTTCTACCCCATTCGGGCTAGGATACCACTTCTCTTTTTCTCTTCACTTCTTACAAAAACCTAATGGCCATATAAAGGACAGATCAGAAAAGCCTCATCATCACTCACACAGGGCCTACTCTTCCCTATAACCCATTACCACCTGTCCCCCCTATTTCCCCCTTACCTTTCCTTAGTAACCTTCGCAACCGGCACGCACGTGTTCAGTCAGGTGACGCGGGGGTCGCCGCTTGCAATCCGACCCCAGTCAGGCTCGTACCCCAACCAAGCCGTGGCCCGCCTCGGCGAGCAGCTTTTCAGTCGGGTATTCGTCAACCGGGAACCCTTGACCCTTCTTCGTAGTGCGCACAGGCTGGTCAGCCGCGGAGGCAATGGCTTTGCTGGGGGGCGTCCCGGATCTCGCCGTACGGCACCGGCCTCGAGGCACCTCTCTGATCACTTCGCAGGGGGTCACCAAATGTTTGTGCCTTCCCTGACTTATACGTGTAAAAATGAATAAAACAGACACTCCCTGGACAGGGAATAAGGCACAAAAGAGCAGGCTGCGAGAGTTCAAGGAAAAGTTTATCTAGATCTCTGAGAGCGCTCTGACCACATCAAGGTTACAACACATTTATATAAGGACACTGGCATATCTAACATATGATGCTATGTTGGACCCGGATTGGTCAGCCAGGGTGGTGTCTTAGGTGTGGGCATCATCTCTTCCTCCGGGTTGGTTGCTTGGTTGGCAGGAGGATTGATGTCAGACATCTGTGCTCCGGATGGGTGAAGGTCAGGTCACTGTGAAACACGGTGGTCACTATCTAAGCTAAGAAAATACATTCTAAATAATGCATGCACTAAATAATGGTTGATCAAAAGACCCTGAGTAGTTTATCATGTCATTGTACAAATCACTCAGGGATCTATATCATCTATAACATTTGGGTTATACAGGTCACAGGTTTACGGGTCTTGACCACCATAATACTCTCATTGAACTGTGGGGTTAGTCTCACAAGAATCTCAGGTATGTGGCATGTGTTAGTATTGGGCACGATATACTGCAGCAGTGGTCTAATGTTAGTTGGGGTTCTGTTGGGTGGGCTTCATAGCATGGTCAGCGGTCTGGCACATGAAAGGAATATCTTGCAGGGACATAGGGTTAGAATGGCAATAAGTTCCAACTGGCGAGGGTAAGAGGGCAAGGACACTTTTGTGGAGCTTGTCGAGTTATGTGCTTGGCTCATGTTGGTTCACATGCAGGACAGTGATCTCAGAGGAAAAGAGATGTGTTACATTTATTATTTGTTGCAAGCATCTCCGGCTTCAGCGTGAGAATGGAGCTGCAGAGCTTTCCAGTCGGAGTGGGAACGAGGGTGGGAACGAGGGTGGGGGCCATGTGCTCCGAGCTGCTGCGGCGGGAAAAGGGAGAGAGGCATTTTGTACTATCGCAGTGAGGCCTGGTCACCAAGATGGAGTCGAAAGGGGGTACAAAAAATGGATGCCCCGTGTCCTGCTCAGTGGCGCCATCTACGTGAATGTAACCCAAAGTTAACATCGCGTAAGGGCGAGGGGCGTACCCACCACTAGAGGCACTTGGTGCGAGTTTTGTACTGAGAAGTGATGGCAGAGAGGGGGCAATTGGCCGCTGGCTCCCACACACTACCCTTCCAATATTTCTTTTAAAATATACGAGGACAATACACTGCTCAGAATTCAGCTGTATTCTAACAATGTCCTAAACATTGCTGGTTGACTGCCGGCTATCCATCGCCAACTAAGCCTCAATCAAAGCAAAATGGAAATTCTGCTTTGTGGCCCCACCCATGTGAAAGCTTTGAGAAAATCTCTCGTCACCCGACAGGGGAACAGTCCTATGATGGGCAAGAAGGTGAAAAAGCTAGGCGTGTTCTTAGATCAGAAGTCCTCCTCCTTTCAGCCTATTTCTGCCACAGTGAGCAAGGTCCACTTCGTCCTCAATAGGTTACCGGCTCTGTACCCGAATTGCATGATCCAAATCCTCCAGGCTTTGGTGATGTCAAAGGAGGGCTGCTGCAACAATCTACTACTGGGCTAAACTAAATTAGCTGTGAGTCTCTCTCTAGGTAGGGTCTGTGTTGAGAGCACAGAGGCATTTGTTTCCTAGGGGAGCATTGTGTGCTCATGTTGCAAGGATAGATTGGCTTTTGTATGTAAGTTTGTGTAGATTTATAGAGTTCTGTGATTTGATGTCTGTAGGGAGGGGTTTTTAATTGTGGTGTCAAAGTGGCATAGTTGGTATGCACCGCACTTCCAAAGACTAGTCCACTCTTGTGTTTACAACAACCTGTCGGTAGCAACATATAACATCCAAGTATTACTGAAAGGTTGGTTGCCAGTTGATGGCACAGACCTGTGACATCACTTCCCCACCCCACCAACTCTCAGTGAAACGAAGACCCAAACCAGTCCGTAGGAAATTCAGGAGAGCAGTGAAGACTACTGTTCCAGAAGGCCTTCCCCGCCAATGGCTGAGCCCCGCCAGGTCCCTCCAATTCCCATTGGATGCTCTACTGCACTTCATTTTCCTCTCGACAGGAATATTCTACTTCATAGCACTTGTAATGCCAAGGTCTTCACGAGCTGGCACATTGTTTTCTACTCCCCTCTTACCAGGCTCGGACTGGTCTATAGGCCAATAGGCCCATGGCCGAACCAAAAACACAAAATGCTAGTGTGGGCCAGTTTTTTTGGGTCAAAGTGGGACACTTTTTTGGCCAATGTGGGCCAGTTTGGAGTTACTTCACTATGTGGCTACTAGTTTTGACCAGTGTTGCTGAATAAATATTCTTTAAATTCCACAATTTGCATCACATTTAATCAAAAACCTCGCCGTCGGGTAATATTCAAACAGTGTCACAAAAGGAATGAATTGCCATTTGCAAGTGTCGGACACTTTTTCATTGGTGCCCGAGACCATTTTATGGCCCAATCCGACCCTGCCTTTTACCCTAGTCCCTCTCCCCATCACCCTACTCGCTCCCCCTTTATCGATTACGGTCTGGAGTATCACTTATACATCTGGTGCCTCCGAAAACACAGAATAAATCAAATGAAATGAAGAAGTTTGCCCTGCCATTGCTTGCCTCTTCTCTTTCTCCAAAACCTTGCTTCACGCCTGCAAGCACTGGCATCCTTCTGCTGCCTCCTCCATCCACATGGAAATCGCTTTTAAGGGCCGGTCTCCTCGGGCACCGTTCATTTCGTTTCATCTTTCCCAGTGCCTTCTACCCAAGGTGCTGCCCTTGCCCAGGCTTCTTCCTGGTCCATCCCAGCCACATTGTGCACTCTCGCCATCGCCCTCCCGTGTGACACTGGTCAGTTGGGCCACTTCACGCATCTTCCAACCAATGAACACCCATCAGGCTCTGGAGGCTTGCTGCATCTCCTCCATCTCTCCTTCCCCTCCAGCCCGCACTGCAGACCCTGCTGTGGGCAAGGGGGTGGGGGGCTGGGCACGAAATAGTGGATCAGTGGCACCAGCTGCTAACCAACTACTTATCTGCCCAGCGTCCTCTGCCTATTTCTACACGTATGTCTCTGTGTGCTTGTGTGTGTCAGAATGCATGACAGTGTGAGGAATTGCCATCTGCAAGGACGTGGGAGCCCTAGATTGATTTGTATTAAATAATTAAAGGATGCAGGTAATTCCGCCTCTGAAGGGGCAATCTGCTGCCAGGCTTCCCTTGTCATAGGTCCATGCCACAAGGATAGTGTGCAGGCTGTGCCGGAGCATCCATTAGGCCAACTAGGCACCGGCCTATGAGCCCAACTACTTTAGTGGCCCCACAACAACAGATCAAAATGAAGTGGCGCAGAAAATGAAAAACTTATCAGGAGATCATTGGCGGGGGCCCCGACACTTCGCCTGCCTAGGGACCTCCACCGGGTGTAATCTGGCACTGTGTGTATGTGTAAATAAATGAGTACTTCAAGCAAGACACTGGAGTCCCAGATAGGGTGAGTAACCTCTTTACTTAAATTTCCAGTTACAAGACTTCATGTTCCAAGTTACAAGGGACACCGAGACATCCATCGGCACTCTCTCGCTCAGGCAGCTCCCTTCTGAACTTGCATATATGGAACACTCACAGGGATTCACACATCAACATTCCACAGGCACACAGGCAGCTCACATGCTCACAGCATAACATAAGGGAAGGAAGCAGATCGCAACAGAGTCCTTGTACCCCGCTGCGTCAGTATCCTGCCTTGCAGCACCTGCATTGCGAATGGACTCTGCATTTAGAGAGTTGGGCTTCTCTCAGCAGGTAGCCGTGCCTACCCACATTAAGGGCAATATTTGGGACTGGCTCCTTACTGTGAATAGTCAGTTCGGTGAGTTTGAAGTTCCACCTTGTCCGTGGTCAGATCACAGTCTTATCTCCTTCATCCTGGGATTATCATCACAGAGTAAGAGGAGTAATCCAGCTGGGGCCACTTCTCCATCGAGGAACATGCGCACATTGTCACTGGAAGCCATGTGCCCCTTTATATCTTCCTTTGATCAGGCGTTGTGCAATCGTGATTCTGCAGCGGATATTGCCTTTGGTTGCCAGAAGGCTATTGCTGATGCGCTTAATCATCCTGCACCTTTAAAGACTTCTTCTCTGCCACCCAAAAAGCGAAATGCATGGTACACTCCTGAGATGCATGAGCTGAAGATCATTAAGAGGACACGTTTTAATAACTGCCTTAAATCTAGATCAGATGACGATAAAGCCCTGTAAGTATTATAGAGTGGCACTTATTGGTGCTAAAAAAGCCAACTACAATATGAGAATTCTGAAGACTGGTCCAAACACTAGGGCGCTTTTTAAGAGTTCTGCGAGAACTTGAGAATCCTTGTCCTGCTGACTCAAGCAAAATGGTTAAGGGCAGTATGTGCTGTACTTCCATGCACTTCAAAATGTTGTTGTGGGCACACAGGAACTTTACTTTTAGTCTATTGTTGTAATAATGTTATATGTGATGTTTTGTGTTGTGCATATGTAATTAAGATAAAATAGAGGGGGTATGTTGTATTTGTAAAATAATAATCATGAAGAAATGCTTGAAAACAGAAATTTAAGAAAAATGAATTATATATATATATATATATATATATATATATATATATATATATATATATATATATATAAAATCTAAACTGCCTGAGAAATGAAAATATCATTCAATTTGTAATTCTCGCTTCGAAGCAATTGTGAGCATAGATTTATGACAGGCACACATTTTGTGTCATATATAGTTTCCCTTCTGTATAGCCGGGGTACAAGGGTATATCATGGAAACCGGGTATTCTGATAGTACAAACGCATATAGTTGTGGTACCCGGGCTTTTAATGACAGTACTTGATATAGGTTTAGAGTGTCGGGCCATTTGATGGCAATAACTGTCATGGCGTGAGTACCTGGGAATATTGTGACAGTAACTGGCATATGCTGCATGTACCTGGGTATAAGATGCCCATTCCCGGAATCCAGTGTGAGTATCAGCACATTTATTTAATGGCTGTAATCAGGCAAGTGTAAAAGGGCCTGGTTATATGAAAAGCAATACATGGAATGAGTAGCTATTAGCGTACTGCCCAAATACAAAGCATATGTGTGGAATACCTGGCCGCATAGCGCTCCATGGACCACGACATAGCATGTGTGTGGAATACCTGGCTGCACAGTGCTCCATACACCACGGCATAGCACGTGTGTGGAATACCTGGCTGCACAGCGCTCCATGGACCACGACATAGCACGTGTGTGGAATACCTGGCTGCACAGCGCTCCATGCACCACGGCATAGCACGTGTGTGGAATACCTGGCTGCAAAGCCCTCCATGGACCACGGCATAGCACGTGTGTGGAATACCTGGATGCACAACGCTCCATGGACCACGGCATAGCACGTGCGTGGAATACCTGGCTGCACAGCGCTCCATGGACCACGACATAGCACGTGCGTGGAATACCTGGCTGCACAGCGCTCCATACACCACGGCATAGCACGTGCGTGGAATACCTGGCTGCACAGCGCTCCATGGACCACGACATAGCACGTGCGTGGAATACCTGGCTGCACAGCGCTCCATGCACCACGGCATTTCACGTGCGTGGAATACCTGGCTGCACAGCGCTCCATGGACGACGGCATAGCACGTGCGTGGAATACCTGGCTGCACAGCGCTCCATGGACCACTGCATAGCACGTGCGTGGAATACCTGGCTGCACAGCGCTCCATGGACCACTGCATAGCACGTGCGTGGAATACCTGGCTGCACAGCGCTCCATGGACCACGACATAGAACGTGCGTGGAATACCTGGCTGCACAGCGCTCCATGCACCACGACATAGAACGTGCGTGGAATACCTGGCTGCACAGCGCTCCATGCACCACGGCATAGCACGTGCGTGGAATACCTGGCTGCACAGCGCATCATGGACCACGGCATAGAACGTGCGTGGAATACCTGGATGCACAGCGCTCCATGGACCACGGCATAGCACGTGCGTGGAATACCTGGCTGCATAGCGCTCCATGGACCACGGCATAGCACGTGCGTGGAATACCTGGCTGCACAGCGCTCCATGGACCACGGCATAGCACGTGCGTGGAATACCTGGCTGCACAGCGCTCCATGGACCACGGCATAGCACGTGTGTGGAATACCTGGCTGCACAGCGCTCCACGACCACAGCATAGCACGTGTGTGGAATACCTGGCTGCACAGCGCTCCATGGACCACGGCATAGCACGTGTGTGGAATACCTGACTGCACAGCGCTCCACGACCACGGCATAGCACGTGTGTGGAATACCTGGCTGTATAACGCTCCACGGACCACGGCATAGCACGAGCATGGAATACCTGGCTGCATAGCGCTCCATGGACAGCGGTATAGCATGTGTGTAGAATACCTGGCTGCACAGCACTCCACGGACCACGGCATAGCACGTGTGTGGAATACCTGGCTGCTTAGTGCTCGATGGACCCAGCATATTTGCCTGTGTAGTGGATCCTTGCTTGACATTTGAAATAAGTAAAGTCTTTTAGCTTCACTTATCTGCTCAACTGATTTATGTTGGGGGCACTGGTGAGCCCTTAAGTCTACCAGCAGCCCTACAGATAAGCAGTGTATCAGCCACTTTCACTTCCTAAAATTAGGCAAATACTCCCAAAAAAGAAAAATAGGGAGTAAAAATGCTCCCCACAAAAAATGGGAAACCAACACACAAGAGCTTGTCCCCCTGTGTTCACCCACACAGCTCCATGGATAGGTTGGGACCAGTAGAACAGGTTGTACCACAGAAAGAAACTACCACCATTGCTACCCAATCCGGAGAAGTAAACATGTATCTTTTAATGTGCACAAATAACTAGGGGCACAGAAATATGCATTACAAAAATATGTCCTCCTTACAGTTAAAACAGGGTTACTCACTTATAAAATACTCCCATTGGGAATGGGACTCACTTTTTCTCCTTAAAAATCCTATGACTCCCAACTTTAAAAAATAGGGAGTAAAATGCTCCACCTTCCAAATCTTATCTGGAGCGATACCAGTGAAGGAGGACCATCTCCCTCTTTCATGTTTTTCTGTTTTTATTTTGTTTTTTTTTTACTGTGGCATCACAGTGCTGCAATCCCTTTTTCTAGCAACATTTTTAATGCCTGTAAGATGTGCCCAGGACAGGCTGGTGACAGTGTACCATGATTGGTATCTTGTTGGGCACCATTATTTTATAGGCATGATGCCATATCAAGTGCCACATACTTAAGAGGGCAGCTCCATGTGGGTTAAGTCCTGTCTTTCAGCCATCTTGCTTTTTGGCCATCTTCCTGGGATCTCGGGTCAAGAAACGCCATATAAGGGCATGAACATTTGTAGGGTCCATCCAGGTCTTCTGAGCAAATGCCTTTTGTGTGACTCAACAGGATAGGACGTGATTTGGGATAATCTAGTCCCAATACACATCCTTCCAAGGAAGCGGCGGTTGCTGGGCAGATGTGGTTGTCCATTGGTGGGTTGGGGTAACATCCTGCAAGGATTTTGGATAAGAAGAGCTTTGCCATCATTTTGGAGGCTACCCACTGGAACCAATAGTCCAAATATGAGAAGACGGCTGAGAAAGATCCCAAGGACTGCTGCAGAAGCAAACCAGCATTGCCGATGCCATCTACCGGTGTCTACTGCTGCCTCTCGTGCGACCAGAGAAGAACCACGATGGCGTCCTCCTGCCTTAGACCAATGAGTGCGCCCTGAGGCCTACGGGCATGTGGCGCATAATAAGAATTGAAATAAATAAATAAATGAGAACAACTGGTCCTGTGTCGGTGGACTTCAGACGTATCGCTGGATCCTCCCGGGGATGACCATTCACTGACCAGGCGTCTCTGTTGCTACAGTCACCACCCTGAGCTGGAGCAAGGAACTCTGCAGGTCATCGACTTGCAGCCCAGGAACAACACTGCTGTCGCTCCTAACTGTGTAGTGGAGCCTTTCTGTAGCCTCTTATCTACCATCATCCCGAGTCTGTTCTACTGACCCCCTGACCAAGGATTTTGCGACTCACTTCTTTGCCGGCTGAGTCCTGGCAGTCCATCCTCCTTGTGACAGTCAAAGTTGCTGCTTAGTCTGTTGGCGCTGTCGCAGACCCAATCCAATACAATCTTCAGCCAAAGCAATTGTGAACCCTAGACTCCCACTGATAGAACCAATGACTGAAGGAAGTGTGCCCAGTGATTCTGGGTGCTATATGGGCGGCCACCTCGAACATCAGAGCAATGGGTAAGAGTGTACTTACCTGTTTTGGAGCAAAATCGCTTATAGGGATGGCCTGGGTGCAAAGCCCACTCCCAAACACTCCCCTTGCCTGGTTGCGATTGGTGGAGCTCTAGCCAAGGGTAGATTTGAAGGATCCTGCTCCGGCCCCAGAAGAGTGTCCAGTTTCCCACGTTGCTACTTACCTGTTGGCCTGTGCAACGCTTGTGCAGGGAAATTTTGGACCTCCTGCCCCCCCCCCCCCACCAGGTACTTACCTGCTCACTAACACTTTGAGACATCTTATTGACCTTCTAAGGAAGGACTCCCCTAACGAGGGTCCGGCATTATTATAAGGCAGGTGTAATATGCTGCTTTTTAATCTCTTCTCTTGCGGATGCAATAGTACAGTCGTGCATTGCTTTTTTGTATTGCTCATAACTGTGTCGGAGGGTAACGTGTGGTGTGGTCTCCTTGAGAGCTGGGGGGTGGGGGAGTGTATAAATAGGAGTGCTTGGTAGTGTATAGCATTCTTGAGTTTTTCCTAAATGGGTTTGTCCAAGCATAATAAATAGTATATGTTTATATTTCTGTGTGCTGCTTCATTACTTGATAGTGTCTGTATACTTCTTCATCAGTTAGGTTGGCCTCCAAGAACTCCCCGCATGGCAACTTCTAAAAATGGGCATATGATAGCACTAACTGGGCATAGGGAATGGTGTCAAGCAACACTTATGTATGCTATATTGCCCCTTGTATGCAAGGCATGCGCACAAAGAACTCACACAAACACTCAATCAAAAACATGTGCCAAAGCACACATTGCGCTATACCCTGCAAAACACATACACTTAAAAAAAGAGAAAGACGTTGACATGCTTGTTCATTTTGGGGATTGTGTGTTTGGAGATCTGCCACTTCAGCTGTGTCATGCCTTTACCAGAATGCCCGATCTCACCCCCCGCCCTCCGTCTGATCATCCAGAGACTGAAGTGTGTCTTTCCCAGTTCTCTCGCCTAGCTCAGGCACAGGGTACTGCGGAAGAGGGGGTACACGCCTGCCAATTCTGCGGCAGGCATAGAGGGCCCAAGTAGTTGCTTGTACTGCCTTGTGATTTCAGTCACCACCAAAATCATCCTAGAAAATACCCAAAGTGAAATATAGTCTGTGGACTGATTACGGCAATGACCTGGCACCCAGGGATACCCTCAGCACTAGGGTCTAATTTCGGTTTTTATCATGAAAATGTTCAGCTTGTTTTCTGTCAACCACATTTTGCCAGACATGGTAACTGAGACACAAGCACAGACATTGATTTGCCCAGGAGCAACAGTTGCGCTCACTGGGGAAATCCACGATTAGACCCACTAAGACAGGCCAGCATTTTAAAATGAATCTACTGAGATATCCGTAAAATACTAGATTAGATGGTGTTGCAAGTTGAAGCCAGTCAACCAATTTGAAGTACAGCATCGGCGCGTCTAAAAGAACGGGGGAAAGCAAAATAACATTATTAACATCACTGGAGTTAACATTGCGTCCAACTTCCTATCCAGAATGGAACAGGTTTCGGACAGTGAATTCAGAGGCAAGATGTCCGAGGCCAGGCCTAATTTGCTCATCAGAAACATGTGATGTTTATGTTAAATGTTAAAGGTATTTGTACCGCGCACCGTCACCAACGGAGTTGGTCTCCAGGCGCTCTGGCGGATCTGCAAGCGAGAAGGTGGGATAGGTTAGTAGATGAAGCGGGAGTAGGATAGTGAGAAGAGTGGTGTTCTGTTGGCAGCTTCAACTCGGTATACACCGGGTGCTGAGCTTTGGTGCGAGTATCGGATCAATGTCAGTTCTTGTGTGCTGTTGGTGCGGCTTATGTGTTGTTGCGGTTTTGTGAAGTGCGTGTGGGATGTTGTGCGAGAGATGGTTGTGTGAGATTTTGGAGTGAGATAAGTCTGCAGAAATGCTGAGTTTCTTGTTAGTGGGTTCTATGAAGTTTAATATGCTAACATTCAGAACTCTGTCAGAGTGTGGCGCTTGTGTGGCACTCGCTAATCATCCCAATCTCATCAAGATGGGCGAAGGGGTTACGCCTGGCAGGGTTTTAGGTTTGTTTGAGGCGTTCCGTGTGCTGTTCTAACACGCTCTGTAAGTGTTCTAATTCTGATGGAGTGAGTGTTGTGGGTTGGCTTTTAGTTGGTGCGATGCACTCGCCGTTCTATTCTAGTGCACTCTGTAGGTGTTCTAATTCTGATGGATTGATTAATGTATGTTGGGTGTCTATTCTCCTACTTGGGTGTTGTAGCAGGTGTTGTGGTCTCCTTTCACATACTTTCTGTTAAAAAGCAGGTTCCAGGCTCTTTAAGATTTCTTCAGGTAAGTTTATTTCCAAGTTCTTAGTTACATATCTACACAGAACACTCACTCAGAATATTCCATCATCCACACATAAACATTCCACATGACATCTCAAGCTACCGGACCTCAGACACAATACAACACACTCCCTCCTTTACTAAACCATACATGCACAGAACAAGTCACATATCAGAACACCACAACTACCACCTTCCAAGATATACATACGCACACGTAACACTCAACTGGCAGACAGACACTTCCACGGCCAAACCCAACCATCAAAACATCACACCCTGACAAACTACATTCCATGTACCAATAACAAAAATAATGTAATCCATCTGCCTGTTCCTGCCACAAACAAGCAACTGGGCTCTCACCCCAGGACCTGGCCAACCCTGAAACTGGGCTACTTCACCTACATTCCTGAACATCCACAAGACTGCTACACCTCCTACCACCTGCCCCCGCCTACAAGAACGCGGGTGTCCAGGCTGCCACCCTGGAACCCCAGCAGGCCTCTAGACTGCCACTCTAAAGAACTGAGACCTCAAGGCCTCCAAAAAGACTATCACAACCTCACTCCAACAGGGATTCACAAAGTGGAAACCTACAACATCACTGCGATCACAGACACCCATGGTCTTAATACCATACTCATTACACCAGGCCAGGATGTACAAGCCTTCCAAACACATTGGGAGCGGTGGCCACGCACTCCCAATGCCAACATCAATGACTGGTAAAAACGAAACAGTCTTATAGCAAGGAAAACATCCTAACCCAAAACAAGCTGTTGAACCCATGGATACAACGAAATCCACAATAAATACCACAAGTAACATAGAAAACTATTTACTCATCATCTCAGGATTTACCACACTCAATACTGACGGGTCATTACCAGGGGTCCCCAGCTACCCCTTTGCCACCAGCTACCTATTTTCCAATGTGATGAGAAGGATAAAAAAAAACCCTAGAGGAGGCGCTACCTCCCTCACAGAACATCCTGATCGCTGTTCAACCTTTACCGGAATCAGGTAACCCCCATAACCAGACCAATCCCCTCAAATGAAATTAGAAGATCCTAACATCCTCAATTGAAAGAGTCGAGGCGCTACCTCACTCTAGAACAATCGCATGGGTGTTCAACTTTTACCACGACAGGTAACTACCCAAACCAAACCAAAACAATGTAAGGAAAACTATATACCCCACTGGCATTACCCAAACAATTGAAACCATGCATTTCACACTGCAACACTTCCATGCTGAATGTGAGTCCACCCAAAACCCAACACTCACTGACTCTCTCCAACCTATCTGAGTCAGATTCATCATAACATGCATTCCAAAATCATAGAATGCTGCAACCATATGCTGTAAACAATACATAAACCGCATTGAAAACATTTGCGTTGTGCACATTTGAATACAAAACCATGTTGCTCATAGTAAGTAAAATCCCAAAACTAACACTTTTATGAACTAAAACGTCCATAGCCATTTGTAGGCTCTTAAGCGAACCTATGAGTCCATAGCCATTTGCACAGGCTCTACTGACATGTGCAATATAGCTGAAAATCCTCAAAATGATTAAAGCTATCAAACTCATACACATACCACCCATCTTACACTAACAGCAACGATTTATGCACATTAGTGTCCCTGTGCCATGGTGCTTGGCACTCGAAACCTGCAATTCCTCAAAAGAATTATGCTAAATACCCTTCAATACAACATATTACCACACTATATTGTCACCGTTTCACTTACCCATTTACATAACAGAACAGCGCTGTTTAAGATGCATGTATATCTTCTATAAACACAAACTCATTTGCATCCTCGCAGTGCCCCCATTCTACAGATTCACATCGCACCAAGGCACTCACCATCCTGCACATGCAAAATGCTCCGTCAGTTTTAAATAGGTATATTAAAGTTCCAAACTACCACATTATGGCTGTTACTCTCTGCACAAGCCTATACCCCACCACACTGTCATGACCTAAAAATGTCACCTTATTTGTTGGCCGCTACCTGTCGCCTCACTAACTGAGACGGAGCGGCATGCCAGCATCACAATCCGCCGAAAATGTCTCTTTTGCCAAGTAGAGACCACAGCATTTGGCACCTAAACAAACCATGTCTCTTGGATCCGATTCGTATCATAGGGTTCCCATGCTCCAAGCATTATTCATTCCTGCCTTAACATAGCTGCACACATATTTTGCTTCCTTCCTTCTAAGACACATGTCTTGCCAAACATCATATTCCTTAAAGTACTTTCCCTTTTACATCCTCAGGGCAAACAGCACTTATAATACAAAGCTCTAACAATAGCACATTCCAAAGAACATTCTACGCTTCACCATCTCACCCTGCTGCATGTGTGACATCATCAGTCACTACTGCTCAGCAGGGCTATGCAGAGCTTCATAGGCCAACGGTTGTTCACTTCCCAGGAGACCTCGCCACTAAAGGCTCATAAATCACCAGAGTTTCAGACAGCCAAAAACATGATGCACACGATAAGCACAGTACGGTGCTGCCAGGCTCCCATAACTTCAAAGCCTGCAATTGTCTCGTGAGAAGGACACCGTTTAAAACAACAGCTCCCCATTGCTATGAGTGCACAGGACATGGGAGTGACGTATAGTCAGGCAAACAGTCCTCCTTGTTCATGTTAAATTCACATCAATTTCTCAGTATTGCCAGTATTATCTTTCACCTGCTGGTCCAGCGCAATCTCCAGCCCCCCGGGCAGAGCTCTGCCTCCTACTTAGGAGCTGCACATCCAAAAAGGGGCCTCTTTCTTGGACTTCCCCTGAACCCTGGGATGCAGTCCTCCTTCCTGCTCCTGGAGCTGATCCCTCTGCAATGGGGCCCAATTCATGTTCCTGCCCCTGCGCTCTGGGGAGCCATGTAATGCAGATGATGGAATATTCTGAGTGAGTGTTCTGTGTAGAGGCGGTTACAGCTGGCTGGCCCTGGGTGATGGGAGCCGGTGTTGTCACAGCTTATGTCCTTTATGTCTTCATGTGGATATGTAACTAAGAACTTGGAAATAAACTTACCTGAAGAAATCTTAAAGAGCCTGGAACCTGCTTTTTAACAATGGCGACAAATCGGTCTTTGGTAACCTACGTGCCACAGGATTTTCAGCTTTTGGCACGTAGGTTACCAAAGATCGATTTGTCGCCATTGTTAAAAAGCAGGTTCCAGGCTCTTTAAGATTTCTTCAGGTAAGTTTATTTCCAAGTTCTTAGTTACATATCCACATGAAGACATAAAGGACATAAGCTGTGACAACACCGGCTCCCATCACACAGGGCCAGCCAGCTGTAACCGCCTCTACACAGAACACTCACTCAGAACATTCCACATGACATCTCAAGCTACCGCACCTCAGACAGGCACAATACAACACTTTCTGTTTAAATATGTCTGCTGGGGGTTTGGATATGGTACGGCCGGGAGGCAGTGGATGCGTAATTTAAGGGCTTTCGTCTCGGTCTGAGTAAGTGATCAGTCTATAGTAACGTCCTGTTGTGGTTATTTCCCAAAATATCTTATGGTTTGTCGTAGGGTCCATTCTTTGGTTTCTGTGTATGTCCATTTTGGGAGTGAACGAGGTTGGTGTTTTTATTCATCATTGTTTAACGGGGTGGGCAATCTTGTGCGTCGCTGTTGTAGTTATGCTGTGAAGAGCCATGATTTGAGGAGTTTCCTGAATGCTAGGTGATTTGCTGTGTTCTGTATATTCTTAGGTAGGTCATTCCAGGTTTTCGATGCCTGGTGAGAGAAAGAGGATCCTCCAAGTTTTCTTCTGTTATAGGGTTTTGGTCCCAGGCAGATGTCGGTGCCTGATCTCAGTGTTCTTGTTGGTTGATGTAGGCGTAGTTTATCGCTTAGGAATTCTGCGCCTTGTTTATGTTTTGCTCTGTGCATGATGCACATGGATTTTAACTTTATTTGCTGTTTTAAAGGTAGCCAGTGTAGTATTTTTAGCGCGGGTGTGATGTGTTCTCTTCTGGGTAGCTTGAGGAGGAGTCTGGCTGCCGCGTTTTGTATGCGTTGTAGTTTTCTTAGTAGTCGTTCGGGCATGCCCAGGTATAGGCTATTGGCGTAATCTACTCTGGACATGATCAGAGCGATGATGGTAAGTGTTTTGTTGGTGAACAACAGGAACGGAAGGATCCTTTTTGCCGCTCGCAGGAGGAAGAAACATTTCCTGAGTAGAGTGTTTACTTGTGGCTCTAGAGTGAGGTAGTTATCCATCAGGACCCCTAGGTTTTTTACGATTGATGATGGTGCTGGTGTGGTGCCGAGCTCTCGTGGCCAGGGGATGTAGCTGATGTCTCCTCCTTTTTTTGAAAAAAATAATTATCTCTGTTTTACCTGGGTTGATTTTGAGGTGGTTGAGGTTCATCCAGTTGAATATATCACAGAGGCAATTCTCTAGTGTAGCAGTTTCTTCTTGGGTGTCTTGTATGTTGAAGATTATTTGAGTATCGTCGGCGTAGTTGTAGCATGTGAGGCCGTGTTTTATGATGAGTTTGATTAATAGGTACATGTAGATGTTGAATAGAAGCGGGGAGAAAGATGATCCTTGTGGTAAACCGCACGTGGAATCTCTAGGTTTGGACTTAAAAGGTTTCATCCATACGGTTTCCGTTCTGTTTGTTAGGAAGGATTTGATCCATTGTAGGGTGCTGTCTGTTAGTCCTAGTCCTTCTAATCTCTTTATGAGGATGTCGTGGTTGACAGTGTCGAAAGCTGCAGATAGATCAAGGAGAATCAGGGCGGTACTGTTGTCCGAGTCTGCGTTCGTTTTTAGGTCGTCCCATATTGAGAGGAGAGCTGATTCTGTTCCTCTCATGGATCTGAAACCAACTTGTGCCTGGTCTAGTAGGCAGTGTTCTTCTATGAATTCTTGGGTCATTTTGTAGACGTACGTTTCTAGAAGTTTGGCTATGTAAGGTATGTTGGAGATGGGTCTGTAGTTGGATAGGTCCTCTACGTTTCCTGTTGTTGTGTCTTTGAGTAGCGGCTTGATGTAAGCCGATTTGAAGGCCTGTGGTACTTTACCTGTTGAGATTGAGAGGTTGAGGAGATTCCTGTGGTATTCCATAGGGGTTCCTTGTTTGAGAATTGTTTTGTATATCTCCGGGGGGCAGGGGTCTTCAGGAGAGCCTAATTTGTTGCTTTGGTTTACCAGTTTGACGAACGTTTCCACTGATATTTCTTGGAAGCTTCGTAGTTTGTTTAGATGTTCCTCGTGGGTGTCCATGGGGTTTGAGGTATGATCGCTTGGTCTGTTTTGTATGGTGTGTTGGATGGAAGTTATTTTGTTTTTAAAGTGGTCTCCTAGGTCATCGCATAGTTTCATCGATGGAATTGGCGTGTTGTTGCAACCCAGTATTTGTTTTATTTCGTTTATGATTTTGAAGAGTTCTTTTTGGGTGTTCGGTGCTTTGAAGATTCAGTTGTCGTAGTGTTTCCTCTTCGCTTTTTGTATTTCCTTTTTATATGAGCGGATCTCATGCAGGAATTTCAATTTGTTAGCAGTGGTGTTGTTGGTCCTCCATTCACATTGTAGTTTTCAGTTTTTTCTTTTCATGGCGCTGAGTAGTTGGGTGAACCATTTTGCTGTGGTTTTCTTATGTGATGGGGTGAAGGGCTTTTCTTTGGCGATGTCATGTAGGGTTGTTGCGATGCATGTATGGAGCAGGGCAACTTTTTTGTCTAGGTCAGACTCTTCCATGGTTGTCGCTTGTAGTTTGCTGAGTTCCAGGAGCTCGGTTAGGTTGGTGTTTTTTATGGTTCTCCAATTTCTTTTCATCATGATCAGTGGTTTTTCTTGTTGCTTCTTTGTTGGAGCGGCTGTTGTGATTATGAATGGAATGATGAGGTGGTCGCTCCAGAGTATTTGAATTGGGAGTGCTGTGGTGATGAGATCCTTGTTGGCGAAGATTGCATCAAGTGTGTGCCCTGCTGAGTGTGTTGCTCCTTTGACTAATTGTTGTAGGTTCATGGCTGCTAGTTGGGCGGTTAAGGATTTTTGTGTGGTTGTGGTTTCTTCGTCGAACCATATGTTGAAATCTCTGAGGATGATCAGATGGTTGTACTTGATGGCTAGGATGGTGATTGCTTCCCTGAAGGCGTCTATTAAAGTCGCATCATAGGTTGGCGGTCTGTATATCAGTATGAATTTCAGGTTTGTTTTGGGGTTTACTGATAGCCGTAGTATTAATGATTCGTATTTAGTCCTGAAACACTTCATAAAAGAGGCATGTCTGACTGTGCAGACTGTTGGGGTTGCGTTCAGGAAGTTGGGTCGTTGGAACACATGTTGTGGAGTTGTGTGAGGGTTCGCAATTTTTGGATTGAGGTTTGTGATGTGTGTGTCAGGATTGTTGGAGGAAGGTCTGCCCTAGATTTTAGGACGGTGATCTTGGGTGATGATTCTGGATTGGATGATGTCAGTTCCGCCCACAAGAAGTGGATTTTCCGCGCATTCATTGTGGCCAAAAGGCTGATTCTCTGTGGATGGAAAGGGAGGGTCTCTCCTTCCTTCGAGGAGTGAATCCAGGAAATGCATTGCCTGTCCAGGACAGAGAAGTTAATATATAAATTGAAAGGTAAATTGTCTACATATGAGAAGATCTGGAACGTGTTTAATGACTTCTTTTAATTTTTGTTCTTGTACACATTGTGTTACTGTAATGTTGCTTGTTGCTGATGTATTCTATGTATTGTATATATTGTAAATAAATAATAAATAAAAAAAGAATGATTCTCATTTATCGATGTTTAGTGGATCTTACATATTGATGGCCAGTTGCTCCTTGTGGATGATCACTAGCCCCCCCTCTTCTGGATTTCCTGTTTGCTTGGATGCATTTGAAGTTTTCAGGTAGGCAGTTGTTGAGGGTGATCTTGTAGTTGTCGTCCAGCCATGTTTCGGTTACAAATAGGATGTCTATGCCTCCTTCTGATAGGAGGTTGTATATTTCGGTTGAATGTTTGGACATTGATCTTGTGTTTATTAAGTTACAGTGGATTCTCTGAGTGTGGTTTTGTTTTGTGATTATTTGTTGTTCAAGTTTGTAGTTGTCCGGTCGTGGTGTTTCCGTATTGATGTTGGTAGGATGAAGAACGGCGACAGCTGCTTCTTCATTGAAGCGGTCCAATAGGTTGATAGCAGGGCTGATCAATTGTGATGCTTCTGCAGTGATGATGCTTGGTTGAAGATCAGCAATGGCTTCTTCTTCATTGAGTCCGATTGTTAGGTTGAAGGTAGCATTGTTGGTTGTCAGGGCTTCGTGTTGTGTGGGATGTTGTGGAAATCAATGGTGCCCTTCTGTTCTAGTGATGTAAGGGGTAATGAGGTTGGAGTCATCCCACTCTCTTGTTGAGTGCTCCTGTCTTTTTTCCGGGTGTTTCGGGAAATTCTTTGCATGTCTCGAGGTTTCCGTGTTGAGGTGTTGGTGTTCCGTGGTTGTCGCGAGGTAAGGTGTGAGGTATAAGACATTTTATCTCACAAGGTTTGTTCCGGTTATGACCGCGTTAGGTGTGTTTCCTGCCAATGAAGCTGCTTCTTCTGGGTTCTGTTGGTGTTGTGTGTTTACGTCCCTTGTTGCACGATCTTTCTCAGCGCCCTTTTCTGGGTCGGGCCATTTTTCAGTTCAAGGTGCAGATGTAGTAGGGTAGTTGGTCCTCTATGCTGTGTTGTGCAGGCGCAGTAATGGTTATGTTTATGATTATGTCATATCTCTGGTATTTATATAGAACACAATTACTGTCATTGGCCAGGCCTCATTGTATCGGAGGCTCGGTTGACCATAGGCCAGATCTGTGCTTAAAAGCCAGCTGGGATAGACTGGGTCCTGTGCAGGGACATCACCGGTGTTTGTGTGATGGTCTACAATGTGTTGAGGACATGCGCGACACTGTCTTACTTGTCGCTGTGGCAATTGAATGCTAGTGTTTTAGAAGTGTGTGTTCATCAGCTAAAATGCATGGTTGAAAATGTGAGATCGATTGCGTCCACTGACAGTTAGTGACCCGATTACTCACTGATAATCTTCATTACTCCGAGTCTATCTTCTTCGTCACAGTCCAAATATAGTGAGGGGTGTTAACTCACCGACAGACCTCTGCAGATACTGGGATGGGCCATTGCTCCTCCCAAACTCAGGCCAACCATGTGATTTAAAGTTCGGAGTGCAAACAGGGTTGGTAGGAAGGGAGAGGGCTAAGTCGAGGAAGATAAGGACTCAGAGTAATGAAGATTAGCGTTGAGTAATCTGGTCATTACCTCATTGTCTTATCATCCCTGTCCCCTTCCTATAATAGCTGGCATGGATTTATCAAGTTGCTTACTGTGGACCACAACGCAGACCAATTCGTAGACCAAAGTGTTTGGCTGATCCATGATGAGCCAAATAACCAGCTTCGTTTGGAGAAAGAGGCGTCACGCGAGATGGACCAGTACCACGCTTCTGAAATACAGTGGGTGAATCCCAGCACCGGGGGGGAAAGCAGGTATTATTATGTCATTTATGGAGCACAAACCTAGCTTCAGGAAGCAACAGAGCGCTTTACAATCATAGGGGGACAAACACTGAGGGAAGCAGAGAAAGTGGGGAGCTGAAGGGGAGGTGGGGAATTTGGCAGCAAGGCATCTACAAGCAACCAGGGGATGAAAAAGTGGGGAGCAGAACACCCAGTCTAAGATAGGATGGGGAGTTGAGGGTCTGTGGACCTAAGAGTTAGAGAGATCTTCCTCGCAGCAGCCCTAAAATAGTGTAGGGTGTCCACTCACAGAAGGTAGGAAGCACACATTTCTAGCCCCTGCCATCAGGCCTGTTTCTTGGCTCGGGCGAAGCGGGCAGCTGCCCGGGGTGCAATTTCCCTCTGGGGTGCGATTGCCCTGGTGGGGAGTCGCGATTGCCCTGGGGCGAGCAGTGGCACCAGGTGCTGCCTCTGCCTCTTATGACTATGTAACCTAAGTTATGTGAAGGCTACAAACAAAGGGGGGGGGGCTGCCTATATAATTACTATTCCTTTGCACTTCATTCAAATGCAGTTATTATTTCTTGTGAGGCTGTCTACCAGCATATCATTTACTGACATGCACTGCCTAGCTGTGTACAGAAAATGCAGTGAGAAACTCAGTTAAGTTGGTGCTCAGTTTATTATTGATAACTGACCCACTTTTTTAAAGATATATGCATATTAAAACATATGGACTATGCAACATATGAGAGAACGCACAACTTGAAATTCACAGAGTGCAGTACATATCATCTCCTGAATTTAGACATTTTACAAATATTGTGTAGGGTACAGCTAATGAACATCAGACATTTACTTCCTGCTAATCCTCATAACAGTAATAGACATAGGCATTATTTCATGCCTTTGCAGCTTATCTCATAATTTGAGAAACATACAAATGTCAATGTAGTCACAAAAGTGTTCATTACTTTCACATGTGAACATGGAGTTTCCAAACAAAGCCAAGTACATTACTTCATGTGGATTTGACATACAGAAGCTCCAAATGTAGAGAGGTCTTCTAGTATCTTCCTTAGGTGGAAATCTATTCAGTGTGTTCCATCTAGATGGTGCGACCTACAGGAGGTCTATTTTTTTTACCAAAAGTCAATTTTCAGCCAGGCTAGAGGGTGACCTTGTAAAAAGTCGACGTCTGGATATTGAATCAGATCCCGAAAAGGAGGGGGGAACCAAAGGGCACCTGCAAGGTTGCTCTGAGGTTCATGGACGTTTCGGCATATGGTGTAGAAAAGCCTTCTTCTGGAGCCAAGGCACTTGTGTCCCTTTACGGTAATGGCAACGGATTTAGTTGCTATTCTGGCTTGTTGATTTGGAATGGGAGAATAGGGGGCCCATATTAGACGAAATGCTGCGGTTAAATCATCACCCAGCGATCGAAAAGTGGCCCTTTACGGTAATGGCAACAGATTTAGTTGCTATTCTGGCTTGTTCATTTGGAATGGGAGAATAGGGGGCCCATATTAGATGTCCACTCACAGAAGGTAGGAAGCACACATTTCTAGCCCCTGCCATCAGGCCCGTTTCTTGGCTCGGCGAAGCGGGCAGCTGCCCGGGGTGCAATTTCCCTCTGGGGTGTGATTGCCCTGGTGGAGAGTCGTGATTGCCCTGGGGCGAGCAGCGGCACCAGGTGCTGCCTCTTCCTCTTATGACCTAAGTAACCTAAGTTATGTGAGTCAGAGAGGCTCTCTGAGCCCGGGCCACCATTTATTTGCAGTTTTGCACTGCTCCAAAATCCTTTGTGATGAATTCCGGAATCCGCTAAGCTGCCCGTTTAGTTCACAGTGACTTTGGGCTGAACTGCACAAAATACCCAGACTCACCATTAGTGGAAAGGTTGCTTTAACGTGACAGGCCACGGCTTACACATTACACTAACCTGGCCCCCCAGCCTTACAGACTAAACAAAATGTTAAAATGTAGGTGAACCCACTTCCGCCCCATTCCCTCCTGTCAAATATTCCTTCCCCCTTCAACTCCCCCACACCTTTCCAACCTTTTTAAACTTTATCCATGTCCTCCTACTACCCCCCCCCCCGAGGCACCACCTGTCTTTCTTCCCTACCTCTTCCCTCTCTTGTAACCCCAGGTTAGCCTGTCCGTCCAATCAGCACTAACCACCCTCCTTACAGCGATAAGAATACTTTGGCTTCAACCAACCATCATTTAAATAACCGTGTCCTCAGCAACAGAAAAACCCTCTGCAGAGTTGTTCTTTATGACCTAAATCCCCTATTATCTTCCTATTTAAATGAAATCACTTTTTTTACATACCTCCCCCAACAACCTCACTACTAGACATAAAATACTCAAACTGAAAGAACCATTCTTCAACTCTTCCTTCCTCCTTAATTTCCCTCCTCCGTTTACCTCCAAAACCACTGCTTCAAATTGCTTGCAATGCCACCATAACATTTCTCTGCTGCCCTTTCCTCTACCCCTAGCGTCCCTACCCAACGCATCATTGAAGGCTAATCCCCTTCCGTAACTTCATAATTAAAATTGACCTCCAACCGCCATGGCCAACTTTCCTCTCAACACCATCATAATAGCCCTCGTTCCCTTCAAATACCCACCGATAACAGTTCACCTGGAAAAACACCACACCCAAACTTCACCAAAAACTTTAAACCCTTCCATTAATAGACACCCTGCATTGGTTAACTGGTCCCTTATTCTCTTCTTCAGAACACCACCTCCTGCTGCATCTGTGAAAGAAACGACAAATGAAGCACCACACGTAATTGAACTCAAAGCGCCTTACTGCATTCTGTTAGTCCTCCCCTTCCCATACCTAATGCTTGTCACTCTAAAGCTCTCATTACCTTTCGCCCCCAATATTTCCTTGCATTTCAAAACCCTGCTCCTCCTCCTTGCTTGTCAAATCCCCACCTCCCCTGTAATGTTTCCCATGCTGCTCATGCTCTCCCAACCAAACCCCTTACCACCATGTTTCTGGTGCCCTTTTCTCCCACCTGACATGATAACCGAAACCTATTCTTATTCTTTGCGTATCTGCTCAATGTTCTGTTTCACAACAGAGCACACCACTGGCCCTCTCTTCCCCATTGCAACCAGATAACTTCTTTTCCCTCTTTATTTATTGAGTTTATTTATTTATGATTTTTAAACTAGCTTCACTGTCCCAGACCTCCCACAATTAAACCCTTGTAACTCTGCACCAGCCCGCTTATGATGCACAACCACCTTGGACATTATGCCCAAAACCTTGTTCATCCTGCCTCGTCCAACCTCTCCCCCTCTAACCTGCCAAAACCCCCACAGTCACCAAAACCCCTTCCTCTACTTTTGACCCATCTAACCCACTCGCTCCCCTGCAAACACTTCCTCAGACCCCTAATAGGCCCTTGCTAACACCTTGGACGCTTTTACCTAATTTATTTTTAGAGGCACACCGTCTTGCCCTTATTCCACATGCTTATTTCCTCCCCTCTTCCCTATACCACCCACCCACTATCCCTCTGCAGCCACCAACAAATTAGTTCCGAAAACCCAAGCCCCCACCGATGCTCCCCTTATTAGTAGTTTGTTTATTTTTTGCCACCTAAGAGCCCTGCATGTGATGTGGTGTCAATGCAGTAAGTATTACTGAGGACATCACCCCAGTCTCCCATCTTCCGTATGCTCTCCCCTCAAGGACCGCCCCCTCCGCCAACTGTTGCCTCAACTAACCCCTATCCTTTCCCATATTCAACACTCCACCCACAAACTGTCTCCTCTCCTCTCCCTTGCCAATCACTGTAATCCGTTGTAACCCTAGACCAATCCCAACCTCGTTTGCTTGGGGGCCAGCATATTGAACAGCATCTCACGGCCATCTACCAACCATAGTACTCCTACACCGGTACTCCCCTGTACTCAACCCAACCATAACAATTGCTCCCCGCTCCTTGCCCAGCACCCTTCATTATTGCTCTCCCACTGCACCGGGGGTCGTACCTGCACCCTGAGTCCATGCAGTTTAATTCCCGCTCCACCTCACGCAGTAACTCCACCACCCTCCTCATTTGTCAATGTACCCCCGTGTTTACCATTGTAAATACTTGCTTCCCCACTCTGAGCTACAGACCTCACATGGTGTCCCCCCAATTGCACGAGTTGCCATACCCGCATCCTCTGTCCTTGCAGTTTAATTCCCTCTGCGCAAAGCATGCAGTAACACTGCAACCCTCCTACACCAATGCACACCGTGCTCTCCATTGCAAATGTTCCATGTCAACATTGTTGCCCCGCCCCCGCTGCACCAGGGGCCTTCCGTGCACCCCCATCCATGCAGTTCAATCCACACACCATGCTACTTCATGTAGCATCACTGCCCATTTCATCCACCGCTCTGTTTCCGCCCTTTCACCCAAGCGCACATCCTCCCATATAGCCCCATTTTGCACCCCACCATGTTTATTTATTAATTTATTTTTAAAATCCTTGAAATCTTTCCCTTCCTTTCATTTTACCTTTAGTATTTTTTCTTTCTTTTTTTAAGCCATATTCTCCATCCGTGTGCCAGGAATGTATAACTGCACACCGCTACAATGCTCATCCCTTTCCACACAATTCTTCTTCTACCTACCCAAACTTTTCCAGTTAAAATGACATTCTCTGCATCCCTGATTATCCGAGTTCGCCATTAGTCTAAACTTCCGTGTTGACCTGTATTCACCCATCTTAACTGTCACCAAACTCAACTGTCACCCAACCAATTTTCCACGTAAGCCAACAAAACTAACAGAGGTATGACAAAATCATTACTTTGTTGCCGTTAACCCAAACCCAATAACTTCTCAACCCGATCTGCTCCTATCTCCACTATTCCTTCTTGTAGGAAACCCTTTCCACCGGTCACTGCTACCCATTCTGCTATGACCCCTCCCCTGAAGATTTCTGGCTGCCGTCTGCATCCTGCCCACCCCCAACCCTGTCCCAGGAAGGGCAACCAATAGCTGGGCTGTAAAAAGGCACGGGCCGGGTGAAATGAATCTACACCCACGAGTTGAACCTCAAAGGTATGAACATTATTGGTAGAGGTGTAGGGATGAGCTGCATCCAACTCCAACAGTCTTATAATCAACTATCATCACAGCTCTTGCCAGTCAAAACCCCGCACACTAGAACCTCCCCAGATTCCAAAATATGAGACAACCCAACAATGCACAGGTAAGAAATGAGGGAGAAAGGAGCTGTAAGCCCCCAAGGCAGGCAAGGGAAACAGAGGGTGTAAAGGATCACAACACCGGGCATGCAGTATTGATGAGCTCCTAAACCACCATGCCCAGAGGGCCCATAAAACCACAGCACCCCGCTTCTTGCTCTGTGCCAGGCCTGGGCCCAATACCTTATGCCCCCTAACAGTAGAGTAAGCCACCTCCTAATTCACCTTAACTTCTGCACTCTTCTCGCACTTAATCAATCACCCCTTCCTTACCACTAAATCCCTGACTTCACTTTGAAATAGAACTCAAACTATCTTCAACTTCCTTCCCTCAACCCATCCTTCACTAGCCCTTCACTCAGCCACCGCCAAATCTCTCAGGGTCAAACTCTTCGCCAGGCAGAGAGTGGGAGGCCGATCCCTCTCCTATGCAGGTGCCTTCTTCTTGAATGGCCTCCCTGCCCCTCTCAAACTTGAGCCCGACCACCTAAAGTTCAGGAAGCTGCTCAAGACATTCCTCTTCTGTTCTGCTTTCGCTTTACCCTCCTGACCAACTTGTATGCTGTGCTGACTGACTACCCTCAGAGTTTCACGGCTAGCAGGCCCCCCTTTGACCTGTAGCTCCTGACATGCCTCCAGGCTTACCGCACACTAGGGGCTGTATCTGGAACCCTACAGCCCCCTACCTCCTTGCACTTACCCAGAGCTGTGTTGTCTCCACTGCACTTACTCAGTGGACTGCTGCCCTGCTTGCACTTCCCTCTTTTCTCCCCCTTGCTCGGTCTGAATGACACAAGGCTTAATAAGATTGTTGTTTTGCCCCCCCCTCTGTGTTCCCTCCCTTATCTTGCCCCCCCTGGGAAACACTGGTGTACAGGGGCATTAAAAATGGCATATTGTATGCTCCTTCCACACTCCTGGCTCATCCCAACTGTCACTCTCTTCATCCTCATCGTCCCTTTCATCCACCTTTCTGGCCCTCAGGTTCTCCAGTGCCATTTCTTAGTATTGTTACCCGCCCAATCCTGTTCCAACCTGGGACATCCACTCTTCCTTCATATTTATTATTTATTTTCCTTTATTCTTTAATGCTTACTATACTTATTTAAACACATCCTCTACCCACCAAATACACCTTCAACATCCTTCACACCACCAACCTTATCCTTACCCTCCCCAAATACCAATGCACCTTTAGTTCAAAACCTGCTCACCTCTTCGTCCAAACCGTCGAAGCGTGGATCGCACACCCCCTTGCCGCTGCACCACCACTGGGGTGGGGAGCCGTCCAAAAATCTCTCCCCACTCACTGCGAACTCCATCACTGCTGCACCACCACTGGTGGAGCCATCCACAATCTCTCCCCATTCTCTGCAGGTGAAGGCATTCAAGCCATCTCCCTACACTGATATCCAGCCCAGGGATGTACTAATCCCCTTCCGCTCCTGTTGTAGTGGGAGACCGCCCTAGCCATCCCCCCCCCCTGCTACTGCTCACTGAGATGATAGCGTTCGTCAACTCCCTTCACCCTTGTAGACATCTTGGTGCTGCACTCAGCTCCCAGCATACCAACACACTGCTCCCTACCCGCGTTCCCCATATCTACTCTGTCCTTCCTCCCCCCCTTAAGCTACCCACTGGCTGTCAACCTTACCCCTTTCGGCCGTTTGCCATTCCCTGCGCCCCTCTGGATTATCTGCAGCGGTGCCAACACTCGCTTGCCTTCTCTTCACAACAGCAGAGGGCCAGTCACAAGATAGGTGCTTTAAATGTTAAATGCCCCTAGAACACAGAGCTGCCCTGCTACCTTTTAATCGCACCAATGCTTGCGAAACATGACGTTTTCAAGTTAGTGTAAAACCCTACCTTCGGGCACAGTAACTGGTTTGAACCCCCGCGTAATGGAAGTCATTATTAGTGACAAAATTCCTGCAAAGTTCTACCATGAACGTTTTTGTTTACTTCAAGCAGTTATGCCCTTAAGCGCCCGCCCAGATACCCCACAAAGAGCACCTCCCACCCAACTTCCCCGTACCATACAGGAGGGCCTGGCGCCGAAATGCAGGAAGGGTGGCCATATATATCCCATGGTGTAAATATATCCCCCCGCCCCCCCCCGCTTTGACCATTATCTGTTATATTATCCAAAACAATAAACATATAAAAAATATAAAAAAATAAACCCACCTCCCTAAACTGTACCAACCACTCTTACTTCTGACTCCATAACTGCTGCATTAGGCCTAGAGGGCTCCCTCATTAGTGGTGCCGGCAAAGGTCCAGGCAACACAGAACAATGTTAACCGCCAAATGTTTCTGAACCTTCACCAGAACCTGTATAAATAACCTGAGGGGCGCTCTTTCTCTGACCCGGCGCGCTGGTCGGGTGCAGCACCCAAAATCTCCCCAGGGAGTAACGTGTACCGCATGCTCCCTAGGGCCACCCTTCCAAGCCAAGCTCGGACGAGGGTCTACGCAGATGGAGTGGGTTATATTTTGTATTGATGTTCAGTCTGGGGGTAAGGTGAGGGGACTGGCTAGGGAAGGGCGTGTGGGGGGGGGGGGCCTGAACCAATTTACAACGCCACTAAAAAACGCATCAAAATGACCCAGGAGATCAGATGATTCTAATCCATTTCACTTACTCATGAGTGCAGTAATGCTAATTCAAAAAAGCACTCAGTGATTCACAGGCTTTTATGACTTTTCTATAATGGGCTTCGTCAAATGTTTGGAATGCGCTCCGTGGATCCTTAAGACGAAGCGCAAGTATTTCCCATTGGCTTACGCTTTGGGTTAAGGTATTGCAAGCTCTGCACATTGGGGAATGCTGGGGAGCTCTGGGTGTGTGATTAGGCTACCCGATTGGGGGAGAGGTACATGTTCACAAAAGTACACGTTTACGGCAATTCACAAAAATGCTCTCTCTCTCTCTCTCTCTCTCTCTCTCTCTCTCTCTCTCTCTCTCTCTCTCTTTCTCTCCCTCTCTCTCTCTCTCTCTCTCTCTCTACTCACACTCACACTCACACTCTCACACACACACAATACCCTTCCCCACAAGCAGCTTATTCCCACCACACCATCCACACACGACCTATGCACATGTACGTACAAACGTATGCATCACAATTACACCCCTCTAAATCTACAATACCCTTTCTACACCACACCCCCACCTGCCATACATTGTACTCCGAGTCCAAACACACGCCACAGTCAAAAGTATTAACACCTAGTCCTCACCAGCACACTGTATCTCCACCACACCACGGACATTCCTCCCACGAACACCCACACACACCACTGCCACTACCAGACCACCCGAAGATCTGCACTGTACATTTATTGAGGCAGCCTTTTCCCAAATATGGCACCTGGAGCTAGGAACAGCTTCATTAGGGAGATCTTAAAGCCTTGACTAGTATTAAAGTGTTTAATTCCAAAGAGGACTAAGTCAAGGAGGGTGAAGGTAAGTGGGAGGCAGCACAGGATAGGTAGGGAACAGAGAAGGTGAGGAAGGCTTGCGATCACAGGATAGAGGGCATAAAGAATTAGCTAGGTGGGAGGACGCAACCGAGAATGAGCGGAAGGGTGAGAGGTGCAGGTGCTGCATAACCAGCTAATACTGAGGCAATGGGTGGAGGTGGATAATGGGAGGTTGGAGAACATGCGTGTGGAAAGGTTCAGTACTTTATTAGGGTGGATACGGAATAGAGTAGAGGTCCAATGAGGAGGCTGGAGCAATAATGAAGCCTGCTTTGAAACAGACAGGAAATCCGGTTTCTAGCAGAGTATAAAGGCGAGGCGGGGAAGGCTTTTCAGATGGTGAGTAGGTTAAGCCAGGCTGCTGTTGCCATGGAGAGGCTGAACCGCTGGAGTTTTATGTCACTACCAAAGAGAACCCTCTTGTTGCAAGCGTTGGGCAATAGGCTAAAATAAAACAGGAAACAAATGACACAGGGAAGGGGTCAAGGGTTGAGATATTGGGAGCTCGGATGAAGATTACTTCAGTTTTCGAACAGTAGATGAAGAGGCAGTAAGAAGTGTAATCCAGTGATGAAGAGGCAGTAAGAAGTGGTTACATGTGATTTTAATGAATCACAAAACAACGAATGAATTTTTAACAAACAAAAAACATCTAAAAAAATGTTTAAAAATTCTTTGTTTTTGCGGGGATCCATTCCAAACCCCCCTTTTTTATTCAAACTTTTCCCCCACCCCCAAAACTATTCCCAACTACATATATATATATAGTTTTAAAAAATATATTTTTTAGATGTTTTCCGTTCGTAAAAAATTCAATTCGTTTTGAATTCGTTAAAATCACTGCATACCGTAAGAAGTGCGATTAGACAGCTCTGGAGTGGAGGAGAAGGAGAAATACATTTGGGTGCTGTCAGCAAAAAAAAGGTGCTATCAGAACCCAAAGGTGAAGACACACTTGCTGAGAGGAAAAGAGAGAGAGAGGGGAAAAGAGAGTGAGAGAGAGAGAAAGGGAGAAGGTGAGAGAGAGACGGTGTAGAGAGTACCGCGGACAAGGACGGATCCCTGTAGGGACCTCCCACTGGGAAGGCACTGCAGAGGAGGGGCTGCAGTTCATAGAGATGGAGACCGGATGTTAGACTGGTAGTAGGCGATCTATTCCAAGAGCAGCATCATGGAAGCCCATGAGAGCATGGGATGGAGATAAGGCTGGCGAACAGCACCAAAAGCGGCAGAAAGCTTGAGGTGGACGAGAAGTGAGGAGAGTTTAGAATGGGGAGCAGTGTTAAGGGACTTGGGGGCATGCTGTTTCAGTGGAGTGTTTCCTCCAAACCCCTCTTTGGAGGCCCCCACTCATACAATGCAGAGGACGGTTACCAGTCAAATGGTCGAAAACATTTGGTCGACAGACAATTTGGTCGACACCATTTGGTCGAATGCCAAATGGTCGAATTTTTTTTTTTTTTTTTTTTTACCCATTTTTTGGTTTTTTTGGGGGGGGTCCCCCCCCAACCCCCTTTTTTTTCTTTTTTATTTTTTTTCCCCACACGAAAACCCACAAAACACATATATATATAAAAAAAAAAAATTCGACCATTTGGCATTCGACCAAATTGCGTCGACCAAATTGCAGTCGACCAAATTGCAGTCGACCAGTTGACTGGACACCGCAGAGGACATATCTGCGATGAGGCGACCAGGAGAATTGTTCGTCCTTATGTGTCTGGCTGTCATAAGTGCTAAATTGAACAACCAAGAATATGTACATCGGTTCCTCCATTGCGAGTCTGACTGTGGACTGAAATGCCCAGGTGGAAATTACAGTTGACCTGTTACACATGGTTTTACCGAACCACCCATCAGCATGCGAGTTTATTGCGCGATCTACTAAACTGACAGAGCAAGTTCTAATGAACTCCCACTGCACGCTGCAGAGAGTCAATGGCGCTCAGCTCCCTTTCACGTGGGCCTATGCTGACGGGTTACTGAAGCTCTGCTTGCAGCACAAGAGGAGCTGCACCTGGTACTGGATTAAGGAGGGCAGGATGTCCGGAGACGATTGCAGGAAGTAGGGAAAACAGAGATTGTAGGGGCAAGCTATGGGGAAATTGATAAGGAGCAGAGGCTTGGGGGATGGGGCCCAATAAATGCTTTCGCAGCAGCAAAGTCAAGGAGAGTGCCCTTACCATAGACTATACATGGACACAAAACCAAGACCAGTGTTTACTGTTTGTGTACTCTGCTTTGTCTGAGGAATTACTGCAAAGTTCTTGAATCACAATGTTATAAAACCGGTTTCATTTATATAGCAGTGATCTATTGACGTTGGGTTGGAGTTACTTACCCGTGGAGTGGAGTTTGGGGGTGGCGCACATGCCGAGCGGTGGATGGGGGGCGGTGCGTTTTAGTGTTTCGTCCTGGCCAGTAAATGCACTAGAAACTGCCCTGCCTGCCGTAAGCGGTGGATACTTTTGGAAGAAACAGAGAGGTGATATGAGCGAGAGTTCCTCATGTGAAAATCTTAGGAGGGGGAGCATTGTAGACAGTAAAGCCACCAATCTCTCTCAACCATTTAGCAAATGTACTCGCCCCCACAAAGAATATTGTAAGGGACAGCAAATTTATTGGAATATCCTCCCTGAGGAGAAACAGATTTTTGTAATGAAGTCAGGACAGAAGGAATATCCCACAAAGAAAGAATGGGCGAGAGTTCAGAGAACAATTAACCTGGTGGCGCTGGGTCAGTCCTGGCAATATTAGCCCAGCGTTCTGCGAATGCCCTTAATGAAGCCAGTTGGGGCCCAAGTGTGGGAACTGCTAGCTCCTCGGAGAACCGCTCCTTAAGAAATTCAAGACTTTAGCTGGCCAATCAATCTGTAGGGCAGTCTTTTATGTATTTACATCATTTCAGAAAGGATCCCCCAATGCATGTTATAACATTTCAGGGTGGATTCTCTTGGAATGTTGGATTTCCATAGAAACTTCAGAAGATATTCCAATGTCCATCAGACCTGTCCCACTCAGCAGTCAGGCCAATATCCCGCGTTCACTATCTCAGTGGCGATAATCTCCCCGCCTCCGGGATGAAGGAGACTTGGGAATCAGGAACTGGAATCGTCAATAAGGCTCTTACTATGGTCCTAGAGGCCATCCTGCAAATCCTGAATATTACTTTGGAAGTCAGTGGAATTTGGGTATAATTATACAGTAGTCTCTTGGGCCAGTGTTGGGGTAAAGCAGCCTCACCCATGTTTCAGGTCTCTGTGAAGGAAACATTCTTTTGGTAATCGGGAGTTGCGTGCAGACACCACCTCAAACAACCTCCAACTCCAGAATACAAATATTCTGAAAAGTGTGTCCAATTTGATATTCTCCGGGGCGGCAGAGGAGCAGGAAGGGGAGGGAGAGCCAGGGTTTTTTCAAAGCAGTCATCTGAGAATTAACTTAACTGGAGCTGTTAACCCGCTTGTGGTGTAAGAAAAATGTCTTAACCAGATCTGCCTTCAGACACTCGATTTATAAGCACTATGTGTGTCCTTCACTGAAGTCCTGTTAAAAACAAGCATTGGCAAAGCCAACAGTTTTGGCCTGTGCAACAGTATTAGGCATTTGCCAGGCACTGATATGAGATGCCCCGTTCCTTGCATTATTTTTCATCCGTAACCATCAATGGGCAGTTAATACCGCTAAGGCTGTGCCTGAGCAAGTCCCCTTCCGATGCCTACACCAGTTCAAACTGTTGGCATTGCCAATGCTTGTTTTTTACACTTTGACCCATGTGCTTCACCCACTCCCTGCTGTCAGGCATCACCTTTTTAAATGCCAGAGGGAACTATTAGTAAGACACACCGTAAAACACACAGAAACAATGGCGATCGTGGGAGCTGAACAGCACCTCATAGCCAACCCGAGGACGGGAAAGAACATATGTTTTATTATCGACTGTTTACCAGCAGGTGACCAGCTGGGGGCTGCCCCCCCCAACCCCCTCTCATTGCTTGGACCGTGACGAGGAAGAATGGACGGCGAGGTAATGTCATGTGTCATGCGAGCGTGACAGCCCGCAATGCGTCAAGGAACGTGCCGCTACGCACTTGTAATTTCGTTTTAACCCCAGTATACATGCAGCATTACAGGTCCCACAATGTAACAAAATCATGAAGAAATGAACTCCCAATATATTCTAATAGTTCAATTGGAAAATATGACTTACAGGCATGCATTAGTTCCAGGCCTTTTTTTTTTTTTTACTTTCAGGGTGCAGGGTATGCCTTCAAAGTGAACCATTTAACGAGAACAATGTTCGTAAAGGTCATGTCAAGGTGGCACCTGCTCCAGTTGGAAGGCACCAAGGGCGATGGATTATGCAGCCTGCAAAAATAGACTAGTTGGAACCCGGGCGGTGAAACCGCTCTCGTGTATATATTTAGATCCATGAAAAGCAGCTGCACATGCACGCAAGGCGCTTATTTTCCCGAAAATCTTGCGTTCAAGTTACGCCCCCCACCCTGCAAGTCTACCAGGCAGGAGCCCAGCGTTTTAAATTCCCAGTGCTATCGTTCCGACCCGCCCGTTGCCGCTGCCTACACAGCACAGGGCTCTCTGTAAGGCATATGGTCCGTGGTGGGTGGGGGGGGGGGGGGGGGGATCTGTGCTGCAGATGGCGCTGAGTGTGGTGTGTCACCCCTCCTGTGCACATGGTATCTCCCAGGGCTCGTTGTGCTACTGACCAGTGACTTTGAAAACAATAAAAGGAATGAG